>NC_085013.1:1801665-1804165 GCF_963854185.1 Sardina pilchardus
ACTCTCTCTCCCCTAGTCTACCTATCTCTCCCTGGTGCCTGTACTGTCTGCTCCTTCTCGTCTTCTGTCTCTGCTGATCTACTAAGCACACAGTCACTGGCTGGCAGTCATGCACACTCTCTGTTCCTCTCTCTGTGTAGCCTTCCAAATACACACACATTCTCTGTGTTTTCTCCTCTCTCAGTGTTTCTGTGTTTTCTCTCTCTCTCCTCCAACTCTGCATGACAGTGTGTCATGATTCATCTCTCTCTCCATCTCCATCTCTCTCCAAATTCAAATTCAGTGTATTGGCATATAATATTGACAAAGCGCTGATATTTGTAAGCAATAATTTAAGTAGCAATACTAATAATAATTCAGAGAAACAAATTTCCATTCACAGATAACATTCCATAAAACAAATGAAGCTAATGCAATGAACACAACAAAATAAATCTCTCTTTCTCTTTTCTGTGATTCTCCTGCTTGCGCTCTCTCTGTCTCTCCTGCTGTCTCATGCTACCTCCTCTACTCCCTTCCCTTTGACATCTGTCTTGGAGTAGATCTGTGGGTCTGTTTTTGTGCATTGTACTGACTGAGTGTGTGTGTGTGTGTGTGTGTGTGTGTGTGTGTGTGTGTGTGTGTGTGTGTGTGTGTGTGTGTGTGTGTGTGTGTTTGCGTATGTTTATAGGCAAGACGTGTATATGTGATGCAGGAAGTGCTACTGTGCTGTAACATTAGCCCACTGTCAACCTTCAGAGCTTCTCACCTGTCTGTGAATACCTACAAAGCTCTACCCCAAAGTTCAAAGTTCATAGCAGCCACATCACCACACACACACACACACACACACACACACACACACAGTCACACAGTCACACTTACAAGTCCACACCACAGTCACGCGGCCGGCGGATTCAGTGCTCTTTCTCAGCATAATATCTCAGTGTTTCCCTTAATCCAATGAGCACTGTGCCACTTAATTGGATGAGTTATTAGAGCTCCTAATTAATTCAGTTCTCAACGAGATTAAGTCCCCCTCTAATTGATGAATTAGGGGGAATTCTGTGTGATTTGCACTATTTCTGGCCGCCTGCGGACCACATTTCCCTCTGTAACCTTATCAGTGTGTCTGACTTACTTTGAACATGAGTAAGCCACAGGAACAATGGATTTCCAGAATTGTCCCTGGAGTTAACTGATATCTGTGTGTGTGTGTGTGTGTGTGTGTGTGTGGATGTATGTGAGTGTGTGTGTGTGTGTGTGTGTGTGTGTGTGTGTGTGTGTGTGTGTGTGTGTGGCCGCAATCTTGTTGTATGCAAGCGTTTGTCTGGATCTATATACAAATACTGCGTGTTTGTGTGTGTGTGTGTGTATGACACCGTTATCTCCGAAGTCTGTTGAGAAAGAGACTCGTCTGAATGGTGACATTTCCCTAAAAGCTCTGTTCTCCTCCATACTCTGCTCATCTTTGCTGTCGTGCAGAGATGAAACGCATCCTTCAGCACAGGATTACTGCAACTCTGCCACGCACGCAATCACTCCTCACTCACCCATTCTCTTTAGCACTGTAATGAACAGTTACAGAAAACACACACACACACCCCTCTTCCTTTCAAGTGCTCCTCTTTCTTCATAGGGGAGTGAGGGGCAGAGTCATAGTGATGGTTACCATGGATGATTTGTGTACAAAGATGAGTGGAGCGCACCTCAGATGGGACCACACAACCCCCCCCCCCCCCCCCCCCCCCCCCCCACACACACACACACACACACACATACACACACACACACACACACACACACACACAGTTCTACATTTCCTTGTCTGCTTTCATCCCTTTGCTCAGGTGATACCGTTTCATCATATTTTGATTCTTTGTTCCATGCGGGTTTCTCCTGGAGTGTTTGATTGTACTACTCTTCTGGCTTTTTCTCTTAGTTCTTTTGTTGTTGTTTTCTGTTTTACTTTTCTAATGGCCTACTTCAGCGGAACTCCAACAACGTGTGTTTGTGTGCATTTGTACACTGTATGTGTGTCTGTGTGTGTGTGTGTGTGTGTGTGTGTGTGTGTGTGTGCCCGTGTATGTGTATGCATGTGTGTGTGTTTGTACACTAAACTGGTTCGATCAGGCTTATGACCTAGTGTGTGCAGTTCTTAAGTTGATTAAACTCTGTCTGCTAGGGGTGGGAATTGGCAAAAGAATGACAATTCGATACTATTGCGATATTTGGGCCAAAATTCGATATTATTGCGATTCGAAACATATTGCGATACAACAAGTATTGCGATTCGATCCTGCGATATATTGCTATTCATGTCTCTCATATTATTTAAAGGCATTACAAAAAATAAGGAAAATAACACTGTTCAACTCACTTTGTCATGGTGTGGTGCATATCAAGGTCCTTACTATTTGCTTTTTGTTGAAAACCGAAATACACCCACACTTTCAATGTGATGGAGGGTCGTCTATAAGAGGTTGTGATTGTGAAGCCATTTTTATTTGAAATTGCCGTT
>NC_085013.1:1809165-1826665 GCF_963854185.1 Sardina pilchardus
TGTGTGTGTGTGTGTGTGTGTGTGTGTGTGTGTGTGTGTGATCTGATATTGGAGTGACAGTGACGGCAGTGAACATAGTGAACATACAGTACACACATAGAGACACATAAAACACACACAAGCATACAAGCAGACACACACACACACACACTCATAGACAGAGAAGCACTCATACACAAAAGCAAGCGCACACATGCACACACTCTTACATACATAAAAGTTGCAGAAGGGAATGGAGTAGGCGATGGAAACAAAAGCGTGATTGATATTTGCGGAGAGAATGTGCAAGACTGAGCGGCGGTCATTTTGTGTATCGCTTTGCGGTACATCTAGTTTCCTCTGTTATGAGAAATGTTTCCATGTTTTAGTTTGTTTTTGGCTTGTTTGTTTATATATGCTCCAGTACTACTGATCTACAAACAGTCAGAAATAACATTTGGTTGAGATTCAGGGCCAGATGTACTAATGCTTTTGTGCCCACTTCAGGTGTCAAAAATGGTGAGGTATGTATGTATGTAACAGGCTGCATTGAGGTAAAAGCGCAGATTTCCTATCGCTGCATGGAGCTAACAATGTCAATTGCGCTTTTCCGTCTCATGCATATACATTCATAAGAGGGTCTGGGGAAAGTGGGATTTGTGTAAAAAGATGGGAGGTGAGGCATAAAAGGGTGCCTAATTAGGTATTTCCCTACACAAAAACTGCCCATGAAAGCGCACGTCTATTTTGCGCCAAAATATTTTTGCCTTGTAAATGCAGTTGTTAATCCAAATTACAGTTAAATGTGTCAATAAGAGAAACTTTCAAAGACAACAAAAACGCTATTTAGAGCACCAATTTCGCATCTTTGTACTATAAGCTTTTGTTGGCCTATCGAATGTCTTACTTTCACTTTCACGTCATCCACTTAAGCTTGCTATATTTGACCAATCTTCCATAGCCTATGTCCACAAGTAATTTGATTAGAACTACTGCTCTTCTTTATCTTCCTGCTTCTCGATATCATGTATTGTATTATTTCATGACCGCTAAATATAATTTGATTCCTTTTAATGTTGTCATCAGTTAACTTTATTCAACTGCGCTTACGATTGAATTATGTCGTTCAGTTGTTAACGTTCGTAAATTGCTGTAGGGGGCGGAGAAAGGCACTGATTAACCAATGAGCTGAAGGTTTGATAAATAGCATGTTAGCTGAAATGTCACAGCGTGCTCTTTCTGCAGGTTGGTCATGGTGCTGATAACGCTACGTTCACAAATGTACATACACAAATGTACATACATCTGGCCCTCAGTCTTTGTCCATCAGAATTCAATTCAGTTTCTACTACTAGTAGTGGAGTAGTGTATGCTAGATAAGACGTTCTGAATGCATACAAAATAAGAATTAAGTCAGAACATATTGAAACTATGTTTGCACAGAAACAAGTACAGTACGTATGTCTATCAGGTAAATGTGTGTACTGTCCTACACGTATTGCTGCTAACTGTGAAGACAAAGAGAGCTGATCATAGACCAGATGAGAAAATTCTTTACAACTGGCCAAAGATTTGCTCTTTTTTTACAGACAGACTGCCCAGCTGTTTCCCTCTGCTCTTTAATAATTCATACGGAGAGAAAGGTTGAGAGATTATGCATATGTGTAAGACTATGAGGGGGCATGTGGACTTATGTGGTCGTATGGTGTGTGTGAGTGTGTGTGTGTGTGTGTAAGGAATCATTCTGAGATTCAGAACAAGCGTTGGTGCCACAGAGGTTAATAATTCATGGGCCTGAGACATGAGAGTCAATGATGGGCCGTGCGTACGACACCCCGCGACTTAATCTGACATGACTCCCCTGCACACAGAGAGAGGAGAGAGGACCAGACAGAGGTACAGTGAAATAAAGAGAGACAAGAGAGAGCTGGGGGAGCCGAGACAGAAGTGTGTGTGTGTGTGTGTGTGTGTGTGTGTGTGGCGGTGGAAGGGGGGAGGGGGGGTTGTCACAACCTTGGCACTGGAGGTTACATTGTCGAGTTAATTGCACACACCATGTGAAGTGGGCTGTGGCGTGAAGCCCTCGTGCTGCACCATTATCAGCAGCCGCCGTAATGAAGAGCGTCGAGAAAACACACACACACACACACACACACACACACACACACATTCACGCACACATTCCCACACACACAGGATCATTCAGTTCAGTAGTAACAGCATGTGCCCCTCCCTTCCCCCCACCTCTCTCTCTCTCCTCCAGCATCAAAGGGTCATATCTCTCCTCTCTGGGTGGGTGTGTGTTTGTGTGTGTTTGTGAGACACTGGCGGTAGAACTTGATGGATGGCTGGTCCTCGCATATCAGCTGTGATTTGTCGCTGGTGAGATGCAGTAACCTTCAGGCTTATTACCGCCAACAATGCCTTTTTTCCATGTCCGGAGAGAGTGGCCTGGACAGACGTTTGTGTGTGTGTGTGTGTGTGTGTGTGTGTGTGTGTGTGTGTGTGTGTGTGTGTGTGTGTGTGTGAACTATGGCACAAATGCTGCACATTCTACGTGAGTGAGTCAGTAAATACCAAGAAAAATAGAGCTCCCTCAACAGCAGATAAAGCTGTTTGTGTGTGTGTGTGTGTGTGTGTGTGTGTGTGTGTCTACACATATGTGCATTTAGAGCAGGCACCTCTCCTGACTCTTGAAGCTGTTTGTTTTAGTGAGATCATGACACACCACCAATGAATCGTTCACTGACATCACTGTCCCTTAGAGAGCAACACACACACACACACACACACACACTTTTTGTTACAATAAAATACATTGAGCAATCTCCTCAGAGTGTGACTGCTGGAGTCTCACTGTCTAGATGAACATCCAGCAAAATATCCCATGATGCCTGTCTATGTAGGGTCCAGTCATGCACTGAGCTCATGGAGCGCTGACCCCAAGAGAAATAGAGGAACATGCGGAGGAATGTCAGTGTAGCTGTGTTTCCTTAAGTCTGCGCTGCTACCCACATGTGTTTGTGTATATGCGTGCACATTCATGTTTGTGGGTGTGTGCACTGTATGAATGGAGTGTGAAGAAGTGTGACCTTTTTAGTGATGGGTTTCTGTGGTGGAAAAGTTAGTTTCCTAAAAGTTTGTTTTGGATCCAGACTGTTTGCTGCAGAGTGTGTGCATATTGTTTTGCATGTGTTTGGCTGGGTTGCACCAATAAGGATTATATTTATCTTAGTGTAGGCATAATCAAGGATTTGTTGATCTAGGTTTCATTTTAATTTTAGTTTATTTTGATTTTAGCACCATTTAATAACAAATCTGGCACTGAAACCTTGACCTGCTTTTTAATGAATGTTGTAATCATTCTATAATAGGGTGACCACCTGTCCCGCTTTACGTTGTACTGTACAGCAATTTTACCCTTTGTCCCGCCTCACGCAAATTGAGCATCTGTCCCGCTTTTTCGTTCGACCCTGGCCAATTGAAAATAAATACACAGATACGCCCACAGGCGTAGTGTTAACTTATGTCCAATAGTTCAAAGGAGAGCAATAAAATCTGTAGTCGATAGGCTGAGTCGTACGTCAATCAAACTGTTGCCTGGTGCACGAACGCCTCCGCAACGTTGTCAAAGATCTCAAATTGGAGAGCGCGCTCCTCGGTCAGGTTAAGCAGCCATGGATAGTGTGGCCACGAGAAAGAGAAGATGCACTTTCAGCGAATGGACCGCAACATATAGCCTACTCTTGGCAAAGATCTATAGACGGCGAAGCAGAGAGGGCATTTTGCATTTGCGTTTTTCTCTGGGGCATGGTGAAGAATACGATGTGAAGCGACATGGTGCAAGTGAGTCCTACAAAACTAAAAAAACACTCCGAGAGCGCAGACGTAGGCCAAGCGAAAACACAACCGCCTCCTGGATAACTCCCATTTAATTGTTTGTTCCGTGGGTCATTTCAGACCTTTCCTGAAAATCCCATCCTTAACTTTTTGAGTTATCTTGCGAACCAACAGACAGACAAACAAACAGACAAACAAGCCCCGATGAAAATAACCTCCTTGGCAGATAATAAAAAACACATCAAAGAAACATGCAAATCATAAAAGATTCTGGTTTACCTATTTGCACTGAAATAGTTCAACTTTCTATGCAAGCCTCAACTATAGACTATAGGCCTTATAGTTGGTTGAACTTAGGCTAGGTGGGTCTAATATTTTTTTTGTGTGTTTTAAGAATTTGAATGCCTGGTCCCTTGGACAGCTGACAATTTTGATAGTCCCGATAAAGATGAGATGTTGCGAAATTAATGTTTTGTCTTTTAGCCTAGGTATCTTAATCTTATGTCGGTAGATAAAAAAAAATGTTGCTTAGTAAATTAGATCAGGCAATATATCTTAAGTTTAAAGTTATTACGTCTGTCCCACATTGTCCCTCTTTACCATGCTACTTGTCCCACATTTTGTCTGACTGGAGGTGGTCACCCTATTCTATAACCCTCTCTCCTTCAGTCTTTGCAGGTTTATCATCTGTATCATCTTAAAACTCAACAGATTAGAGCTGGTGCTTTATTTTCTTCTGCATAACTGTTTTAGTTTGCTTTACTCCATCTTGGAAATTTAGATCTTAAAGTAAAGGAGCAACATAATTAAATTGACTCTCTTAAACCAAGAAGGAGGGTTTACATGTAAACTTGATTATGGTTAAACAAGGTTTACAGTTTGGTGCAAGTGGATCAATAGATGGACCTTGTTGCAACCCACCCTATATGTCTTTCAAAGTGTGTGTGTGGGCATGTTTGACAGTGTGTGATGTGACTGGCAAAGGTGTGTGTGTGTGTGTGGGTGTGTGTGTGTACACACGTATATCTGTGCAGACGAGCTGACTGGTAGTGGCTGCTAGCTGCTCTGTTATTAAAGCGCTGTAATGAGTGTAAGCCATCAGGAGCCTGTATGCGTATTGATTACCAATAAACAACACTCAATAGAGACGCACTGCAATCCATAGCTAATGCTGAGTGCAGGTAGACTTAGCAGGGCCCACACGCCACAAGACACACTCATCTACTCCTTCTCTCTCACACTCACAGACACACACAGACACACACACACACACACACACACACACACACAGATAAATCCAGATAAAAACGGACCAGTGTACACATCTGCTAACACAGAGAATCATACTATTTTTCACCAGTGTAAACACCTGCAGACACAAATGGTTGTCGCATGCATGCACTCATATTATCACACTCTTACACACAACCTTTCACACACACACACACACACACACACACGCACACACACACACACACACACACACACACACACACACACACACACACACACACACACACACACACACACACACACACACACACACACACACACTCACACAAATACACACACACACACACACACACACACACACACGCGCACACACACACACACACACACACACAAGCAGTGATACAGTGGATGCACTTTGGTAAGGACAAGAGGAACTCTCCTGGCTGTGATATTAGCATGCAGTTGACACAGCTGAAATCAGTTTGCTATGCATCATGTTAAACACACAGGCTCTTTTAGAAACGGAACACAGCTGCCGAAATAGAGAGCTGTCTCACTAGACATGTAATGACTTTGGATTGAATGCATCTAATTTAAGAATGAGCGTAGCACTCTAGAATCTTTGGCACCAGCAACAGCAGAGGTGCGTTCAAGCTCACCGAACTTAGGCGATGAAAATACCATGAGTCAGAGCATTAAACACTCCAAATAAGTTGTATTCGTCCATAGATTGTACATAAACTACAGTAAAGTGACATAGTTGGCAGCAAGATGTAACCGCTAACTAGCATGACAGCTAACTAACTAGCGAGCCGCTCGTTTAATGTTGGTGACGTACATCGTTTGAGACGAGAGATGTAGTCCACTGGGCGGATTCGCACAAAACTAACATAACTTTTAAAGTCTATTGATTAACAGTACTTTATTGACGTGAAAAATTATCTTTTAAATTCACACACATCATGTGAAATGCACAGTACAATTCGAACGGGACCAAAAAATAGTTATTATCTCTCCATTGACTCCCGTTCATAAATGTTCACGATTTAGGTCCAATGGACCGGAAGTAGATGCACGTCACTTAGGTTCCCTATCAGTGGTTGCATCAATGGGATAATCAGGTAGTACAATGTTTATTTCTTGCTAGAAATCTACAGATCTAAGCAAAATAATTCAAACAGATTCAGCAGCCATTACCGATGTCATCTGCCAGCTTTGTTTACTTTTCACAGCTGTTTCAGATGTTGCTACAAAGGATTATGGGTAGTAGGGAGCATGAAGTGAGCATTGATGGTGCCTTCAAAATCAACCGTTATTTGGGTAATTCTGAGATATCTTAGAAGGCAACAATGGATTTGAACCGCAATTGCTGCTGCATTCCCCAGTTAGATATCTTATGCACACAAGCACATTTGCACACATAAACACGCATATATTCATATATACACATGATTGCAAACAGCTGCAATTGATAACTCAAGACTAAATCCCCACCCCCCACCCAATACACACACACACATGCCTACACACACAACCACACAGATACCCAGGGCAGGGTTGTGAGATGGATGGTTGGATGGCTCCAGTAGAGGCCATCGGTCACAAGTGACAGCCCCATCCTGCTGGAGCAGCCTCAGGTCTGTCTGCTCCACCGCCCATGCACTCACACACACACACGCACACACACACACACACACACACACACACACACACACACACACACACACACACACACACACACACACACACACACACACACACACACACATACCTATTTCAGAGCTTACAGAGATGCAGAAACACATGCTGAAATCACGTGACAGGAAACACGCTGAAATGTTTGTGCTGCACAATAAGGATTAAGGATGTGTACGTACTGTACATGATGCGTTCATATTCCTTATCCCTTTGGACACACACACACATACGCACACGCACACACTGTCACTCTCAAAATGTGTGTGTGAGTATATGTGTGTGTGTGTGTGTGTGTTTGCACCCTACCTGTGGCGGAGTGGAGGGCCATTAGGGAATATGCTTTATATTCATCTTATGCGGCACACAGCCAGGGCTGTCAAACCAGCAGGAGTGTTTGCGCTATGCGCTGCTGTCTCCGTGCCGCATTTCATTCACCCGTCCTCCGGTGATTTGGACGTCCTGGCCAGATGTGCTCTGCCCACGGGCACTTTTATGAGGCACCACTCCTTGGGTTTAAATTCTCAGAGCTTCATTTCTCATCACGCTCTCGCCTTCTCTCTCTCTCTCTCTCTCTCTCTCTCTCTCTCTCTCTCTCTCTCTCTCTCTCTCTCTCTCTCTCTCTCTCTCTCTCAGACACACACAAACACGCACACACATAATTCGAATACTCATTTGGTTGAATATGTGATTAAATGACATAGTTTGGCTACTGTGTAGTCAAGCAAGGAGCCTAACACACATGAAAGTATAAGCATGTTGGTAGCTGGCAAGAAATGTAGATAGTTTCTATTTATTTTGTTTATGAGGCCCATGGTTAGCGGTTGTGGTGTGATAGTGATACTCACATCATCCACATTGCTTAGCTTTCTCTCCTTGCAGGCTGCCCTGCCATGACCAGCCGCCTCTCAGTCACACAGCTAGCCCACTAGTTACAGCAGGATCCTGTGCTCCAGGCTGAGGTCAACATGCTGTGACATGAGCCCTAATCCACTCTCCCTCCTGGGTGGCCCTAGTCCTGGGATGGGGGGACACCAGGCAGGTGGTGTGTGTGTGTGGGGGGGGGGGGGGGGGGGGGCGGGATGGCTGGGTTGGGAGGTGGTTGAGCAACGCCCCCGTCGACCCGCCAGCCGAGTCGACTCATTTCAATGCAAATATGAGCAGCCCCTCCTGGGACGCGCGCTTGCACGCAAATTACCTTCCCTTGCACTCAATCACACAGGATCTCCAGCACCCAGGCCCACACATCGCACCCACACCGCGCACAGCGCAGCAGGGAGATTGCAAATGTGAGTTATTGGACTATATTTAGGGAAATATACTGTGATACAGCCTTGTGACTTGTTGGTGGCGACGGGAATGAAGGAAGAAGGAGGCAGTGTGTGTTTGTGGTGGGGGGGAGAGGTGTACTACATTTGGAGTGTTGCATTGTGGGATTGTTCTTAGATTACACTGGCTATGTAATAGCTTTGGGAGCCGGGGAGTTCATAATGATTGTGTTTGTGTGTTTTTTATTTATGTTGGGATGCAAATGTGTGCCCTGTGATTGGTGTCTTTGTTTACCGGTTATTGCTGCACGTGTTCTAGGCTGGCCGCATGTGGTCACCACAGCACACACTGCTGCTATGTGTTCTCTCCCTCTCTCCGATAGATAAACTCCCCTTGCCTCATTGAACGGATTACGTCCAATTAATTTAGCTGGTAATTAGCTAATCATTAAAACTTGTCGCGCTGCCTGCGGACACAACACTGCCGGCTTTGTTGTCGAACAAAGCTAGTCATGATGCAGACCCAAAACACACTGTGATGGCCACTTCATCTAAGCACATAAAAAAGAATGGCAACTTTGCTGCAGTATTGATCTTCTGTGTGAGTGTTATTTGCCATTGCAGGCTTGTGCGTGTGTGTGTATGTGTGTGTGTATGAAGCACACATCGGATGCTTCTCCTGGGGTGCTTTTGATGGCAGAAAACGCAGCGGTATTCCCTCAGAAGTGCTGTTGACATGTCAGCCTTGTCATTCAGTGCCACGGCTGATACACACACGGCTCAAAAGAGAGTCAATTAACCATTCACAAACAACAATCAAGTTGTCCCATCCACCTCTCAAAGTCTCTTTGGACTTTGAAGAGAATCAGAGAGAAACGAAAAATAAGCAGTCATGCATTTATGCTCCCCCATCCTGTTCCTACTTTCACTTCCTGTTTTGTAGAGAGAGAGAGAGAGAGAGGAGAAAAAAGAGAGACAGAAAGAAAGAGATAGAGAGTGTCAGAGAGACAGGAAAAGAAAAAGGGGGAAAGACAAACAGAAAGTGAACTCCCATGAGAGGTAAGGCAGGGTTAATCACCCATCCTCCCTCTCTTCCTGCTGTGCGTGGAGCCAGGGCAGCCGGGGCTGATGGAGTGGCCCTGGGGACCTGACAGCTGGCCCCTAACCCAGAAACACAGAATTAGCGCAACGCCATGGCAATTAGCGCTCCTGAGCCCTCCTGTGCCGAGTCAGAGAGAAAGACAGGGTAGAGAAGGAGGCCTTTCAGCCCTGGGAATACTGGCTCCCTCGGCATAGGTGCTGGAGCTGTGGGTGCAGGAGCAGAAACACACACACACACACACACACACACACACACACACACACACATTTGAGCACATATTGTGACAATGCTGAAAATCAGACCGTGTATGTATAATTATGGTCCTGATGCGATTGCCATGCCAACGGAGTGAAATAAGCGTGGGCTGTGAGGTAAGCATATGCTGCCACTCTTAAGTCATCTTCTTACACACACATACTGTACACACACACACACTCTTCCCCTCAGTGTCAAAATGACCCTGAAAACTTAGTGCAGCCAGACGGTAAGGGTCCTGTAGGAGGGAGAGGTAAAGACGGGAGCAAGAGAGAGAGAGAGAGAGCCCGTTCTCTTCGCATGGAGTTGAGGAATGCGAGAGCCAGTGTAGCAGCATGAGAGAGAGAGAGGGCCGGCAGATGGAGAAGGCATTAGCTCTGAGCCCGAGAGCCGGAGAGTCCACAGAGGGGCCCCTGACACCGCAGGCAGCACACCCACACAGGGCCCCACGGGGCCAACAGGCCCCTAGCAACGGCCCTGCAAACATCACACCACATCAAAGAGCTACACTGAGGAGATACCTAGCTTCATCAGCCCTATATCCGTCACTCTTTCCACACATACTCAAACACATACACACTCATATTCACATATGCACACACACACACAAGGTAATACTCACACACAGATACACATGTGTGCGTGTATGTGCTGTATGCATGTGTGTGTGTGTTTATGAGTGGAGAGCAGAGAGCCCAGGCCTGCGGATCTGTGACAGAAATAATTGTGCGCAGAAGGTGGCCCAAGGTTAATTAAGCTCTTCCAACTCGCTGCTGACCTTTCCTGCTGCCACCGCCACTGTCGCCGCGCGCACATCATCGAGGCACACTTTTTGGACGTTTTCAAATGAAAGACTTTAAATAATTGATCTAACTTATTTCCCCAAAGGCCCTTCATTAGACTCCGGCCATGACATTTTCCTTGACTCCGCCTCGCTTTCCAAGAATAATCATGGTCGGATTCCGCTCCGCTCCTACGCTGCTGCTTACATGAAGGATGAAGGCAATGGCAACCTGGCTTTGGTCGTGGCATTCACACATTTAACATGACCTGGCTTTCTCAGAGGAAAGATCAGGCTCACATACACACACTAAAGTGGTAGCTTGCGGCTTCTGTTGAAATTGATTTATCAAAAAGCTTGGCTTTTCCCCACTGAATCAGTTGGCCGGTAACCAAAGCTTGGGCAATCATCCCCTCACTCAGCAGCAAAAGGGCAGCTTTTGAATACAGATTCTGCCATTTTGTTTCAATGCCCCCCCCCCCCAAAAAAAAAAAAAATGCTTGTTCGCTCTTCGCCCAAGAGGGGTGGAGATTTTTAAATGCTGCCCTGATGTCAGGACTCTGCTCGACTCTGTCCCCCCCCCCCAAACACACTGCACATACCCCATGTGTTGATGCACCTTCTCTCAGCAGGAGACAGCATTCACAATATTGACTCCTGTTTCATGGCTGCCTGATTGTGATGAGGACAGATTTGCTGTGTAAATTATTCAAAAGTGCATTAGCACGCCCTGTGTCTCCGCTGTATGCTGAAGCGCTCTATTACGGCTACGGTAGCGGCGCCGGCAATGGTGCTGGGGGAAATCAAAGCTTTTCATTAAAACCCCCTTGTGTTGCTACAGGGGGAGGAAGAAACTACAGTGTATCGACACAGCCAAGTTTATCCGGCACAGAGTTTATAATTTCCACAGGTGACTTGATCAAATGAAAGAGAAAAAGAAGGGTGGTTAGGGAGGAAGATGTCATTTTCACGTGAAGGAGTGTGTTCGTTTGCATGTTTGGCTGGTGAAATAGGAGAGGATGATTTGTTCGGCTGCCATTTCATATCACCATTGGTGTGAGATGTTAGGAAGCCCTCTCACTTTCATCATCACAGGGAGAGAGTGAGAGAGAGAGAGGCCCAGTGTGGTCCCACAGCGTGAGATGGAGTAAGGTGATATCTAGGCATCCCAGGCGCTTTAATAACTTACTCCTGCATCGTTTCACGGCGGTGAGTGCGTGGAATTCACAGGCTCCAGCTGGGTTGTGGAAAGTTGACTCTCTCTTAACTGCTCTCCTCTTCATGTCTTTTCTTCTTCACCATCACCCCCATTCAACCAACATCCCTCCTGCTTTTCCCCTCTCTCATACATATGTTGGTTGAGTTTCCTGTCCGTGCCGATGGCCAGCACGGGATGCATTACTCAGACAGAGTGAGCCAGCAGTGGTGTGAAAACAACAGCTCCAGCAACTGGCAGTTTATGTAAGATGGGGAGGTGGGATATGTGTGTGTGTGTGTGTGTGTGTGTGTGTGTGTGTGTGTGTGTGTGTGTGTGTGTGTGTGTGTGTGTGTGTGTGTGTGTGTGTGTGTGTGTGTGTGTGTGTGTGTGTGTGTGTGTGTGTGTGTGAGGGGGGGGGGGGGCGTGGTCTGGGGTTTGGTGTGTGTGAAGTGTGAATGCTTCCTTCTCCCCAGGCCTCTAGTTGAATAGATACACAGCTGTGCCGTCCCTCTGTAGAGGATCTCTACTATCTCATTGTTCACTGTCCAAATTCCATTGATACCATTGATATTCAATTTGATTTGATTTAGAAGTTACTGTTGACATTGTCTCGAGATATTTGGCATCACATTATGTCTTCATCTTTAGGATTAACTTCTTGACTTGACTTCTTAACTTCTAGATTGTGTGTCTGTGTTTGTGTAAGTTTGTACATTTCAGTGGATGCTTCCACAGAGCCACCACCACTCAAGTGCACTGCATAAATATTTCATCTATTCTACGTCATAATTCAGGAATTACTCTCTCACCCTCAAATTTGTCGGACATCACACTGTCTGTTTCTCTCTGTCATTCCATATTGTGTTTTCTGAATCTGTGTCTCTATATGTCTCTCTTCTTCTCTCTCTGAGGTTGTAATGGGCTTGTAGCCAGAGTAGTAGTGAGGGGGAGCTGGACATCTGTGTCTGGTCTCTACTCTAGGATTCCACCATTAAACCTGGTCAGACACCGCGTACAAATTGCCGCACCAGCAATTAGGCTCATTCACTCTGAGTGGCGCGGCTATGTGTAGCATCATCATAGAAGAACTTGTGAGTGCCCAACAACAGATTTGGCACCCTGTCATGCACGTCATTTCAGTGAAGAGAGGTAGGGACGGTGCCGTGTGAATGCTCCCGGCCCATATCAACCCTTTCCGGTCTAGTTGCCGCATTGCGCTGGGTTCTGGGCCAGAGGATATCGTCGTGGCGGAAGGGAGTGATGGTGTGAGGAAAGCACCCTCACAGATAATTGTAAGTGTGCGGATCATTAGCTTCCCCCAGTCTGGCAGCAGAGGTCGGTTGTGCTGACTCTCGCTATCCCAAGTGCTCCCTCCATCACATTCTGGAATGATGTTTAGGTGGAAATATGGGAGAGGCATCCCAGACTATCTTAACGTGAATCATATTTGAGGCACAGATGCACACCGTGGGAACTTTGTGATATTGGAGGTACAGTATATGCCACACTATCATGTGGAAGTTCTCTAATGAAACATATTAAGACTAGCAGATGCTAGTAAATCATTCAGAAGCACAGTATTGTAATTCAGTGCAATAAAATCACACATCACACTAAATGACAATGACACATTTTAATAATACTAAAAGAAAGACTATAGGTGCCATTATCTAATGAGGGAAGGTCACATGAAGTTGCATGTTCTGTTACCAACAATTCTGAAGTGTCTTAACAGTTTTTCTTCTCCATAGTTGCAATGGATTTATCTAGTGGTATTCTATATATTTAAATTAAATTATACTGAATAATTTGTGTAATAGATCAGACATATTGATGCAATCATGATGACATGATTTTATGTTAAAGGATGGAAATGGAAACCATTTTTGTCTTGGTTTTGATGAGAGGAGAGGTTGTGCATAAGCTGTTATGAACATGAGGCATGGTTGTGCCCTCCTTTATATGAAAATCTTGAACTTGGAAATAGACTCTAAAAAATGGGCGGATTAGAACAAAGCCTACTTGTGATGTCAAATATTGCAAAGCCATTGAAGTTCAATTGGGTTGCCAAAGAGGGCACCATTTAGTCAAAAGGACAATTTCAATACCCAGCCTAAATACAGGGTTTTAATTGGCCTTGTAAAATTGCAATTGAGTTTATTTTTAATTATAAATCAAAGTTGAATATATACTGTTTTAACATCAGAGAACACAGTACAATACTCAATTCATCCATTCTATATCCTCATTAAGTATGTCATGTAGGGCTGAACGATATATTGCATTTGCGATAATATCGCAATATGATGAAGTGCAATTTTCTAACGGCAAAGGCTGCGATTACCCTCTGGTCACGTGACATGAGAGCGTAAAGTAGCAAATATTTGAAACAGTCTATCAGAGAGTGAACTCGGCAAGCTGCTCGATAGAACCATGGCACCAACATTTTTAAGAGTGCGACTGAAAAAAATATCTAGGTCGCACTGGTGCACCTGCGCTGCTCGGGTGAAAGCATGAATGTCTTTTGCAAGTTTTCATTGTAGACTATGCGTAAATTCACCAAACGGTATAGAAGAAACCCCTCTCCTTGGCCCGCTTTCTCTCGCTCTCCCTCGCTCTCTCTCTCTGTCATGCGTGCTCAATGGACACTCGCCCCTCGACATGCACATTCAATCCAAATAAAACATTCACAATCGTGAAAGCAATGACGCATAGAAGACGATTAGCTAAATTATTATTATATCTGGTTAGCATCATTATTAGCATGCTGCAGACATTTAAAACTCTTGCGTTCAAATTGACTGATCATCTCAATACCGATGTTTTCCAACGTCAAGTCTCAAAAGGGCTTGTCCCAAGGAGAAAAAAGTATTAACCTACCTTGAAACTTAAACAGACGTGGGGAAACTGAACAGTCCAACCAGTAGACTATGATAACATAGCCAACTATGCTACTTTGTTTACAATATTTTGAGGCTTCAACCAGACTGCTGAATTAAAGAGACAGAGTTGGAATAAGACTAGCAGACTAGTCAGTGCAGTGTGCAGTCATGAATATCAGGAATTTCTGTATGCAGTGAAGTGAATTATCTGGAAAAATTGAGTGTGGTACGCCACAGATTTATTAATATTTTTGCAATCTGCACTTTTGTTTGTGTGACTTGTTACTGACTTTCATTTTAATGTTTACACCAGGCTTCCTTGACAGTACTTTATGCTCTGATGTGTAGGCCTACAAGGTTGGAAGTTCAAATTTGTGATTGAAGTAGCTAGTTAAACAAAAATGTCATTCATCAATTCATGCATCACCTGTCATCATAACAGAGGTATGCCTTCCAGGAAATAAGTTTATTTTTAATCTAATATAGTATTGCTCATACTATAGCCTATGATTTACTGCTTGTACCTTAAAAAATAATGGCATATCGCATCGCAATCGCAATATTGGCAATTCGATTATTTTCTATAATCGCTCAGCCCTAATGTCATGTTGCCATTCGACACACTAGTCATAATAGATACTCAGGTACCGGAATTAGAATTACCCATGGGGCAAAGGGGGTTTTACAGACATGGGCTGCTGTAAAAGGTTGTCATGTAAAAATAAGATCTAGGATGTCCCAGGATCACAACCTGGGTGGACAACCCGGTCAACAAGCTGCTGTTTGTGTGTTATCGCCCATTTTATGCCCCATTATAAGTCTATGGACGAATATATTATGGGGTGAATAGGGTAAATATTTTAACAAATAGATATCCCCAGAAAAATTCCTCAGATGATTATTTACATTAAGGCAATACTTTTTTGTATTGCAAGTTTTTTTTTAAATATCATGTACAAATATGTAAATGAGGCATCATACACTTAAATGTACACAATAGCCTAATTATAAAAAGTTTGACCTGTACCTTATGGGAAAATACAGTAAGAAACAGCCTAGGCTGAGCCTAACCTATATATTTTCTAGTATCTTACACCCTGTAGATAGGATTTAATATGTGCTGAGACAAGTCTCACCTTCTTCCACAACATTTGACAATGAATCTCTCTATAGTATTTGCATTGTATTGTAATGCATTGATTCTCAATGTACACCCATGTAGCTTTAGGTTAGTGTAACCCAAAATTGTCCCATGTCAACATTCATTTTTATATTCAGCATAGCCGGACCTTTCACCAAAAGTTTGTTTGGTTGATAGAGGTGCACTTTAAGCCGCCCAAGCCCAAGGCTATAAATGTATGCAAATTCGTGCATATTTCATTTGACAATGGTTCATCTACATAAATGTATAAAGTATTTCAGAAAACTTGCAATACAAAAAAGTATTATATCTTACAGTGAGTAATCATCTAAGGAATTTTTGTGGGAATATCTATTTGTTAAAATTTTTACCGTATTTACCCCATAATATATTCGTCCATAGACTTATAATGGGGCATAAAGAGGGTGATAACACACAAACAGCAGCTTATTGACCGGGTTGTCCACCCAGGTTGTGATCCTGGGACACCCTAGATTTTATTTTTGCATGACAACCTTTTACAGCAGCCCATGTCTGATTTCCCTAAAAAAGGGGGTTTTGCCCCCTGGGTAAATGCTCAGTCTGCAAAGGGTTAAAGGAATAGTTCGGAATTTTGGACATAGGACCTCATTTCCAACTTTACCGAGGTGATATAGGTCGGTGGAGACCGTTTTTATCGCGTTTAGCCCCTTCCTTCAGTTGCAGCGTCCCCCTTTGCTAACGCTGGTTTTGAGCTAACACATTTCTACGGTAACATCAGTCTGACATCAACAACAGTCTTACTCACTCCACCGCACACCCGAGACAAGTCAATTAAATCGTCGGACTATCGATATACATGTCCGTGTTGATAGAATAATTTTAGAAATAAAACTAACCTTGCAACTCAATGATTTATTATATTTTGAGGGACTAGTTTCTCAATATCAATCCGCCACTGCCATACAGGGAACAAAGTAGGCTATTGCAATGCGATGCAAGGTTCGTTTTATTTCTAACATGGTTCTATCAACACTAGGCATGTGCATCGATAGTCTGACGTTAAAATGTATTTGTTTCGGGTGTTCTGTGGAGTGTTTTCAGTGGCAGGCTGGATGTTACCGTTGACTTGCGTTATCTTGGCACCAGATTAGCACGAGATGAACGCTGCAACTCATAGGAAGGGCAGAAATTCACTGAAAATGGTCTTCACCGACCTATATCACCCAGACTGAGTTGGAAATGAGCTCCTATGTCCAAAATTCCGAACTATTGCTTTAATCCACTGTTGCACACTGTGCAAACTGTGTGATGTGTTTGTGTGTGAGTATGTGAATTTTAGGAGATTCATCACTTCAATCTGTATGATTTTGTGTGTGTGTGTGTGTGTGTGTGTGTGTGTGTGTGTGTGTGTGTGTGTGTGTGTGTGTGTGTGTATGCATGTGTGTTGTGTATGTGTGTGTGTGTGTGTGTGTGTGTGTGTGTGTGTGTGTGTGTGTGTGTGTGTGTGTGTGTGTGTATGTGTGTATGAGAGAGAGAGAGTGCATTTGTATGTGTTTGTGTGTGAATGTGTGACCTGTTTGTAGAGAAGTAGCTGTGAGATGGCCACTTCACGCTTAAGTGCTGGAAGGGGATCCAGCATTTCTGCTAATAAAGTACAAGTAGCTAATGAGCTCTGAAATTAAACCAACTCATTGAGCCATGAACAGAAGCCCCATTTAGCTTGGCCCAGAAAAAAAAACACACCTAGTAATATGGGTCGGGTCTAACAAACCTCTCTACAGATGCCAGTGGAGCAACATGGACAAAAAAATACATATCCCAGAGTTCAACAGAGTGGGCATTTTTGTGGGTTTCTTTCATTTCCTGTTTTTCAAGCATGGTGAGAGATTTTCAGGCCAGTTTAAAAGGGCACTTTGTATTTACAGTGTGACAAAATCAAGCATGCAAGCACATGCACACACACACACACACACACACACACACACACACACACACACACACACACACACACACACACATTTCTCTTTATTCTGCGACTGAAGATCTAAAGATTTGAGAGGTAGAGGTGTATGCACACAGACACACACTCACACTCACACACACTTGTAGTTTTACTAATGGATTAGATTTGAGTGTGCATGTGT
>NC_085013.1:1831665-1936665 GCF_963854185.1 Sardina pilchardus
ACACACACACACACACACACACACACACACGGACACACGCACTTGCACACTTCCAGTCTCACGCTGAGCTAGCATATGGCTGCATCCAGGTATCACAAGCAGAACACACACACACAATTAACCACAAACATAGACACAATAATCATGGCCAGTCCCTCTACTTCTAGTAGTTTCCGTGAGGGATGATTAGCAGTGTTAAATTGATTGGCAATATCTCAATATTACCAATGCGTCCATGAGGGGAAGCGATTGGTCATTCCATAGCTGATATGTCGTGAGAGCGACAGGCTGATCTGGATCATGTGCTGGGCTGCAGGCATGCTGTGCAAGTATTCTGCCTAGCCTGTTAGCTCCCTAACTAGCAGTAAATATAGCATCTGCTCAGTGAGCTACTCTCCACATACACACATGCACACGCATACATTACACACACACACACACACACACACACACACACACACACACACGCACACACGCATACACGCACACACGCACAGACACACACTGAGTTTGGTGTTTGCATTGGGATGCACTTATACTGTGCATTGTTCTGTATCATTTAGCAACAGTTACTTACTGGTTTTATGGCTATTGATGTGGGTTTTATAGTCTCTGCATGCATGGTAAGTCCCCCCCTTTACCCTTAAACACACAAGGAGTCTTGCCAGCTTTATGAAGTGTGTTTAGGTAGAGGTGGTATGTATGGCATGGTCAGTGGATAGTCAGCATTGCTCGGTCACTGTGTCCATCTTCTGGCTGCCCACTACCTACCTGCACTGTGTGTGTGTGTGTGTGTGTGTGTGTGTGTGTGTGTGTGTGTGTGTGTGTGTGTGTGTGTATGTGTGTGTGTGTGTGTGTGTGTCTGTGTGTGTGTGTGTGTGTGTGTGTGTGTGTCTGTGTGTCTGTGTGTCTGTGTGTCTGTGTGTGTGTGTGTGTGTGTTTGTGCACCGATGCCCTCTCTGTTCTGCACATGGCTGATTGATTAGATTGATGCGATGTTTATTATGGATGCGTTTCTCATCCATTTCCCACCCTGCTCCATCAATCCACACTGCCTGGCAGGCCGCTGCCATCTTCACCGAGCTATTTACGAGGCCCCTTTGACCACAAGGAGCTTCCAATTTACACCAGGCTGCAAATCAGCCCCCCACAATACACTCACTCACACTCTCATACACACAACCCCCATTCACCAACCCTCCACCAAATTCAACCAGGACATACAGCCCAACACTACATACAGATTCCACCGTGAGCAAGAGAGTTATTTAGCAGGCAGCAGGCCCGTAAGAGGCAGCCAAAATAGACTGAGGGTAGAGGGTGAAGTATGTGTAGCACCCCTCTGCTTTAGAGGTTACAAGGGGTGCCTTCATACAGGGAAGTCTCGATGCTCCAATGCAAGCTTAAGTCCCAGTGCTCTGTCTTACATTCAGCTATGCCGTAAAGTCGCATAGCGTTTGATTTAAGATTAGAGTTACGCTCGTAACTCACAATGGTTTGGCTGCAGCCTAGGCTAAAATAACTTTGCCAACAAAGATGTCATAAATGCCATGCTGTGAATTCCCAATGTGTTGGCTGCAGTTTAGGCTACATCCATGCTGCTGATTCCCAATGCCCTGGCGCTATGCTTGGCTCCGGTCTGCAGGGAGTCTCGTCTGCCCACCTAATGTCTGCTCCTCAGCAGGAACAGATGTGTGCTGCAGGCTTGCCTTGACAATTCATGCTAGAGCCGTGGCCTTGGAAGGTGGCCTGCTACTGCTAGCCTTCCTGGTGTGTCATTTTTAGCCTGTCCCATCTAGAGTAATCATATGGATGCATATAGTGGACATGTTTTGCATTCTTTTATGGGAGGTTGTAAGTGTGTGTGTGTGTGTGTGTGTGTGTGTGTGTGTGTGTGTGTGTGTGTGTGTGTGTGTGTGTGTGTGTGTGTGTGTGTGTGTGTGTGTCAGTGTCAATGTCAGTTTGCGCAAATACTGATTGCACACAGGAGAGATTGCTGTTCTTGCTGGACTAATGGTGTCTGTGGTTAACATTAAAATATTGAACCAGAGAACAATTGGTTGTATTGAGAGAGGGAGGGTGTAGGGAGAGAGAAAAACAGATTTAGAGAACAGAAAATGGATAGAGAACAATAAAAAGTAGATACTATCTAGATTAGTTAGATAGATTAGATAAAGAGAGATTTAGTGATGGGGTGGGGGTGTTAGGGGCATAGAAAGACACAAAGTATTCTAGCTCTTTTACCCAGAATGCATTGGACCTGCCCCAGTAAGCGTTATAAATTGCATTTTGTTGGAGCCAGACACATAGACTATTTGTGTATTTCTATACCCTACAACCCCTATTTTTATATTTCAGTCTTTTTTTCACACTTGTGTCCAAAAGTGATGAATCACCCCCATTCTGCAGAACTTTGTTTGGAATTAACAAGGAGCCACAGGAAGAAGTGATCCGTTAAATAGCCATCCTGAGCCTCGCGCAAAAATCATTAAGAGCTGGGGGACCAACAACGACGCGCTCAAACCCCCAAAACAGACACTTACAGAGGGCCCACTTACAAACCTGCGAGGCATTGGACGCAATTAGATGAAGGATATGCAAATGTGTGAAAGAATGTGTGTTTGTTTGAGTGTATGTTTGTGTGTGTGTGTGTGTGTGTGTGTGTGTGTGTGTGTGTGTGTGTGTGTGTGTGTGTGTGTGTGTGTGTGTGTGTGTGTGGTGCCATGGTGAGATTGTAGTGTTTAGCTGGAAGTCGTTGTCAGAGCTGGTCTCATAGTGTGAGGCAGGTCTCCCGTCTGGTTGGTTGAAAACTGCAGAATCTCCAACTTGCCAATGTTTCTGTGCCAGACATTTAAGAGGGTGGAAAAACTCCCAGTGTCCCAAACCTACACCATGTGAAGTGTGTTGTGACAGAGAGAGGGAGAGAGAAAAAGAGGAGAGTCTTCTTCAACCTCTTGCTTCAGGCATAGTTTTAAAGCCTCATATTGAAAAGATATTTGGAAGTTACGCTTTGAATTGTCAATTTGCCTATGCGGTACTAGGAAGAAACATTTCCATTGCTTATTTTTGTTGATACACAAGCCAGGCGCTAGACATATTTATTTCCTAATGGTGTACATCATACACATTGTGTAAGCTCTTAGTCTGAAATACAGATACCCTCAGTCCACTGTTTTCCAGTCTTTACATTCAGCAGAATATATTGGGCACGTGCATCGCACATTTTTATGTGTCTTGTTAATTGATGTGGCAACTGCTTCAGAGAGTTATCAGAGGGAAATGTGATGGAGAAAGATGGAGGCACAGTAGTGGTGAGAGAGGGAAAAATGTAAGAAAGAAGGACAGAGGAAGAGAGAGTACAGGGCTGTGCAGCCTGAGAAGCTGCCAACTTACCCAGCAATCCAGCTCTTGGAAATTAGACAAGAGTGAACACATCAAGGTGAAACCAAAAGCTGTGAAAGAGTGGAGATGGGTGCAAGAAAGATGAGAGAGACACATGGAGAGTAACAGATAGACGAGACAAACAGAGTACAGGAGACAGAGAAAGAGAGGATGAAAGGAAAGAGCCAGTTGTGTAGAGAGCAGTAGGCAGGCCATCAGTATTCTGACAGGGACGCAGGCTCGTGGCCGGAGGAGTGCTGTGTGTATGGGTGAGTTCCTGGCACCAGCTGCTAAAACACAGATTAAGTACTGATTGGTAGAGCTGCATAATTGTAGCTTCGCGTCGTGCCTAACAACGCCCCTTAGCTGTTCGATTATACAGTATAACGCACGGCCTCTCGGGGCTTATTGCTTAAATATTGTACACAAAATCTAAGCTGTACGTATGTTTAAGTCAAAATAAGTAGACCTTCCGTGCACTTTTGTTTGTGTGTGTGTGTGTGTGTGTGTGTGTGTGTGTGTGTGTGCGTGCGTGCGTGCGTGCGTGCGTGCGTGCGTGCGTGCGTGCGTGCGTGCGTGCGTGCGTGCGTGCGTGCGTGCGTAAGTGTTTTCCACTTAGCCCTCTTCACCCATGTCTTCTTTTCTACCCCTTTATTCTCTCTCCTTTTTCTCCCAAGTCTCCCTCTACCCATATCTCTCCCCCTGTCCCTCTCTCTCTCTCTCTCTCTCTCTCTCTCTCTCTCTCTCTCTCTCTCTCTCTCTCTCTCTCTCTCTCTCTCTCTCTCTCTCTCTTCTTCTCCCTCTCTCTCCCTATCATTTGTCTTTAACTTACTTCCCCTCCTCCATGCCTTAGGCTGCCAAATAAGAGCCACACCTCACCAGTAATAATGTGTTGCTTCTCTGTGTTTCTTCTCTTCTCTCTTCTTTTCTTTTAAAAAAGCCTCATCAGAGAAGCCCTCTTCCTCTGATTGCTCTGCCGTCCCCAGACTCCAAACCCCAAACAATAATCACTGCACCCAATATTACTTTCCACCTTGTTCCACCTTCTTATTACTCTATCTCAGGAGTCTTCAATGCTGGTTTGAGATAGCGAGCATCATCTGCTAATTGATGACTTTGTCCAGCTGTGGCAATTGGCATTCAAAGTGTTTTTCATTTTAGTATTTGTTTTCTTTTTCCCCCAACATGAGTGTCTCTGTTTAATTTCCTTATTTGTAGACACAGGAAAGATGGTGAATTGCTTGTGTATACAGTAGGTAGGGGATTTCCCACAGTGGGTGAGCAACAGCGAGGCCAATTTCCCTTTACACAGCAGGGCCCGTATCCACAAAGATTTTTATCTTAGCACTAAGAGTACTCCTAAATTGCACTAAAATATTTTAGCTAGGAGTTTTCTCTTAAAAGTTATTCTCAAAGCCTCTCAGACCTACTTTAAGTAAGGAGAAACGACAACTCCAAAACTAAAAGGGAGCCTTCGTTGCTATGGTTGACGTCATTACTCATGCACGAGCTTGATGAAAGTGACCACCTTGATTGGCTGATGATTATAACGTGGGAATGATGGCAAAAACCTCCCCTACGATGACGAGTTGAGTGACAGGTATCAGGTCTTTTTAGCTGGTGAGAATGCGTGCGCTATGTCGGACTGTGAAGGATGGAAGATGATGAATAAATGGGCATATCCTAAATTAATAAAGAGTAAAGCAAATAGCCAAGGAGCATAATGAAACACGGACTGGAGCAGTATCTTAACAACATGTTTTAAATGAATTTGTATGAAAGCACATAGCCTACATTCGCAAAGAGGAGAAACAATTTAATTTAATTTAGGCCTACAATGAGATGCTACATTTAGTTTACATGCAGTGGTGGTTTTGATTGTCGGTGGCGTTATTGCATCCCTTAGTTGCAATGCACAATTATTCCCTCGCATGACAGCTCCTGTAACCGCACGTTCATTTCACTACATGAAATGCCACTAAAAGCTGTTTGTGAATAGGTCTTAGTGAGTTAGAAGTTCTCTCGACTTATTTTAAGCTGTCCTAGACTTAGGAGCTACTTTTAGGCTTAAAATGCTTTGTGAATTACTTTTAGTGAGAAAAATAGTGAGGGCCAGGGCCCGTATTCACAAAGATTTTTATCTTAGCACTAAGAGTACTCCTAAATCGCACTAAAAGATATTAGCTAGGAGTTTTCTCTTAAAAGTTATTCACAAAGCCTTTCAGACCAACTTTTAGTAAGGAGAAACGACAACTCCTAAACTAATAGTGAGTCTTCATTGCTATGGTTGACGTCATTACTTATGCACGAGCTTGATTAAAGTGACCACCTTGATTGGCTGATGATATAACGCGGGAATGATGGCAAAAACCTCCCCTACGATGACGAGTTGAGTGACAGGTGTTAGGTCTTAGCTGGTAAGAATGCGTGCGCTATGTCGGGCTGTGAAGGATGGAAGATGATGAATAAATAGGCATAGCCTAAATGAATAAAGAGTAAAGCAAATAGCCTATAGGCATAATGAAACACTATGGACTGGAGCAGTATCTTTGCAACATGTTTTAAATGAATCTGTATGAAAACACTTAGCCTACATTTGCAAAGATGAGAAACGATTTACTTTAATTAGGCACAATGAGACGTTACATTTAGTTTACATGCAATGGTGGTTTTGGTTGTCGGTGGCATTATTGCATTTGCATCCTTAAGGCATTAGCATGCTCCCGTGTCTGCGTCGCACGCACGCAGCAGCTGGTGAGCGCGTGACGAGAATTGCGTCATTTTTACGGCATGCGTCGCGTTTTTGAGTCAGCCAAAATTTAAGACAGCGCGTCACTTCACGCGTAGACTGTGCATGTGTGAAACGGAACTGCTGTAAACACGCCCCTCCAGTAGGTGAAGCACGTACAGAAACAACGCAGCAAACAGAGACAGAAGAACACTTGTTTGGTTACTATGATAAATGGAGAGATGCGACGAACCAACTCATCAAACTTTTCAACAGACATCTACTCGTGGTGCTTCTCCTCATCTAACAGCCGCATCTTTTGTATAAGTGTGGCACTCCTTCCCTGACTCTTCCTTCGTTCAGCAGAGTATCACAGTTAATTTGTAGTGCGCAGGCGCTAACCTTGATCGGCTGGCGCGCATTCAGGACAACAGACATTGGAGTATGCCTCGTATACGCGTCTAAAATGACGCACGTCAAACGCCCAGTGCCGCGTACGCGTGACGCAGACGCGGGAGCATGCTAAAGCCTTTAGTTGCAATGCACAATTATTCCCTTGCATGAGAGCTCCTGAAACCGCACGTTCATTTCAAAACATCGCGGGGAAATGCCACTAAAAGTGGGTTGTGAATAGGACTTCAGCCGTGGACTGGTCGGGGATCGAACCGGCAATCCTCTGGTCACAAGCTCGAAAACCTAACCAGTAGGCCACGGCTGTTGTTTGTAACATACTTACAAGCTTAGGATACTTCTTTGTCTAGTTAGAGATATGAGTAAATCCTCTTGGTGAAGCTTGTCTCTCTCCCTTGATGCGCATCATTGAAAGAATAAAGCCTGTTTCCTGATTGACCATCATCCTGACTGAGTGGTACAAGGAAAATTGCCATCATATTTTAAGGATGTAATTAGGATTATTAGGATTATTTAAGGATGTTATTAGGATTTCCCCAAACCCCAGTCATCTTGTATAGGGATTTTTTTCTTAAGAACCACAACGGATGAAATGCCTACAGTATCTGTGGTATACAAAATGACGGTACTCATCTCCAAACTCTATAGCAGGTCCTGATAAATGCTTATAATGTATATATACACACACAATCACACATATTATCAGGACTTTATTTGATGGGGAGCCTCCCTGTGGTAGGTAGGCCAAAAAGTTAATTTCGACCTCTTGCAGGACACTGCTAGCAACATTATGGTATTTTACTGTAACCTCAACTGCATTGAGAACATAGCCAGCCAGCAAGGGAGGAAAACGAGGTGTGTGTGTGTGTGTGTGTGTGTGTGTGTGTGTGTGTGTGTGTGTGTGTGTGTGTGTGTGTGTGTGTGTGTGTGTGTGTGTGTGTGTGTGTGTGTGTGTGTGAGCAAGAGAGAGATGGAGAGAAAAGAGTTCTTTATGGAGCTTTGGAGAGAGTATTAAAAAATAAACAGCCGTGAGGTGAGGTCATAAAATGACCACTTTATTGAGCAGGGCGCATCGGGCCATCTCTCGCCAGAGGGCCTCACCTTCATTGCCGGATGCTTTTATCCCCCTCTCCCTGTCCTTCAGCCTTTTTTACTGTGGTGGCAGGACTGCTGAGAAGTGGCCCAAGAAGCCCTTGTTGCCCTCTCCTCTCTGCTCTATTTCACCTCCTCTCCTCCTCTGCTCCAGCCCATCTTCCACACCAGCCTGAATGACTGAATGGTGTCCACTTCAGTACTGTACGTGGACAAAGCTGAGTTGTAAGCAGCTAGCCTGCAAGGGCAGTTAGTTAGCTTTATTAGAATGGAGGATCAGATGGTAACGGGAATGGAGGATCCGATGGTAGAAGACAGATTTTGTGGTTTCTTTTTATTTTGTCATTTCATATGGTTTCATAGTAGCAGAGCAAATTGAGCAGACACAGTTCTCCAAAGCCAAATGCACTAAAAGAGTCTTTGGATATCATTGTTGTTTTTTAGCACCTTGTACTTCTGTGTCATTTGACTCTTTCTGTCTCTCCGTGAATGTCCCCTGCAGTGGCATCCGTCCCACTACAAGCGTGTTATCTGTGCGCATCAGGCCGGAGGAGTGACGGCATGTCAAAAGTGTCCATTACCACCGTGGAGCGGCTCAGCCGCCTCAGCCTGCCCAGGAGCCAGGGGAGTGGAGCACCAGAGTGATTTATGTTGTTTACGTTGTTTATGAAGCGCTCCTCCGCCGTGCCAGAGTGCGAGTGGGGGAAATGAAACGAGAGAAAGATAGATGAGTGGAAGAGAATGAGCACTGTTGTGGGAGGAGAGGAGAGGAGAGCAGAGGAAAGGAGAGCAGAGTAACGGAGGATAATTAAAGATCAGGTCAGTCCTGGGGAGTCCTCCGTGCAGGAATTGCGCAAGCTGCTGCGTACAGTCTGCAGCTGTTTCACGCACACACACACACACACACACACACACACACACACACACACACACACACACACACACACAGTGCGTGGGACTGGTGTTTATCAGCAGGCTCTTAATGGGCTTGTCTTGATTGCGCTCAGGCCTTAGGGGAGGCAGGAGTGGGCTGAATTATTTGAAATGAAAACTCTAGTTCCAAACAGCTCCCTGTACATTTCAGGACACGCACACTGGAGAGAGAGAGAGAGAGAGAGAGAGAGAGAGAGAGGAGGAGGAGGAGGATCTCGACAGGACGATGGGGCGAGAGGAAGAGGAAGGGTTAGAGAGCACAGATAGAACTGAGAGACAGAAAAGATGATGGAGAGAGATGGTAAGACTGCACAGAAAGAATAGTGAAAGAAAGACGGTGTGAAGAGGAGAAGGTGAGGGTGGGAAGAGAAAGAGCAGATCGAGGATAGAAAGACGAGAAGCAGGGGCAGGCTTTTCGAAATGCTCCAGTGGCGCACCCGTCCCCTATGCTCCTGACAGCCTGCCGTGGGGCATGTCTGCCGGCCGTGTCTGGGTGCGTGTGTCTGTGTTGCCTCTGTTCAACTTAATTGAGTTACTGTAGTGGAGCAGCAGCAGTGTCAGCGTGGTGGTGCGCAATAGGCCTCACCAGCGCCGTGAGCCGGGGCCCTAATCTCATTCTCTCTCTCCATCTCTCTCCCCATCTCTCTTTCCCCTTGTTGTCCTCCACCTCTGTCGCTACGTGCTTATGTTTCTTGGAGCGCCTGCAGATCACCACCGGTGTGTGTGTGTGTGTGTGTGTGTGTGTGAGTTTGCAACTCAAGCTCACCCGCAGGGACCCACAACAAGATGAAGAAACACGTTAGAGGAAAACGTTTGCCACAGCACCCCACTACAGCAGTATCTGGACAGAGAGACACAAGCACAAGAGCAGGCAGGGAGAGAGCGCACAGACTTGCTCTCCAAAAGCTCCTTCAAAGGAAGAGGGATATTCTAGTTGTGGACAGGGAAGAATAGAATGAGGGAGGGAGAGGAGAGGAGGAGTACTGAGGAGAGAGGAGAGGAGAAGTACTGGGGAGAGAGGAGAGGAGGGGTACTGCGGAGAGAGGAGAGGAGGAGTACTGGAGATAGAGAAGAGGAGGAGTACTGGGGAGAGAGGAGAGGAGGAGTACTGGGGAGAGAGGAGAGGAGGAGTACTGGGGAGAGAGGAGAGGAGGAGTACTGGGGAGAGAGGAGAGGAGGAGTACTGGGGAGAGAGGAGAGGAGGAGTACAGGAGAGAGAGGAGAGGAGGAGTACTGGGGAGAGAGGAGAGGAGGAGTACTGGGGAGAGAGGAGAGGAGGAGTACTGGGGAGAGAGGAGAGGAGGAGTACTGGGGAGAGAGGAGAGGAGGAGTACTGGGGAGAGAGGAGAGGAGGAGTACTGGGGAGAGAGGAGAGGAGGAGTACTGGAGATAGAGGAGAGGAGGAGTACTGGGGAGAGAGGAGAGGAGGAGTACTGGGAAGAGAGGAGAGGAGGAGTACTGGGGAGAGAGGAGAGGAGGAGTACTGGGGAGAGAGGAGAGGAGGAGTACAGGAGAGAGAGGAGAGGAGGAGTACTGGGGAGAGAGGAGAGGAGGAGTACTGGGAAGAGAGGAGAGGAGGAGTACTGGGGAGAGAGGAGAGGAGGAGTACTGGGGAGAGAGGAGAGGAGGAGTACTGGAGATAGAGGAGAGGAGGAGTACTGGGGAGAGAGGAGAGGAGGAGTACTGGGGAGAGAGGAGAGGAGGGGTACTGGGGAGAGAGGAGAGGAGGGCGCTGGTTCTGAGGGGAGGAAGCTGCAGGACGGAGTGGAGTGGAGGGACAGACAGACGGACAGAGGAGCTATAATTCCATCGTGTGGGCAGTGGAGCACCTGAACAGATTGAGTGTGCCGCGGGGTACAGGACACTGCAGAGAGTCACAGATCCTCTCCTGGTGTGTATGTGTGTGTGTGTGTGTGTGTGTGTGTGTGAGAGAGAGAGAGATAGAGCCTGGGGCCAGAGCGTCAGCTCTTCCTCCATCGCTAACTCAGCTACTGATCTCTCTCTCCTCCCCAGAGGGCTTCAGACACACAGCCATACACACACACACACACACACACACACACACAAAGAGCGTTCACTCTCCACTGTCTGCTCAGCTGTCAATGTCTACCATGTCACTTTACCTTACCCACATCACTTACACTCTTTACTCACACACACACACACACACACACACACACACACACACACACACACACACACACACACACATTCTTTCTCCTTTTTTTCTCTCTGTCCTTTCTCTTTTCTCTCTACATTGTCTCGATACGGTTACTTACATCAGGAGACTGGCTACGCTATTTCTCTGTGGTTTCTACACTCTTACACCTTTTCCCTCTCCTCTCTCTTTCTCTGTAACATCACATTCCATACAGCAGCTGGATCAGTGCTTTCTCCCTCTCTTTTCCTTCTTCCTCTGTTTCTAGTCTCTCTGTCTATAGGCTCTGTCTACACTATATTGAATTAGTTTGTATCTGACACACTTTTGTGTGGGCCACTTTTGTCCGCATCTCGTTGCACATGATGATGGCCATGCTGCTTTTCAAGTAGTAAACATATTTATTCATTGACAGCCTACAGAATGGCAATTGAGTATAGCCTATGCAACTTACCGTAATTTCCCGACTATTAGCCGCGGCTTATACATTGATTTTGCAAAATTTCTTCCGCTATGAGGTTAATACAGGGGGCCAGTTAATGTGGTGTTTATATGGTTTTGTTTCTTTTGACTTGCATAAAACACTGTCCTGCGGCTTATACACAATGCGGCTTATATGCGGGAAATTACTGTATAGACACTGTATAGAGTTATTATATAGGGAACTGTAACTGTGTGACAAATAAATCCCTGTTGATCATAACAAGCACTGTTAAGTTATGCGTGTGTGTCATTCCACTACAATAGCGATCAGTTGGTTACTCATGTAAAAAAGCAAACAAATCAAAGAAAAAACATATCTAAATGTCTACATTGATTTCGTTATTGGATGTTCATTATACATTAACTAGCATAAAAAAAGGATGTGGTCATGACGATAGAGCCTACTGCTGGAAACAGTGGCTGTGGACATGTACAAATGCCTACCATGTTAAAAGAGTGGGAGCAATAACTTCTGACACAGTAGGCTGATATGCTCGTGCAGTGTGGTCACATGAAAATTCTAAAAAGATTCTAAAACAGTGTGCAGTGTAGCCTACTGCCCCGGGTACAGTGTAGCCCACTGCCACAGCTTTGCACAGTCCAACTGCAAAACCAAACTGAAGTCTCAGCTTGCTCCCAGAAAACACGGTTGTGCAAACTATCCATTGTTCATAGCCTATAAACAGCGGGACTAAGCATACATGCATCCATACCCTACTTGTGGAATTTCTGAGAATGCAACTTTAAACATAATTATTTTGGCTTGTTTGTCATTCATCGACAAAGCTACCTGGCATTATAATGGGAATTTCTATCAAATGTAGCATGTGAGCTGTCTATTGCACCTAGGCAGTAAACTTGGCAAAACCATTTCCCCCCAGTTTGCAGATTTTATCTGATGGTTATTTCTTCCCTTGTACCCATACTTGTGACTGTGCATTTATAATGATTTTAAAGAATCAGAGTAACGAATTGTAATGTAATGCAAGTTTTTACTCCTGCAGTGCATGGCCATTGTTTATCTGACCTACTGTAACAACAGTAACAGGACTTGACAAAGGGTAAACGGTTGAGAGATTTGCGTATCAGTCGAGTAATGTGGACGCATGTCGTATCTACTACCAAACTGATACAGCGTTTGTGGACGTGAATCGGATTTGACCTGAAGATTCATATCAAAACTGATGCGGCCTAGTATAAATATAGCCTTACTCTCCGTAGTTCTCTCTCTCTCTCTCTCTCTCTCTCTCTCTCTCTCTGACTCTCTTTGTCTTTATTACATGCCATCTCCTCCCTCCACTTCTTTCTTACCCCCTTTGTCTCTATCTCTCTCTCACACACACACACACACACACAAACACAAACACACCCACACACCCCTCTTTATCGTCTCTCCCTCGATTTCTCTCACTTTCTGTCTCAATCTCACCCGTAGTGCCAGACTATGCCAGACTCTCTCTAACACACGCGTGCACGCACACACACACACACACACACACACACACACACACTCACTCACTCACACACATGCGCACGCTGTACACACACACAGACACACATATACACTCTCTTTCTCTCTCTCTCTCTCCCTCTCTCTCTCTCACACACACACACACACACACACACACACACACGCTCACACCTCTCCTCTGTCTGCTTTTGATAAATCACACCCAACAGGTGCTGTAAATTGTGTCCTCTGGCGTTGGCCATGGCTTGGTATCAGCTGCCCCCCCACCCCAAAGCCCACCTCACCCTTTTGCTGGCCCAGTTTGTCAGCCAAGCAAAACCAGCCCTGTTTCCTCTCTACCTCTCTAACCATCTTAAACACACACACACACACACACACACACACACACACACACACACACACACACACACACACACACACACACACACACACACACACACACACACACAGACACACAATATAACCTCAGAGGAATACCACAGAGCCCCAGCAAATATGGAAATAAATAGTCCAGCCTGCTTCCCTAATGGCAGCCATTTAAGCAGCCTCTCCAGGGGAGGGGATGGGAGCAGTGGGGAGGAAGGCATCTATGGGGCGTCGTGTACATAATGAGTAAAAGTCCCCCCCCCCCAACACACACCCTCCCTGGATAACCTAGAAGTGATTACCTGAAACAGATTGAGGAAGCTTCTCTCCTCCCTGCATAAGCTGTGCCTTTTGGGAGATCCCTCCATTCTCTCTCTCTCTCTCTCTCTCTGTCTCTCTCTCTCTCTCTCTCTCTCTCTCTCTCTCTCTCTCTCTCTCTCTCTCTCTCTCTCTCTATCTCAAATTCAAATTTAAATTCAAATTCAAATTCAAAAGGAGTTTTATTAGCATGACCACAACGTTGGACAGTATTGCCAAATCATTTGCATCAAAAACATGAAAAGAGAAGGCAAGGATGAGAAAACACACAAATAAAACATAATAATGATCATTGTAACAATTATGAATGATGTCACATGTGTCCATGTGGCTGTGTCTATGTGTGTGTGTGTGTGTGTGTGTGTGTATGTAAAGTTCACCTCAGCAGGTTCTGTCTTTATGGCAGGAATATCACATTGAGTGTCGAGGAGGCATTTCTCTTTCTCTCCAGTGAGGTATGAAAGTCTCTCCTCATCTATGCTTTGCAGGCATTCAGGGAGGACATTTGCAATCTTTTCAAAAATAGGTTCTCCTCATAGTTCTCTCTCTCTCTCTCTCTCTCTCTCTCTCTCTCTCTCGTTAGAAGTCAATAAAGGAGCAAGGTGCTCCCTATCCTGGTTCATGAATGCAACGTTTAGCTTGCTATTTAACTGTTCACTTACTGGACTCACTTACAATAGTTGTCCATGGAAACGTCCTGTATTTGCCAGTTAGCACTAGTCCGTTTGCCACCCATTTGATTCCCGGATCATGTCAGGAGTCCAGTGCATGTCTGAAAGGGGCTTCTCTCTCTCTCCCTCTCTTTGTGTTTGTGTTTCTGTGTAATTCTCGTCTCCGAGTCTTCACTTGCTACTCTCTCTCTGTGTGTGTGTGTGTGTGTGTGTGTGTGTGTGTGTGTGTGTGTGTGTGTGTGTGTGTGTGTGTGTGTGTGTGTGTGTGTGTATGGTTTTGCGTTTTTGCTGACGCTGTGACAGAGGTGGTGGCTGTGACAGTGGCCTGTGTGATATAGTGGGTCCCTGCTGTTTACTGTCCCACCACTTCTCTGGCCGTTTCATCCGTCAGTGTTTCTGGCCTCCCCTGTGACTCAGGCCAATCTGCTAATAATAACTAAACATATGTCCGTGTTCTGCCCAGCCAGCGCCAGGCACCATGCAGGCATCGGGGACATTTGATTGGTGTGTGTGTGTGTGTGTTTGGTTGTGTGGTGTGTGGTTGTCTGTATTGTATGTTTGTGCTTTCCCTTGTGTGTTTGTGTGCGTGCTAGACAGAGGAGTGGTGTTTTTTTACTGAGGACCCTGGCTGATTAAGTGCAGAGAGAGGAAGGTTGGCTTGGTGTAGGCAAATATGATGATAACAAAGCCAGTCACCATATACACAATACACCACATTTTATTGTTTGTTTTTTCAAAGAGAAAGAATTCTGAATGAGTTCATGTAATAACACCTGACATCTGACATGGACTAGGTAAATAAAGGAAAAACATATTTCCATAATGATGCACATTAACTATGTCTTATCACAGCGTGTTTTATGCTTGTGCATTGTAAGAATTTATTATCTTATAGTGACATGCAGCCATTCGTATTTCAATAATTGGACAATAATGCACACATTGAAGGTAGATCCAATCACACACCACACACACACACACACACACACAAAAACACACAGCTCCTTGAGCTGTTGACAGGGCTGGCTGCTAATGACCATGGGGAGATATAAACCTAGGCAGTCTCTCTCTCTCTCTCTCTCTCTCTCTCTCTCTCTCTCTCTCCTCTCTCTCTGCTTTATGTAAATAGCGCACTTAAACACCTCTCATCTCAGGTTGGTCCTCGGCCCGTAAAGCCCACACCTCTGAGGCTTGTAAAAGGCCGACGGCCTGTTTACAGGCTCCATGCCTGGGGGAACAGCAGCAGCCCTGGGACACAGTCCCAGCTTTGCACTCTCATGGGCCCTGTCTCCTTCTACCACTCCATCCTCTTCTACTCTTTATCATTCCTTGTCTTGTGGGGTAGAGGAAAGGAGGAGTAGAAGTGGACATTATATTATGTTACATGATATGTGGTCATCCTCCTGCCTTCCACCTGGACTGCCTGTCTTCTGTTTGTCTCAGTCGATTTCTTACAGGGGAGCTACACCAGACGCGTAACTGAAGCGCTCCGTTCACAGTCTTCTAAAATGTGTAAAATCCATTTTAGAAGACTGGTACTGGTACACTGGTAAATTTTTTTGAATGTACACGCCACTGTCGCATCTGATGTAGCTACTTTGATTGATTATAGTAGAACAGAACACTTCAGTTACACGCCTGGTGTAGCCCCCTGTTATAGGGAAGCTATAACGGGCGCGTAATTGAAGCGTTCCATTCGTGTTGCATCTGCTGCAACAATAGAGTGCGTAAGTGAAAGTGTCGCGTTGTCCCGGTAACGCAATTTCCTGTTCTAAACAAACGACCTGCAAGTGGCATTTTCCATTGCCTCACCGTGTTGTTTCTTTCAAAATGAAAATAAATTAATTTTAAGCGGTAAAACGTGTACTAAAAGGAGACGTTCACGCTAGCATGAAAAAAAAAGTTTAGAATGTAATGGCAAGCTGGGCTAGTCTATGATTACATGAAGTTAGCTAATGTCAACCGATGTCAACTCGTAAATTAATTTGCGCAAAAACGTGGCTTTTTCTGTAAAACAATCATCTGGCATAGGATTTCACATTGTGAATTTGGTTTGTTTAGAACAGAAATTTCGGTTGCTAAGGAAAAGTGACATAACACTTACGCACTCTATTAGCTTCCACTATAATCAATGGAAGTAGCTACACCAGACGTGATAGCGGCACGTACATTTGGAAAAAATAGACCAGTCTTCTAAAAAAATGTTTACAGAAGGCTTCTGCTATGCGCCTGCTGTAGATTCCCTGATTGTCAGAGTTCTTTGCAGAGTTTCAGGCTCTCAGCTCTTCAGACTTCTACTCTTACACTTGGCTCAATCTAGAGCACCCTGATTACTATGAATGACCCGTTGCCTAAAATGTGAAATGATCTGATAGTAAAATGGTACACTTCAATGACCTCTTCAATGACCTCTTTCAGCATGCATTGCCCACTGTGCTTGTGTGATACGGCTGATGACGTAGATCTAGAGTGAAAGGGCTGCTGGGAAGTTAGTGGGAGATGTTGGGAAGTGAACTCTCCTAAGAGGTGTGTTCTGTGGGGGTCCATGCGCTGCTGCTCAGCATGCGCAGGACAAGCCAGTCTGTCAGCCTGTCGCCATTGCTGGGCCAGAGTGCATTTAATCACCCTGACTCACCATGACTTACAGCCCTCCCCCCGCATGTCCACTTCAGCCAATCATATTAAAGAGATAAATAACTGCACCAATAAAAGGGGAGAGGCCGGTGGACTTGAATACTAATGAGTCAAACGTCTGGAGGTAGTGGTAGGCTGCGGTCAGAGGTGGTGATGTCATCTCATCCATCTCGAGCTCCTTCATTACACTAATGGAAGGGCTGGACTGTGTGTGTGTGTGTGTGTGTGTGTGTGTGTCTGTAAGTGTGTGAGTGAGTGTGGGTGTGGGCTGGTCAGTCGGTCGTCCATATCGACGGAACACTAGAAATTTTATGAAGGCTAAAGTGGTTGCGCTTTTCAATTCATTAGCCCTGCGCGCTCCATATGCACTCAGGCCTGATTGACTGCCTGGGCGTTGCCCACAGAGATGCCGACTAAGAGCCTGACAGCGTCCAATTTCTGAGGGATATTAGGGGTTCTGCCTGGAGACAACGCAGAAAGTCAATTCACTTTGGTTCCAGCCCGTGACCGCAGAATGTTTTGCGTTGTCTCAAAATAGAATTATGAGTGTGTTCTGCTGGAGTATACTGCATGCAATCCAGTAGTCAAATCTGCAAACAACATGAGTCATTTGTGTTATGTGTCATGTTACTAAAACGAGCGTTTCTTTATGACTTTTTCAATGACTACAGATGCCATTGTTTTGAATGGGTAAGCCCACTGGTTAGTCGGTCATCAGAGACTCAAAGACTCAACTTGAATCTTTGAACTTGAACCAGAACCTTTCTATGTGTGTGCGTTTTATGGAGTTTCGTCTCTTGGTTTTGTTTCCATACCTCTTGAGTGTGTGTGTGTGTGTCTCCTCCTATTTGCACACATGTGGCTTTACGAGAGCCATAGCCTTGATTCCATTCCTCTTTTTACTGCTGTCGCCTGTCTGCTGTCATTCCTCTCCTCTTCCCATCTCCTCCCATCCTTCTTGTTATGTTCCACCAGCTCTCATTCCAACATAGTCTCTCTCACACACTCAAATTCACGCATACACACACACACACAGACACACAGACACACACACACACACACACACACACACACACGCATATATACTCAGACCTGTTCCTGTGGTCACCAGGAATTTTCACAATACCTGAGCTGATGTTTTCTGATGTTTTTGTCATTATGTTTCTTCACTTTCTTTCCCCCTCTGTTTTTTTTCTCAGTCCATCCTGGATAAGCTTTATTGGCATGAAATCTGTGTTGCTCAAGGAATATGAAACAAGAAAGTGACAAGTTACAAATCATCTAGCAAAAAGCATTTATGAGTACAAACACTACATTGCAAAACCTTAGCCAGTGTGTGTGTGTGTGTGTGTGTGTGTGTGTGTGTGTGTGTGTGTGTGTGTGTGTGTGTGTGTGTGTGTGTGTGTGTGTGTGTTAGGAGATGGGGGCATGTGTATGTGTATGCACAAACAACCCAAAGCAATAACCAGAGCAAACAAAACTAAGCCAATAAAGTCATTTGCAGTTCTCTCTCTCTTCCTCCTTCCATCCTGTGCAATATTCAAATGGATTCAGTGCTTCAGGAGAGTAAATGTCTCTGCCAGTGAACAAGAGAGAGGGGGGGAAAGCAGAAAAGAAACAAATACTAGCATTAGTGTTTCTTGTTTTGACTTAAGCATATGCTTGCAATGCCATTAAGAAGTGTAAATGAGCCAACCCCACTCACAAATTGCGCTGGTCTCCACACACACACACCTGTTCGGAGTGCAAAGGTACATTCGGCAAGCTGTCGGGCATGAATATTAATGCCAGTGCGATTAGCACGCATCACGCAAGGTCACCACCCTGGGCCAGCGCTGGTGGGTGTGTGTGTGTGCGCATGTGTGCATCTCAAGTCAAAAATAAATTCAATAAACAACAGACAGAAGTTGGTTGTTATTACTGTTACTTATCGGCAATGACAACAGCTAATTTGACGTCTTGATAGCCGTGTTTGATTGTCAGAACTCTTTTTCTTCCCCTGTCTCCTTCATGGAGACGCAGAAAGGCCTTTCAAACAAGGATGTTCTGGTCCAGCCTCACTAATGGTGATGGGCTCAGGGCCCAGGGCCCAAAAAGTTGAGGCCAACTGGCTGGAGGGAGAGGAGGAGGACATGGGGAGGACTTGCAGCAGGACCAACCAGACACAACATACACAGGGAATGAGGTCTTTAGTGGTTTAGCTCTCACTAGCTGCGTTTCCATTACAAATATGCGCAAAAACTTTGTCGATATTGTCTTAATGTCGAAAATCACAATTTTCGCAATTGCGGTGTTTCCATTACATTCGGCTAACTAAATTAAAATATCGTGTATTCTCGCGTGCTGTAAGTCATTAGGAGACATGGCGGTTATCAACATAACCCAGATTTACACTAAATGCATTCAAATTGCCACCACGGCACTAACGCTGATTATCAGTCATTAGGCTATAAGCCATCAGCGGAGGAGGCACGTTTTGATGGGGCAGAAACATAAAATGACATATCAATCACAGGAGTTTGTTGTAGGCCTATGCTTAAATCATGTCACAGCCATGTCAGTGGAATATTTCGTAGATCAGCCCAGTTGATTAGTTTCTAGAACTAGAATCTAGAATCTAGATTTCTTTCAGCACCGTTCTCATCACGTTAAACCAGCAAAGCATAGCAACGTTGTTGCTATGGGTGAACAAAACTAGTTGAGCGGTTGCGTATGCAGCATTTTTGAGAAAGTGTTGTCGGCGAGTTCACAGAGGAGCTGTGGATTCAACATTTTAGAATGACACGAGCCACTTTTAATGAATAAAAATATATATATTTTTACATTATTCTCCCGGAGCCACTTCCTGTCAACAGTCTTCTTCGTCGGTTTCGTTCCTCCTAACATCCGGTTGTTGGATCACGTGACTCGTTAGATGCGGAAAAAGTGTTTCCATTGCAGTTTTGCGAAATATACAAATTTCGATACGCTCGAAATACCACCTCACCCTAGCGCAAAAACTTTTTATCGAAAAATGTGTGTGTTTCCATTCACCACATTTCTTTTCGCAAATCTTAATTTGCGCAATTTAATGGTCAATGGAAACGCAGCTACTGCCTCTCTCTCTCTTATCTCTTCTCTCTTTTCTCTCTCTCTTTCTCTTTTCTCTATCTCCCTCTTTCTCTCATTCCCCCTCTCTCTCTTCTCTCTCTTTCTCTTTTCTCTCTCTCCCTCTTTCTCTCGTTCCCCTCTCTCTCTCTCTCTCTCTCTCTCTCTCTCTCTCTCTCTATTCCCCCTTCTCAATGTCTGTGTTTGTCTGTGACTTTCTCCTATTTTCCAGCTTTTCTCACAACTTCTCTCTCTCGCTCTCTCTCTCTCTTTCCTGTGCCCTGGATTTCCTCTCTCCTCAGTCCCCTTGGCCCAGCCAGTCAGCATTCCTTCACACTTCCACATTACACCACTATGTGTTTGTCTCAAAGACAGCCACTTGTTTGCTTTTCATCATGCACTGTTAGCTGGCTGACTGGCCCAGTGTGTGTGTGTGTGTGTGTGTGTGTGTGTGTGTGTGTGTGTGTGTGTGTGTGAGTCAGGATCGATGCCCTGGCGGTGCAGCGCTAACCTTGAGCTAAGCTGGTATAATGAGTGCCAATTGTGGGCCATTGACTTCAACCTGACAACACTGACACCTTTTTTGGCTGTCACAGCAATTATACACGTAATCCCAATTTCTCCAACAGTTTTGTCTCTTTTACCATGTATTCCTGCTCATGTCTGCCTATGCCCTGCATTTTATATACTTGGGTAACCTTTAAGTGTGTGTGTGTGTGTGTGTGTGTGTGTGAGAATGAGAATTGTTGGAGCCATTACACAGTGTGCAGACCATCACCTTTACACTGTGTGTAGTGTAGTCACAGATTTCTATATAGATTTCTGCACATTATTAACACAATGAGCAAGGGTTTCTCTCTCTCTCCCTCTCTCTCTCTCTCTCTCTTTCTCTGTCTCTGTCTGCGCACATAGTGTGTGTGTGTGTGTGTGTGTGTGTGTCTGGTGTGGGATGTATGGCCTGCTATCTAGCTACAGTAAGGTCCTGTCTGCAGTTTTCCAGATGAAGCTGCAGCAGTTTGCAGCCACAGAGCAAAACCGCACAAGGCCTATTTGTCACGTTAAATGGCAACACACACACACACACACACAGAGAGAGAGAGAGAGAGAGAGAGAAGCATGGAGACATGCTGCACACATACAGGGTTACATGCCATGCCATGTTCACATGCATCCCTCTTGCCACTTTGTTTGTTTCCAGTTTTCTGGGCTCAGGGGCATAGCTGTCAACCCTCCTGTTTTTTCCAGGTTTCTCACACATTTTAGCTCTTTCCCGCTGTCTTCCCGTTTTAGTATTTTCCCGTGAAATATCCCGTGTTTGAATACTGTCACACATTAGCCCTTCCATCAGACCTCTCAGTCTCCTGTCAGTTTTCAAAGCATCGTTTTGCTTGCTTCAAGGCAACCTTAGAGTAATGTTGGTATTTTTAAGATAACAGCATGGTTGTTGTGAGAGTTCGGTTTGACGCCAATCTTTAAGCAAAATCACATTAGACCGAGCTTCACAACTCGCTTAGTTAATGCAGCAGTTTTATAGTAGGCCTACAAATTATTGCTGTCAGCAGAGCTATAGCAACAGAAAGATGAATGTTGAAATGTTCCCGTATTTTGGGTGTGTAACCTGGGAAATGTCCCTTATTTTCGATGTTCAATGTTGACAACTATGCTCTGGAGACTGGGCTGCCTACAGAGACCTTTCGGTAACACTTCACTTGACGGGTTCATTCATAGCATTCATAACAGCTGTCATGAACTGCACATAAAGCATTCATGACTGATTCATGAAACATGACTCAACATTCATACCAACACTTTCATGAATGTGGAAGACAAAACGACGAAAACTTATTTATTTATTCCAACCTATGTCACATCACATGTAAGTCAATGGGCTAGTCCAGTGCCAGAGAAACAGAATGTGGTCAACAATTAGGCCATGTCCACACGCAGCAAAACGAACTTCCCCCCCTCCGTTTTACCTGGCAGCGTTTCAAGAGTATTTGCGTCCAAATGGATCCATCTCAATCGATCTCAATACGACTCAACACGCTATTTCATATTCCAGGCCTTTACGTGGCGCTGTTTCAGTTCACCAAAAACCACCAAAACCACCAAAAACGGAGAGGAAGAAGAAGTTCTAATCATGAGAGACGTCGAGGTGAAAAAACAGATTATGAGTGGAAGGCTAGAGCCAAAGCCATCGATATCTCAAAGTTGCGACAGCCGTTGACTTCCATGTTAAAGCCAGATTAGAGCGGTCACGTGGTTAGTGGGTCGACTCAGTAGTTCCCTCGGTCCCTGGTTTACTACGGGATTGACAGCAGCGATCGCATTAATATTTACGGTGAATACTCAATGAAAATTACTATAAACTGCATTTCCACATACATATACATTACTCAATGAAAATGCATTATTATGCACACGACTATAAGTCATGTAGAAAAGTCGTATTATATTCATTCATTCTCAATGGAATAGTTCCCGGAAGTGCCGCCATTGTTTGTTCACGGGAGTCAACGGCGGTGTCGCAACTTTGAGATATCGATGGCTTTGGCTAGAGCACCTGCCAAAAACTCCCGTTTCCCCCTTGTTTCTCTCTTATCTTAAGGTCATCTCCTGCCGCCCTCCCGTTTTGTTGTTTCTCCCTAAAAACTCTCGTAATTTGCATGGCCATCATACTTCATTCGAAAATAAATGATCCATTCATTTTCTGACAACAGGCTGCCATACACCTGACACATAGCCTACGCAGTCACTTACTTTGAATTTATTTCAACCGTTCTGTCATAGGCTAACACCTGGCAACGTAAACCCAAATAATAAGGAAACCGGTGCAGTTCACAGCCGAGTCTCGCAAGCAAGCGGGCTAGTTAGCCTAGGCTACTCCAGAGTTAGCTGTTGTGAAATGGTTGGATATTGAATTGTTAAACACATCGCAAACTTTTCGTGAGTGTTGGTAGCCTAACTTGTGTTCTCAGAACAAAATCTGACAGCAGCTTTGGAGTTTTGGAAGTAGGCTGCAGGCAGCAGTTGGATAGGCTGCATATAGGCTCTAGGTAAGGTAAAAACAACGACCGAAATGCAGTAGGCCTAACGTATCCCGTTATTTTGAAAGCTAATGCTGACAGCTACGGATAGGGGTCGAGGAGTGTGGCGATGACATCATTGAAACGCAGATGCGTCTTCCCCCGTCCAAACGAACGCTAGAGGGCTGCGTATTCGAATTTATGCACTCTGGGACCCGGTTTCAGATCGATTCGTTTTAGGGCTATGCGTTTGGAGTATTCGTTTGGACGAACGGCCAAAACGAAGCAAAACAGCTGCGTTTAACCCAAAATTCGTCTCCGTCTGGACAAGGCCTTATTTTTTGTTTTTTGAAAATGTATTTGTTTTATAATGTAACCTTTGCTAATTTATCATCTTTTCCTACTAGGAAATGTCAAACCGTTCCAGGTTACACAAATAGGCCTATGGTCAGCAGAACTTAACTCAGTGATTACGAATAGGCTACTTCACAACTTGTAGGGCTATAGTAAAGTGACATTTGATGTAGACTTCATAAGATATTCATGAAATATTTACAAAGGCTGGAATAAATACGGCAATGCTTCTTTGCGATTGTTGGACTTTTATTTTGACAAGTTTTCGTCGTTTTGTCTTCCACATTCATGAAAGTGTTGGTATGAATGTTGAGTAATGTTTCATGAATCAGTCATGAATGCTTCATTTGCAGTACATGACAGCTGTTATGAATGAACCCGTCAAGTAAAGTGTTACCGACCTTTCTTTCTTTTCTAGCCTACACACAGAATGGGCAGCTAGCCGTCGTGAAGAGATGTTTGCTGAATGTGACAAAAAAATGTAATGGGCTTGTATGATCATTTATTGCACCTTTACATTGGAAAAGTGAAAAATGTTTGTGGATCTGTATGTGAGTGTGTGTCTCTGTGTGTGTGTGTGTGTGTGTGTGTGTGTGTGTGTGTGTGTGTGTGTGTGTGTGTGTGTGTGTGTGTGTGTGTGTGTGTGTGTGTGTGTGTGTGTGTGTAGCTTTCTTTTGTGTGTCTCTTGTTTTTATGCATTTTATGCATGTATTTAGTACAATCTGTGTGTGTGTGTGTGTGTGTGTGTGTGTTTGTATAGGGTGAATGAGCATCTGTACATGTTTGTGTGTGAGGGAGTGTCATAGAGCAGAGTGCTGGCTGCAAACTCAATAGGCCTCTCAAAGAATGAGCTCATTGTAAAAACAGCTATAATGTGATAGGAGAGCCAGCAGTCCACACACACCACCTCCCACACATAAAAACACACGCACTCACACAGCACACAGATATACACACACATACCACTCCTAAAGCCACCTCCATATCATCAATGGGGTGTACTTCAGGGGCAAAGGGTGTGTATGTGTTGGTGGGGGTAGGGGCATAATTGAAAGGATAATTGGGCTATGGGCATTAGCGGCTAAGAGAGGACAGATTCATCAGTGCAGATGAGGCGGGTGACCGGCAAGCGGTCACCGGCGAGGGTGACGAATGGGCCAATCGCGGGCTCCTTCACGCGCCCAGCGACGGGCTAATTGAAAAAGAAATGAGCGTGCCGTAATTTGCCGTTACGGGAGGAGAATAGGGACAAGGGGAGAAAAGAATGAGGAAAAACTAACCAACAGTAGCTAATAAACACTTCCCGTGTCTGTGAAACGAGCTGCTTTCTCAACCATAGAGTCCAGGGTAGAGAGCTGGACTTGGGGGAAGCAGCTTGTTTATGGCAGTGTTGAGGTTGTGTCTGAAGGTGAAGATGTGAGTTGACTGTTGTATATGGGGTGTTAATAGGCAGCTGTCCAAACAAGGACCAAACTGATGAACTACACTCCAATAAAAGGCTCTCTCTGGTGTTGCTTAGTAAAGCCATTGTCATGATGGAGCTGACATTTGAGTGAGGAAATTAGGCTGTGTGTGGGTGTGGGTGTAGGTGTAGGAGTTGGAGAATCAGCTTGTTCCAATGAGGCTTGACACACTACTACGAATGATGAAGTCCTCAGCTCCAGTAAAGCATTATTGTTTCGGGGCTAGCCTGATAAGGCTCAAGCAATGTATGCAACACTTTTGATCCGATGGAGAACTAATTTTGCCCCACTGCTGTATCTGACTGTGGATGGTGTGTCAGTAGTGTGATGTGGAACCATCTGAAAAGAGATGACGTACAAGCCCATGTTCCTGAATCGTTGTGCTCATTTCACGTGATGATGGCCATGCTGCTTTTCTAGAAGTAGGCTGTATGTATTAACTTGACAGCCATACAGTGAATGGCAAAGGATTATAGCCTATGCAACTTAAAGACACTGTAGTTATTATATAGCCTACTGTAACTGTGACAAATAAATCCATCTTGATCATTAAAAGCACTGCGTAGGCAATATTCTCTAATGTCCAACACATTAGGTAGGCTATTTTATTTGTGTGTCGTTCATCAACAAAGCTACCTGGCATTATATTGGGAATTCATTTAAATAAGTACCCTATACTGGCCATTTTTGGTTCGCAGAACATTCCAGTTACGTAAGCCTTTGGTTCCAGTAACGTTACCTGTAGGTTACTTTTGGTTAGGTTTTGGTTGCCATTTGGTTTGCAGCGGAAAGTTTTTGTTACGTTATCTAAATGTTAGCTGTTGGTTACATGTTTGGTTCCCTCAATGTTCTCCTAACGTTCCCCTAATCTTGTTGGTCACATCAAAGATCCTTCATTACTGACAAGATAGAGCAACATAATGCATCTCTATGGAAGCAAAATTCAAACATTTCCTGTCTGCTTAAAGAGGCGTGTCGCAAAGACGTCATAGTGGGATATCGATCTCTGTCAGATTGGCAAGCAGTTCAGTTCGAATGTAATGTTACTTTTTAGGTCTGCTTAAAGGGGGATTTCGCCCCCCCCTTCCCTTTGCGAACACAGAACGCGGAAATGGTCGAATGTTTGCGCCTCTCGCTCCGCTTTAACCCTCTCTGGTTACATGTTGGTTCCCTTAATGTTCCCCTAACGTTCCCTTCCCTTGGGAATATCAATTTAGACGTCCCTAAACTTAAAAAAAAAAAAAAAAAAAAAACATTTGCCTCTGTTTTTCTCTATTTAATGTTTTGAACATTCAGCTCTTAATAGGCTTACACTGATGACTGTTGGGTCATTCCGTGTGAAATCACCCAATTTCAGCTACATTTGGAAAGTGACCCTCTTCAAAAAAATCACAGGTGTTTGTAGACTAAATATAGCCTATGCATGAATCTTACATATCTGTATCACTAATAGTTCAAAAACTACAGCCCTTTGAAGCTTCAAGTCATTTCAAGCATTCTTGTGAACAATCCTTTTTGTTCAACTTTCAACATTATTGGCTCTTTTCGTATTTTACTCACATTAGTGAAACTATGCAAATACAGGGACATTTCCCTGTTGAATTAAAAAAAAATCCTTCTCATTCAAAAAGTATGTGACGCAAATTCATCAGATTTTTTCCCCACTCATATTATATGGACTATAAGGTCATGTCCATGCATAAACTCTGATTGTAATCATTATCATATTGTCAGAACATTTCTTTTTAATTGGGCTTGATTTTCAAAAAGCCCATCAATTGGAATCAAGGAGCAATTAATACATAAAAAACTTATCTAAATGTCTAAGTTGTTTTCATTGTTGCATGCTCTTTAAACAATGACTTAAAACAACATAGAATACTCATGTGAAAAGAATGTAGGAATGATGATAGCCTTATGCTGGAAACAGTAGCTGTGGACACACAAACAAGCACCTCCGATGTTAAAAGAGAGGGAATGGCAATAACTTCTGACACAGTAATATGTTTGTGCAGCGCAGTCACATGAAAATCAGATCAACCCAATTATCTATTATTAGCTATGATTGTAGTTTACTGCCAAATTGCAGCATGCCCCCCGAAAACACGGTTGTGATGTTTTAAAAAATGTAGCCTATAAGCAAACGTATTGTTTGTTTGTTGTTCGTTAACAAAGCTACCTGGTATTATAATGTGAATTCCAATAAAGTAGCATGCCAGCTGTTACCCGGGCAGTAAACTTGGCAAACATTGCCCATCTCCCCCAAGTTTGCAGATTTTGTCTGAAGCTTTTTTCGTCCCTTGTATACATACTTGTTGACTGTGTGTTTGTCATGATTTTCAAGAATTAGAGTTACGAATTTTAAAGGGAAACTGCAGTTTATTAGCTTAATATATCTTAACTTAACAGCTTTGGAGTCATTCGAATGGTTATATAAATTTTTCCTGGTTGAATGTGACCGTCTTGCTTTCTCCAGTGTCTGTGAGTGGAGAATCCATCGACCAAAACTGCATAGAACCCTTCAATGCAGGTTTTTAAGGCTGTATGGCTATTGTTTATCTGTCCTAGCAACAGTATTAGCAGGATGCGGGACTTGACAAAAGGTGAATGGGCCAGGATATTTGCATATCAATGGAGTAATGTGGATTCACATCGCATCTACTTCCAAACAGATACTGTGTTTGTGGACGCGGCCGAAAATCAGTATTGAAACAGATTCGGTGTTGTGTGGCTGTGACCTCAGTGTGTGTGTGTCTTCTGACTCAACTGAGACCTCAACTCTGTGTGAAGATTCATGTTGGCACTGTGTCTAGTTGCAATGTAGTTGAGAAAACTGTCTGTAAGTGTGTCTGTGCCTTTAGTTATGTTTACTATTTGGGAATGTGTTTGTGTGTGTGTGTGTGTGTGTGTGTGTGTGTGGGTGTGTGTGTGTGTGTGTGTGTGTGTGTGTAAGCTGTTGGTGTGTATATTTGGAAGCCTAGGTAATGTCCACAGACTAGTAGTCAGGGGTTTGCAGATTGCTGGTCTCTCTAAGCCAAGAGCAAAGGCTCTAGCAAAATTCTGCTCAATTTCTGTGATAATTGGCAGTCGCCACATATGGAGAAGGCGTTGTTTTATGTACCCATGAACTGAGACCAGAGGCATAGGCTACTGGGTTTACAATGCTAATATCTAAAATTGTTTGTGTTCAATGAAATTCATTGTAAAATGTGAACACAAATAAAGGTATTAAAATGTGTTAGAGGCATTCTGGCCCCTACCCTACCCCCAGTGATGAGCGAGTTATCCACCCCCCACACACGTGCACTCCTTGAAGGGACTTTTTTATGAGAGGGCCTGGTGCGACTGCGAGGCCTGGTGTGAGGCCTGGTGTGAGGAGGCTGGATATTGGCACCCAGTTGACAGACCCTTTTAATTAGAGCCTTAGTGTGAAGCTATTCGCCTGTTGTTTCCTCCTCACCTAGACATGCACACACACACACACACACACACCTTCACGCTCCCTCTCTCTCTCTCTTTCTCTTTCAGATACATACTTACTTACATTCATTTGGTTGGCACTTTATCGAAAGTGACTTACATACGCCAGCTCTTCAAGGGCCAGTTTTAGCAACTCAGGGTTAAGTGCCTTGCTCAAGGACCATTGGTCAAATTTACATTTTTGGCCTACTGGCTACTGTACTTTCAGCCTACTGCCAGGCATATGTTTTACCGGTGAAAGGAAACAATGCAACAGAAAGCAACATTTTGCGTCAGCATAATAAATGCATTTAGTTATTTGGTTATTCACTGATAAAAGAAAACACTCCATGCCATGTACGAATGCGATGCAGAGCGGTATTTTATTGTAAAGGTCCTGTGGTTAGACCAATCAAAATGTGCCGTTCTTTTTGGAAATCATGGACTCATCTGGGCTAAAGAGGAGAGGGCATCCAACCTTTCCAACTTATTTTGCTCCTTAATTCAAAACATCTACACTGCAAAAACTACTTATCTAACAAAATCTAACCAAGTGTTATGAATCTCATATCAAGATTAAAAAAAAACTGTTTTCAGTACAAAGAGACTTACCTAGTGCTTTCTTGTGAAATCATTTGACTTAATTTAAGAAAAGTTTGACTTTGAAAATAAGCAAATTTGTCTGCCAGTGCATTAATCAAATTTGTCCTTAAAACAAGCTAATTTGTCTGTCAATGCGTTGAGTCAATTTATCTTGATAAGTCTTCTTAAATTAAGTCAAAATGGTGTTTTTAGAGAGTGCTAGGTAAGTCTTTTCATACTAAACAATACCAAATAGTTTTCTGATCTGAATAGAAGATTAATAACACTTGGTTGGATTTCATTTTTTGCCATGTATGATGGTGTGGAGGAAGCCTGGCTAGCGCCACCACTTCTCAATAAGATTTGGTCTGGGAGCCAAAAGTTCATTTTCTCATATTTGATGCCCAGATCCGTTTATTGGGCATGGATGGATGTCTATCAAATGCGTCTGACATGAAATTAAAAAAGATCATGTACTTTCCATGAAATAATCAAAATGTTGATATGTTGTCAATGTCATTTTTGCTGCTCAATGTGGGTTTACAATGACTTGTGTATTATCACATTTGTTTTTATTTGCATTTTACACAATCTCCCAACTTTTCCTGATTTGGGGTTGTTATTAGCCTGAGGCAAGCACTAACTAGCACGTTGCAGCAGGTCACTCGCAGGGCAAACAGAAGTGCTGTTGTAGATGGCGTTGCGGTGTGCGCGTGTTTTGCGTCGGTGTATGCACTTGTCTGCCTGTCCTTTAATGCTCTGATGTGAGGAGCAGGAGAGGTTCAACAACTATATCAACTATTTTGATACAAACGTTCACCATTTGGCCACTTGGTGAGTGCCAATTTTGAGCCATGTTAAGGACACAACAGTGAGCCAGGAATTGAACCCTCAACTTTTCCAGCTCACCCAGCTAGCAACTACGCTACCACAGAATGTGTGTGCGTGTTTATGTGTGAGAACCAGATGTGTTTGCTCTATGAGGTCACACCCTCTCTATCCTGGCCCTGTGACGGACTCCGGGTGTGCGAAACATCTGCTTCTGAGAACAAGGTCATCTCTTCAGAGAGAGAGAGCGAGAGAGAGAGAGAGAGAGATAATGAGCATGCTGAGGTGTTTCCTTCTCTGGGACCATGTCTCTGTGGTGGCATGTGTGTGCTCTAGGCAGCATTGACCTCCTCTCAGTCAGCCTGTTTTGCTCTTTCACTGTGTTTGCTAATCTACCTCTGGAATCTGCAAGCTCATTTCATAACCAGCTCCACTGGTTGGTCAATACCTCTGGGACCTTGTGTGTCTGTGTGTGTTTCTGTGTGTGTGTGTGTGTGTGTGTGTGTGTGCATACGTGTGTGCGTTTGTGCGTGTGCTTGTGTGTGAGTGTGTCACTGTGAAAGAGAGAAGGAAAGATCCGTAAAGGAATAACTGGATAAACTTCCCTGAAGGCTGCCTAAAGAACGCTGCTTAGCTGCATTCCTCACAGGCTCATTGTGTGTGTGCGTGTGCGTGCGTGCATGTGTGTGTTTGATAAGAGAGACATGCGTGGCTGGTCACCAGGTAACCTTTGACCTGTTTCAGCAGGCTGCTGTTCTAACTCTTCTTCCATGGTGTCATGGCTGACCAGTGTGTGTGTTTGTGTGAGAGAGGGCCAACTTTAAGTTTTTGTGCCCACTTCAGGCGTATTTGTTTCTCACGGTGCGTGTAAAAAAAATGGTGAGGTATGTACAAACAGGAGGCAAAAGCACAGGAGCTGAAATGTCAAATTGCGCTTTTCCTTCTCATGCATATGCATGCATTGGACGGTCAGGAGAAAGTGGGAATTTTATGTAAAAAATGGGAGGAGAAGCGCAAAATGCAGTTAGTTAGGTATTCCCCTATATGTGCAAAAACTGCCCATGAAAGCGCACGTCTATTTTGCGCCAAAATATGTCTGCCTTGTAAAAGCAGGTGTTAATCCAATGTGTTAATAGGAGAAACTTTCAAAGGCAACAGAATTGCTATTTAGAGCACCAGTTTTGTGTTTTTGTATATCAAAAGCAACCTTAACTTTTGTTGGCCTTTCGAATGTCTTAGGGTGCATTCACACTAGACCATTTGGTCCGGACTCAAGTTCGTTTGGACCAATGGTTCGTTTATTTTTGTCAATGTGGATGCAGTCCACTGAACCCAGTTCCAGACCAGGGTCCACTTGAAAACGGGGGTCTGGGCTCCGGTTTGTTAGAACTTTGATGCAGTTCGAATGCTATCTGTTTCAAAACCAGGAAATAAACTGCCTTTTTGCAATGTTGCCAAGCGATATTGGTAAAGAAGCTACTGTTTGTGACACAAGAAGACCCGGGTCCACAAACAAAAATGTAATGTGAACGTAGACCAGCTGGGTCAGGGCTTGGGGGGAGTAATCACACTCAGGTACAGTCCAGTTAAACGGACCCAGTGTGAAGGCAACCTTACTTTCACTTTCATGTCATCCACTTAATCATTCGTACTTGTTAGATTTGACTTATCTTCCATAGCCTACATGCACAAATAGTTTGAGTAGAACTACTGCTCTTCATTATCTTCCTGCTTGTTGACATCATGTAATGTTGTCATCAGTTAACTTCATCTAACTGCGCTTCTGATTTAAGTCTGTCGTTCACTTGTTAACGTAAATTGCAGAAGGGGGCAGAGAAAGGCGCTGTTTACCCGATGAACTACAGGTTTGATAAATACGACGTTAGTGTCACAGCATTCTGTGGGTTGGCCATGGTGCTGATAACGCTATTATCATAAATGTACGTACATCTGGCTCAGATAGAGAGAGAGAGGGGTTTTTGCTGTTTGGAATGACTGATCTGCACACAGTAGTGTTTGTATGGGATTTGCTGTTTTCTGGGGACAGATTTGAGCATTGTGTCTGTGTGTGTGTTGTCCACTAGACAGCTCTGATTTGGTGTGGTGTGCTGTGGTATGTGGAGTGAGCTGTGTTGTGTTGTGTGTGTTGTATAAACTACAGCAGTGTGTTAAGAGAGAGGAGAGGGCAAAGGAGGCCAGGACAAACCTGTCAGCCTCACTCTGACAAGGGCACATGCGCACGTGCACACACACACACACACACACACACACACACACACACACACACACACACACACAGAGAGAGAGGTGTGTATGTGTGTCTGACAGAGAGAGAAGAGAGAGTGTGTGTGTGAGAGAGAGAGAGAGAGAGAGAGAGAGTGAGAGAGTGTGTGTGACAGAGAGAAAGTGTGTGTGTGTGTGTGTGTGTGTGATGGAAGAGTAAAGAGGCCTTGTTGCCACGGGCAGTACAGGAAGGACGCAGCTGTTGGCCCTGTCCCTGAGTCACCACTGAGATCACAGGAGGAGGGGACCAGTGTGACAGACATCAACAGGCGCCGCTGACAGGTGGAGCTGTGTGGGGCTGTGTACTCTACACTGACGCCTGAGCACACATAACAACCAATTCCGAAGATCTAACATCAGCCTCCTGTGTTCAGAACTAGTTGCCTGATATACTGTAACAATACTCAAATTCATCTCATGATTACTTCCTACTTAGCTACTATTGATGCAAGCCCAGGCTGTTTCTAACACCACTGGCAGTAGGGCAACAATGTCTTGAACCTCAGTTTTTAGTTTTACACATCCTTTCTACTCTAGCTTAAATGGTTTGATGCTTGCTACTGTTACCACTACTATTGTGTCATCTTGCTCCAGCACTGCTGTGATTGCTGTGACTATATTTCCGACAAGTCACTTCACTTCAGCATCATCAAACAATTGATTGTTGATTGGTGGGCCCCTCGGAATGAGCTTGGACTAATAGGCTCGCAGAACCAGGCCATGGGGATAGGAGAGAGAAAGACTGCAACAAGAGAGAGAAAACAAGTGTGTTGAAAGAGAATGACAATACTTAGCATCCCTTCTGAACACATAAACGTTTTTCTAAAAGCAGAAATCACCCACCTGTCCTCCGTCTCTTCATGTGTAAGTGTGTCTGTCTCTAATCCCACACATCCTGGGAAACTGCTGTCTGATATGGGCACATATTTGACGCTCTTATTATTCGCTTCCCGCTTATTCAGGAACCCCTCTCCCTCTGCCTCCAGGAAGGCGGGAAGAGTGAGACAAAAAATGCTGTTAAAATCCTTCCTCCATTGCTCTGTGTGTATGTGTGCGTGTGTGTGTGTGTGCATGTATGCATGTGTGTGTCTGAAGTGAGATACCTGTGGGTGTCTGACTGGATTTACTCCGTACTCACAGTGACCTCCATGACCAAACTTCATACTCACACACACACACACACACACACACACACACACACACAAACACGCATTCACACATATTCACACACAGAGTGAGACAGTGGCATCAGACACGCATACTACGAACAAACCCCTGCACCACTGGTCCCATGGCAGATGTTTCACAGCTGCTGAGAACGGTTGAGAGAAAGGCCTCTCTGCTCATACACGCAGATACTCTCACACAAAGACACACACATCACACAATGCACACATTCTCCAAACAACAGTTTGTGAGTATGTAGGCCAGGGCTGATATGGCTCTGGTGTGCCAGGATGCTTACTCTCTCTCTCTCTCTCTCTCTCTCTCTCTCTCTCTCTCTCTCTCTCTCTCTCTCTCTCTCTCTCTCTCTCTCTCTCTCTCTCTCTCTCTTTATTGCTCTCTCTCTCTCTCTATCGCTCTCTCTCTATCTCTCTCTCTCTGTTCAGTGCTGCATCTGGCTGTGTTTGTGTTTTTAGTCTCATCTCAGGAGTGTATTCATTATTACTGAGATGAAAGTTTCCTGCTCCTGTGTCTGTCAGCACCCAAACAAAAGACTTGTTCTCTCTTTCTTTCTTTTTTCTTTCTCTCTCTCTCTAAGTCTGTGATTTCTCCTCCTGAACATCCCTCGGTGTTTGTGTGTGTGTGTGTGTGTGTGTGTGTGTGTGTGTGTGTGTGTGTGTGTGTTCCTCTTGAACATCCCTGTCCCTGTCTGAGTCACAGCCCAAACAACACTAAAAACAAATGTGAGCTTTCATCAAGGCTGCTCTCAGTTATTACAGCTGATGTGGAACAGATTTTAAACACATCCTACATTAGAGAATATTCTCTCTCATACACACACACACACACACACACACACACACACACACACACACACACAAAGCCCTGCTGGAATAGACAACAGGGGCCGGTTGCACTAACTGGTGCTACGCCTGGTCCTAAATCCTAAGTTGGTCTTTGTTAAGGTATTTTATCCCTAGGCTCCTAAGCTTTACTTGGCCCGGTCTTAGCGATGTGTGTTCATGTGTCCAATAATGGTGTACTGTATGTGGGGGGGAGCACTTGGGAGCACTTCGACTCGGCGCAGTAATATCCTCACTCCAAAGTGAAACTGAAAGTGCAAGAGTGATGATATTACTGCGCCGAGTCAAAGTACTCCCAAGTGTTATTCCACCACACAATATAGTTATCCCTCTTACCCGCTTAGAAATGCACCACATTTTATTTTGTCTCACCATACTTGGTCGTGTGACTACTCGTTGAACTGTATTTTAATAGGGAAAACATGAAGGTGTTTGGTCGCTTCTAACTTCATCTCTGTTTGGATCCTAATGAATGAACTGGGCTAGCTAAGTGCTATCAAAGTGTCGCCGCGCGCCAGAGCCTTTGAGTGCACGCATTGAAACGTGAGAGGTATATATTAACTCATCTTAGTTAAGGGAATAAGTAAGGGATAACGGCCGACGAGGTGACCGGTTCGATGGAAATAATGGCTAGGTGGAGGTCTAGAACTCCGGCGACGTGCAAAGACCTCCGTCTAGCCATTATTTCCATCGAACCGGTCGACCTCGAAGGCCATTATCCCGCTTATCTCCGTTGTATTCATCACTTGTAGGCCTATATTTATTCCACCGTTGCCACTTGTGTAGTGTTAATTTCCTATTACAATGTCAACGTTTACATCGCTAAAACTCTCTCGATTGTGGATCTACTTTCTGCCACATATCAACTTTCTACTTGCAGGACAAAACTGCCGTTACTAGTTCTAAATGGATGGTTGCTATGGCCAAAGGCCAGTTTTTAGTTCTAAATGGCTGGTTGCTATGGCCAAAAGCCAGTCGTTATTTCTATTTCTCCTGTTGTCAAGCGGGCATATCCCAGGACTCTGATGATGAAGATCGTTAATTTATAGCCTACATGCCATCCAACTAGCTACAATCCACCTCCGTCATATGCTACAATGTTACTATGTTCTGAACGTCTGTATTTCCGCTTGGATTCAACGTGACTTCGCAACGAGTTTGGCGAATTAATATTCAATTCTGAAACAGGCAATACATTGGAACTACTTCAGCAGGTTATACCAGGGGGTCAGGATTTGACTGATTAGCTTCGCCGATTAGCAAGACACTTCCTCGTCGCCATTTTCCAGAAATACATCATATCCGGTACCGTTTCTCCTCATGATCAGATGCTGATTGGTGGCTGTTCCACTCTCAGCTCATGCAGGAGCTTAGTGTGGGCACAAGCTCTCCTTCTGTACCTTACGTCAATCAGTAACCTGCCACTTAAAGGGATAGTTCGGGTTTTAAGACACAAAGTTATATGGGTTCCCTGTCAGCAACGTTGTGCATCAGCACTGACTTACCCCCCGACAGCGTCCTGTGAGCCGAGATCCAGCCGGTTTTTTATCGTTTTTGATGCTGAAGAAAGTAGTCCGGCAAGTTGCTGGGGTCACGAAAGTAAAGTGTTTTTCTTCTCAAAACCATATGCGTTCAAAAGAGTGATATATTTGCACCACAAAAACGTTGTCCAGCTGTCAGTAGCGCGCAGTGATAGGAATCGAGAAAAATAGTGCCAAGTGATAACGAGGTTTGAATTTTTCCTGGACAACGTTTTTGAGGTGCAAATATATCACTCTTTTGAACACATATGGTTTTGAGAAGAAAAACAATTTACTTTCGTGACCCCAGCAACTTGCCGGACTACTTTCTTCAGCATCAAAAACGATCAAAAACCGGCTGGATCTCGGCTCACAGGACGCTGTCGGGGGGTAAGTCAGTGCTGATGCACAACGTTGCTGACAGGGAACCCATATAACTTCGTGTCTTAAAACCCGAACTATCCCTTTAATTGGCTAAGTAAAACGGCACAGGAAACAAGCCCCTTGAAACGCCATGTTGAAGCCTGAAAAAATCGTTCAATTTTGGCATTTTTCACTAGCCTAGCATTCCCATTGAAATGAATGGGGGCGGGACTTGTTCACTTTCTCCAGTTCTTATAATACCTCCATGGGTTAAACCAGGGGGTCAGGATTTGACTGATTAGCTTCGCCGATTAGCAAGGCACTTCCTCGTCGCCATTTTCCAGAAATACATCATGTCCGGTGCCGTCTCTCCTCATGCTGATCAGATGCTGATTGGTGGCTGTTCCACTCTCAGCTCATGCACGAGCTTAGTGTGGGCACGAGCTCTCCTTCTGTGCCTTACGTCAATCAGTAACCTGCCAATTAATTGGCTAAGCAAAACGGCACCGGAAACAAGCCCCTTGAAACACCATGTTGAAGCCTGAAAAAATCGTTCAATTTTGGCATTTTTCACTAGCCTAGCATTCCCATTGAAATGAATGGGGGCGGGACTTGTTCACTTTCTCCAGTTCTTACAATACCTCCATGGGTTATACGAAGTTAATGGCCACCCCATCAGCCAATCAGAGAAGAGAATTCCATTGTTGAGGGAGATAACATAGTTTAATATGAAAAAACGGTGAAGTGTCCAGGTGTAAGTCCTATTAGTGCAAGTGGCCCCAGACGTGTTAAAGATTGTTCTGCCCTACTGGTCATGTTCTAGTCCCATCTCACTCCCATCTGGCATCTGACCCTATCATGCAAACCAGTATGTGTGTGTGTGTGTGTGTGTGTGTGTGTGTGTGTGTGTGCATTTGTGAGTAAATGTGTGCATTCACCTTGCTGCGCTAAAAGCTAACAGCCTTTCTTTCCTTCTCCCTTTATCTCTCTGAGCGGCAGGTTGCATATTGAATGTTTCCTGTGTTAAATATTGATCAGGTAATAGCACAAAACAGGTCTGGCCCAGGGGTCTTGCCAGGACACACAGTGAAGGTGCTATTTTAAGAGACAGTTGCCTTAAATTTGGTGTAACTGCACCGCTCACAAAGCTAGGTTTACGGCCTCGCCCATAAAGCGGGTTAACTATTGTAAGCCAGAGAGAGACAGAGTTACCGTTTTCAGCCAGATTCTGCCAGTAATGCGAAGGTTGTGCCTTCAACAAATCACAGCACTGGGTGGGGGGTTGGATGGGTCAGGACTGAAGCCGGAATGTGATGCTCTTGTCTTACACCCCCACACACTAGCCATAAAACTCTACCACACCAGCTGCACTGTGACACACACACACACACACACACACACATAGGCTCTGCTTCAAACAGGAAAAACTGCTGCCTTTTAAGAAAGAAGCAAGGCAACAATTGCTGTTCCGAACCGATCACATCTTTTCATGCCTTCTAAGATAACTTCCAACTACCCCTAAAACAGTTGTTTTTGAAGGCAGCTGCAATGTATCCTCTATGCTGCCTATTACCCACAAATATGTGTGCCAACTCCCTCAAACTGCTGTAAAAAGTTTGCACAATGGAAGATGAAACTCTGCTTACAGCTCCATTTTTTTGCTTAGATTTTTCAAAATCTAGCTAGAAATAAACACTGTACTATCATTCCATTGGTGTAATCATTGATAGTGTCTGGTGTGATTTATGTGCCATCTGTCAGCCAACTTTTTAACGCTAGTCTGCTATCTTATGTAATCTAATTTAACGTTCTTGCTGTGTGCTAACGTCATACCATAGTGTCAACGTTATCTTAAAAGACCGTTTGAAACCATCATTCTTAAAAGATGCCTTAACTCCGAAGTCAAATCTTATGAGACACCTTTCTATCATGCCAGCAAGGCAAAAGAGCAGATGCCTTCCATTTGGAACACACCCATAGTCTGATGAACACAGGGAAATCTCTCTGTGGGCTGGGAAACAGGGATGGAAGTTTGAAACTATGTGACAGCTGGAGAGCACATGAGGTTAGAATCAAGCATTAAGTCTGTGTGTTTAGGATGTGTTTGTGTGTGTGTGTGTGTGTGTGTGTGTGTGTGTGTGTGTGTGTGTGTGTGTGTGTGTGTGTGTGTGTGTGTGTGTGTGTGTGTGTGTGTGTGTGTGTGTGTGTGTGTGTGTGTGTGTGTGTGTGTGTGTGTGTGTGTGTGTGTGACTCAGAGGGCACAAGCAGGCCATAGTGTGCTGAGAGAGACTTGCCACTTAGAGACTGGTTCCTATCCGTGTGGCTGGCATCCTTTCTGTATAATGAGCAGCCTGGAGAAAGAGAGAGAGATGAGAGATAAAGCAGAGACAGGGGGAGGGGGAGAAACAGAGAAATTGAAACCAAGGGTGGTAGGAACAGAGAATGAGGAAGAGAAAGAGAGTGAGAACGATAGAGAGAGAGAGACTTTGGAGTTGTCTTTTTCCGCTTTAATTGGGCTGGGGCACGCAGGGCGCAGAGTCCCCCTTGAAGTGCAGTGGAGGAGCAGCAGGCTTATTTCTGCTCAGCAGCGACCAGGGCTCATACGGGGACCACTACTCAGGTGGGGAGAGAGGAAGAGCAGCTCAGGTCAGAGACTGCCCCTCATATCACTGTTGGCACACCCTGAAGAACTAATCAAATGCCAGCCACATCAACAGACAAATACACCCAGCTACACACACACAGCATACAGCAGACCTGGACCATTTCTGTGTGTGTGTGTGTGTGTGTGTGTGTGTGTGTGTGTGTGTGTGTGTGTGTGTGTGTGTGTGTGTTGATGTCTGTTGACTGAGGTGAGCGTATAGCACTGGCTGTGTGGATGGTCTGTACTAGCCAGGCCTGAATTAAGCTTTTGACGGGCTTGGCTCTTGAGGGCTTGACTTGGTAAGACTATAGGATAGCTGCAGCAGTTCTGGCTTGGCCTTAGATTGGTTCTCATTGATCTCTTTCTGGTATTCCGATGCATTTCCAATTCCTCTTCTCACACTTTTGCATTGCATCGTTGTGATCTGCCAAACTACATAATATGGTTGGTCTACAAAGGTAAACAAAAGAAACATATTGCTCATTCACATACATCTTCTCTCACAGCCTCATGTGCAGTGGAATATCCCCCACTTCAGTGATCTCAGCAGTGACGTATGGTACTTTAATGCTTCATTGAAAAGCTGAGTCAGGAATTAAATGGTGTAATTGATATCTCTCTCTCTCTCTCTCTCTCTCTCTCTCTCTCTCTCTCTCTCTCTCTCTCTCTCTCCCTCCATCTGTCTGCAGTAAACTCGGGCGATGGCATTGACTACAGCCAGCAGAAGAGAGAGAACATTGGCGACCTGATCCAGGAGACTCTGGAGGTGTTTGAGCGTTATGGCGGCGAAGATGCCTTCATCAACATCAAATACATGGTGCCCACCTACGAGTCCTGCCTGCTCAACTAAACCTACCTCCCCACACACACACACACCTCTCCACCATCTCCATGGACTGAAGGCTCAAAGCCATGAGTCATTCTCACAAGAGTTTCATATAACCTATTATTAAACCATATACTGCTCACATTTGTTCTTTTTTTTATTTCTACACTGTGATATGTCTTTTCTGCCACTGTGTGTGTGGTAAAAGAGGAAGAGTAGTGAATGGGGGGGGGAACACATTCACCTTTCCCTTGTTTTTAAGAGGGGAAGGGAGGGGGAGGGAGTGTGGTGGGCTTTAGGACCGTGGATGGCTGAGGGAGTGAGTTATCAGGGAGGCCTCTCCTGCACTAGTAGCCTGACTGTGTCCATCCAGTGCCACCAATTCTAAACGCAGCCCAATCCTCAGGCAGCCAACAACAGGTTATGCCTCCCTGTATGTGTGAGTGTGTGTGTGTGTGGGGGGGGGGGGTCTACAGAGAGAGAGAGAGAGAGAGAGAGAGGCAAACATCATACAGTAGATACACACTCATAGGTATGCACACATACAAATGCACACACACACACATGCACGCACACACACACATGCACGCACACACACACACACACACACACACATGCACACACACACACACACACACACACACACACACACACACACACACACATACACACACACACACACACACAGGCAGGCAGACGCTTGCTCCCATGCTCGGAGGAATGAGGCTTAGCCACATTGTTTTCCCTCACTACCTCAGAATGAGGGAACCTGATAATGTTTTTTTCACCTCTGTGCCTCTCACTCATGTTATCTTTATGTGTGTGTGTACGTGTGTGTGTGTGTGTGTGTGTGTGTGTGTGTGTGTGCATGTTTGTTTCCAGTGCAATGGGGTGTGCATTGTTGGTAAGCATGTTGGTACTTGTCTGTGTGTGTGTGTGTGTGTGTGTGTGTGTGTGTGTGTGTGTGTGTGTGTTTGACATTTGTATATGTTTGAGTTGAATGCATTGCATTTTACTGGTAAGGGGCGAGATGTTGTCTTTTGGTGTATACGTGGGATGGGACTGATGCTAAGAAGGCTCCTGGTTGCCAATTAGCCTCTCAGTCTGACAGCACAGCAAAGTGCAGCAATGCACGGCATAATACAGCACAACCCATCTGCCCTGCTCTATCCGTCTCTCAAGTATCATTCACACAAGAAACCAGTAAAGTCCCAGTAAAAATCAAACATCAAAAAATAGATCAATGTAACTCTTAAGCTCTTAAGCTCTAAAAGATCAACTTTAAGCTCTTATTTTAAATAATTATGCAAAGAAGAGTATATGTTTAAAACTAGGTAACATCATGATATGAACAGTTAGCCTAACAACGTTAATGTTAAATTGTGCCATGAACATAGCTTGAAGTAAAGGTTACCATAATTTCCCAACTATTAGCTGTGGCTTGTACATTGATTTCGCAACATTTCTTCAGCTACGAGGTTAATACATGGGGGCAGTTAATATGGTATTTATATGGTTTTGTGTATACTGTACACAATGTTGCTAATACACAGGAAATTACTGTAATGTCTCAAAATGTCTCGAAAGGCAGTTTGGGGTCAAAGTGATCATAGCCACTTGTGGCTACACACAGACATGAAATAATCCTGAGAGGAATGGTGAGTGTGAAGTTTCTGATATTAGTGTACCGAATGAGCTCCCCCTCCCCCTCCCCCTTGCCCTTCACACACACACACACACACACACACAGGCTCTCATCATTCCTCAAGTCACTTCACCTCCCAAGCATGTCACAATCACCCCCCTCGCTCTCTCCCTCACACACACACACACACACACACACACACACACACACACACACACGTACATACCTGCTATAGCTTTGTGCCGTAGGCGGCCCCTCACATTCACAGCCCATGGGGAAGACTTCCTGGAACTGTGAGCATGTTTTTCAGGAGGATCTGAGCCTCAACACTCATATATTAGATTGCAGGGGTGGGGGTTGTTTTTTTGTTGGGGGGGGGGGGGCTGATCAGGGAAGGAAGTGAACAAGTGAACAACAGAGTAGTTGTGTGAAAGAGTGCCAGCATTCATGGGTGATGACATCACTATCCCGAGAGGCAGACACTGTGCAGGGTCAGTGGCCTGGTAGCATTCCATGGCACATATTTGAGTGTTTACACACATGTCGATGTGCACACACACACACACACACACACACACACACACACATATGTCAATTTCAAACACACTAGTGCAGTGCCCGTTCAAAACATGCTTTTCCTTTAGAAAATCCATAGCCCAATTACATGCCCACAGGACTGCTTTAAAAGTAGGACGATAGGGAAAAACATCATTTCATTATTCAATAATGAATCTAAAATATTATTATATTATATTATATTATAATAGACATGTAGTAGTCTAAGAAGAATCTAAGCATGGCTGCATTTGCAATTTTTTACAGATCAAAATAACAGACTAACAAGGAGGCTACTCCGGATCCACAACTGAAGTGCTTTGTTTGCGGAGTGTAATATAGTTTTAAAGGTACACTATACAGGTTAACAGGTTGTAGAGCGATATTTTTATTTTACTCTGCTGATGTAAATAGCAAACTTCTTGTGACTTGTCTCCCCTGTACACAATGAAGGTGCTCTACGTCTATGCTGTATAGCTATGCTAGGTGAACGCTTCACCTATCATAAGTTAATTTACCTTCGAATTGGCTTCGTAAAGGTTATACTAAGGTGATAATCTTGCTTAGTGTGCCTATAAAAGACTGGTCTTTTCTTTTTTTTTTTCAACATAGTGGATAGTGGAAGCAAATTGTTGCAGCAGACGCAACGCGAACAGAACGCTTCAGTTATTTGCCCGGTGTAGCCTGCCTGTAACGGTAGGCCCAGCAGCGGTTTTGAGTTGATGTTTAGCCTAATTAAATAACTTGATGATAGAGAAGACAAACACCATCCGATAAACACCAGTTTGAAATCAGTCAGACAATCGGTTCGAAAGATATACAAATAACACACACACACACAAGCACACACACAGATAGACGTTCCTATCATTAATAGATAAATGCACACACACTAATTTATACCAGTGCAAACACATGCATACACATGTGCACACACACAGCCTGATGCATGCAGTATGCACACACATATGCAAACACACAGTGGGGACAGTCTGATAGCATAACTCTTCAGGTCTTGGGCCAGACACTTAAGTGTGCAAACACACATACACACACATACACACAGCTCTCTATACATGTGTGCGGTCCTACTCAGCCTCCTCACTCATCACATTTCAAGCCCAAATCCGGGTCATGTCTTGTGGGGCACCCCCCCTTTCTGGCCACCACCGCCACTTCCCCTGTTGGAGAAGAAGATGAGCTTATTTCCCCAGTGCTCTGCCTCACTGACCCATACACCGAAACACATCTGACAACGCAGCACGTACACATACACACTCATGCACACTCAACACAGACGCCCCCAGGGGTGCGTCCTGAGCCCGCTGCTCTACATCATCTACACACACCACCGCTCAGCACCCAGCAGTTCAACCTCTACCATCAAGTTCGCAGACGACGCCGGTCAAATCTCAGAGAACAATGAACAGGACTACCTGAACCACCTACCTGAAGTAGAAGTCCTGGCACCGTGGTGTCAGACCAACAACCTGGCCATGAATGCCAGCAAGACGAAATAAATGTTGGTGGACTTCAGGAGGAAGCAGTGCAGTGGAGAAGGTCCCCAGGTTTAAGTACCTTGGGGTGCACCTCACTGACGACCTCAGCTGGACCCTGCACACAGAGCATCTCACAAAGACTTCCAGGCAGCACATGTACTCCCTCTCGCAGCTGAGGAAGTTCAAGGTCTCGCCCTCCATTCTGAGGACCTTCTGCTCCTCAGCTTTTGAGCCGAGCAAACCATCAGAGCCTCTCTTCCCACTCTGAAAGACACCTACAGCAAGAGGGTGAGGTCGAGAGCCAAAAAGATCAAAATACCTCTCACCCAAATGCTGGTCTCTTCACCCTGCTGCAATTGGACAGATGCTTTCACTGTCTCAAAGAAAAGACCAAGAGACTGAGGAGGTTTTTTTTAGACTGATAAATTCAGAGGAAATGTTGCTGGCATTTCACAGGCTGTTTTATCTAATTTACACAGACAATCATCTACAACTTTGTGAGGAACGGAAATACCCCTTTTTCATTTCACTGCATGTAAAACCTTCCAGAATATGTGACAAATAAAAGCACTTCACTTGACTCGACTCTCTCTCTCTCACACACACACACACACACACACACACACACTTATCCTCTCATTGTTTAAAGGCATCACGTCTCATTTTATCTACGGCCATTTGCATTGCCACACCACACACCACCATCCAACACAGAGAAAAAGATGGGCAGACCAAGAGGGATAGAGTGAGGGGAAGAGGGGGCATGCTTAGTGCTTTGACACACATCAGTAGGTCACATGATTGAGGCTAATTTGCGTGAAGAATGGGATGAGGGTGTGGAACAGGCTGCTTGACGACGCTGAACACTGGATGATTGACAAGCAGAAAAGCACTTTCCAGAACCAGACAAGAGACTCCAAACTGAGCTTCACTCAAATACACACACACACACACACACACACACACACACACACACACACACACACACACACACACATACACATACATTTCCATACATCCTCACACTCTCTCTCACACACATTCACAGTGACATACTCACACACACATATACTCACTACACATACTCACATGCACATATAATGGTGACATATGGTGATGCACATATACAGTAAACTGATCCACAGATGAGAGCATGCACACACACAGACATATTAGAACTCACAGCACAGCACTCAAGTGAGAAGCAGGCTTACGCAGAAGCCGGGTGCTCAGCGTGAACAAATAAAGTGAGTTTCTTATGCCCATGTGGTGTACCCTGAGGTGTGTGTTCGCGATCATCATCTCCGTGTGTGTGCATGTGTGTCTGATGTTGCAGGAGGGCTTGTCTGATCAGCCACACACAGGCACACTGGTGTGGAGAGCCCAGCATGAAATGAAATGAGTTGAGCGCTCTATCCTGGAACTGAAATGGACCACACTGCGCACACCCAAAACACAGTAACAGGCTACTATAGCATATATCAAAAATAGCTCTTTTGTATGTTTGCCCTTTTCCTTTTTGTGTCCAAAGCTATTTTCTATCTTCCCCCTGCCTTCTCAAAGGGTATATGTGTCTGTGTGTGTTGTGGGGTGAAGCTGCTAGATGCATGTTGCAAGCTGGTTCCCCTGCAGCTGGTGCTGGGGTGGTAGGGCTGTGTAAGGAACACCTCTTCTCACTTCTCCCTTGATTCAATGGAGTCCAGGCCCTTCTGGAGGATTTGTTTGATTTGCGCTCTGCTTGTGCTCTTGCCGCTGCTGCTACAGTGCCCACTGGGCAACAAGAGGATCACATCGATCGGCCTGCCCGCCATCACAGCGTTTACTGATATCACACACACACGCACACACACGTGCGCACATACAAACACCTACACACAGAGACACACAGATCATCCCACCCCTCTCTAAGGGTGTTCATGATACTGCACTTGTGTTGAGGAGATTAAAAAGATTTTTTGCCCTTGCCAAAATAGTCCCGGGCCCTAAATCAAAGGTATGAAAATGCTGCTCCTATTTATGCCTGGTCTCACAGCTGTTTTCATGCGTTTGTGTTTATGTTCATGTGTAATGCAGGTGTGTTTGTGATAGATTTAGGATTTGTGTTAGTGGGAGGGTAGCATCCTACCCAAGAGCGATCATCAGAGTCTTCTCTTCTGAGCAGTGATGTGGAGTTTTTCATGTGTTTTTCTCTGGGCACTGCAAGAAAGAGTGGGAAGACTCTTCATGTTCCATCAAAGCCAGGGATAAATCACTGCTTTTTAATATTTCCCAGTACAATTGCAGTACAATTTATATGTTCTGTAAGATCCAGGAAGGTCTATTTGGCTGTACAGATAGGTCTCAAACAGATGCCTCTGCTGCAACTGGTTTTTATTAACGTGTAACTATGGACTACCTTTTCCCCACAAATTCTGTGCTAGCCCCTAAGTTAATACAGTGTGGTCCAGTCATCCCGGGGATACACACACACACACACATACACTTGAACTCACTCAACCTTGAAGTCAAACAATGAACAATTGAAGTTACCCAACAGATTAACCCATGGTGTTTTTGGTGAAACATTGTGTTTTCATGACATACACATTCAAAATGATGTATGTCTGAGGGTGTGTGTATGTGTTTGTATATGTTATACGTTTATGTATATGAGGCAGGTGCATGTATGTGGGTGTGTATATAGCTGTGTGTGTGTGTTTATGTGATTGGGGTTCAGCGTATTTTGTGTGTAGCTAAAGGAGCCCTAGAGGAGTGAGTGTGTGTTACTGTGTGTCACTGGGGGCTCAAGTGTTCCCTGCCAGAGGATTTTTCTGGAAGAATACCCCTACCTTACACACACAAACACACATACATGTGCATACACTCACACACACACACACACACACACACACACACACACACACATACACATACTGCCTGCTCTAATCCCCCATCCAGGGCCTAATCCTTGGCCTCATGGTTGGAGCTGCAAGGTGATTCGCTCCAGACCAGCACTGCTTTCCTGAGCCCACCGCTCCTTACCCTGACGTTCCGGAATCCCGTTCGGTCGGCCGGAACAGGGCGTATTATTAGCGTGGCATGCTGTGCCCTCTACGGAGTGTGTGTCTACAATAAACCCTTGTCGCCCCCCTCACCCCACCCACTTCACACACCTAAACACACACACACACACACACGAACACAACACAGGCGTCTCTTAGGGCCAGGACACACCAAGCCGACAGCCAACCATCGGCAAAAAAGTAGTCGGACTAATCAGTCGGCTTCCATCTCCCTACAGTAGGTCGGACACACCCAAGCGACGTCCAATGGCGACCACATTTTCTGCATATGAGCGAGATGTAATAAGTTTCCATACAGCAGGCGACGCTAACGTTAGCACAGTAAACGAAAATACGGCGAATGTACGGCTAATGGTCATATTGGTCCGGTATCTTTTGTCAGTGGCCACGTTTACATGATGTTTTTAATTCTGAATTAGTTTATTCAGAATTAAATAGATCGGAATTCAAATATTCTCCTTCAAGTTTACATGGAAATAATAATTCCGAATTGGCGTTTACATGGAACATACGTTAATTACGCTTTATTGTATTCCGCTGAACGTCTGAGGGTCGGGAAGGGTTCCGATTGGACAGGCGGCGCATGAACGTAGCCTAATAAGGCCTACCGGAAGAAAACAAACTTTAGCTGGCTAGCAACTTTTTTGTCATCTCGGGTTAACGTTACAGCATGGACAATAACATAATGAAAACGGGTTTCACAGTAATTCTGATAATAGGCCTACTATTTAACCGGCAGCTCGAAAATATTGTCAAGCTTCACGTTTGCTAGCTGAGGGGGAGAAGACTGTTGGAGAAGGGGGGAAGAAGACGGAGCCGAATTAGCAATGAAACGAGCATGCGCGTCTTCTTCCTCCTTCTACGAGCATGCGCCAAACAAACGGAATAAACTTTTAATCGGAATAAAGGTTTACATGATCAAGGAGGGGAGTTAATTCCGCTTTAACATCGGAATAAACCAACCACTTAAATCGGAATTAAGTTTAATTCGGAATAATCATTTTCAAGCGGAATAAGCGTTTACATGGTCTCTTTTAAAGCGGAATTAACTTTTATTCCGATTTAACTTGGTTTTATTCGGAATTAAAGCTCTCATGTAAACGCAGCAAGTGTCTTGTTATTTTGTGAATTTGTTTGTTTCATGTCGTCACGGGTACGCTGGCGACTACGCCACACTTGTTGTGTGTAAAGCGCTTTGGGTTGCACTCTGTGCACGTGAAATGCGCTATATAAATAAACATTACCTTACCTAATCCGAGATGTTCAGTCAAGGGCTAGCACTCCACCAATCAGATCGATCATTTAGACCGACTGCCACTGGCCAATTCGACATGTAAAATCGGGCAAAATAAATGCTGACAGTTCGTCCAGCTGGTGACGGCACAGGACACACGAAACAGACTCAAGTCCCCAACCTTTTATCCCAACGGTTATCCGACGACGGCCGATAACCGGCTTGGTATGTCCCAGGCTTTAGATTCACACACACAAAGACCCCCTTGACCCACACATATACACGTACACTCATACACATGCATGAGTAAAAGGTGACTCTGGCATTAGGCACGAGTAGCATGGGGAGCTGACAAGCATCCCTGTGAGCATCTCTTCTGTCCGGTCATGACTGTGGCAGTCCAACAAAGGTCTCCACTCGGACAGCAGCACAGCAAATAAAGCCAGCCCTAACAGCACACCGGTGCCCCATTACAGGAGATGAAGACAAGAGCATCACAGAGAGAAGGAGAGAGAGAGAGGGAGGGAAGGAGAGTAATAGAGGAGAAAAAAGAAGAAAGAAAGATGTGTACAAACCAGGAGTGACCCTGGGGAGAGGGAAGAATGAGAGTGTGTGTGTGTGTGTGTGTGTGTGTGTGCGCGTGTGTGTAGAGTCACCACAGCAGCAGGATGGATGAGAAGATGAGAGCTATTGTGTCGCCCGGCAGGAGTGAACCATTTCACACACACACACACACACACACACACACACACACACACACACACACACGTCCACACTTACACACACATGCACACCCATACAGACACTGAGAGAAAGAGATCCACAGTCAGCCATTATGTAAGTGCCAAGTCAGGGAGGAGCTGGCTACTGTAGGCTGCTCTGGACTCTTCAGCTCTCAGACACACACACCGAATAAAACAATAGCAACTGGAGCCAGTGATCACTTCGCTCTGCTGATAGAAATATAACCATCCAAGTGTGTGTGTGTCAGTGTGCACGTGTAAATGGATTGGCCCAGTACAGTCTCGCATCATACATCATTTTGCTAGCGTTGTCCTGAGTGGGTAGGTATGTCTCTCTTGATGCTCCCATTGTACAGAGGAAAAGGTGCTCAACAGACCCATCCCACCCCCCCCCCCCCCCACCCCCACCCCCACCCCCCACCGCACACACACACACATGCACACACACATATTCACTTGCACACTCCCATACAAACTACACCAACACACACACACACACACTGGCTCTAATGTTTCTCCATGACGCTCTCAAAAGGAAGATTGTTGGAAGCAACAATGAAGGAGGTGAGCGCAGCAGCACGACGATAAACGGTCAGCTGGGAACAATCCGTCTTGCCTGCGCCACCCTGGATGGAGGCGGCCGGACACACACTCCAGCCACGGCTCCAGGGCACACGCTGGATCCACCGCACCGTGGTGATTTATCTACCTCCCTCTCCACTCTGCACAGCACACCATGTGTGTGTGTGTTTGCATAGCCTGGCCTGGTGCTGGACAGCTCTACAACACGTGGCGTTATGGCCAGTGTCTCCATTATTTCTGAATGTCGGGAGAGCGAGTGATTGGGAGGAGGAGGAGGAGATGCAGTGGTTGTAGGACTGAGCAGAGCCAAGATTCAGCATCTGCTTCTCTGGCTGTCAGCTTTGATGCCACTGTCTCTTTTGTGTGTGAGGGAACGTTTGTGTGTCAGAAAGAGAGAGAGTCGTGTTGGGATGTGCTCTGTCTGTGAGTGTGTGTGTGCGTTGTTTGAGTGAGAGTTTTTTGTGTGTACTGCTTGTGTGCACTATTTTATTTTGGGGCTTTGTTGCATTAGTTTGCATCAAAGTGGGGTTTGGTTTTCTTGTGAGGATGACACCGCCCGGGCTCTGAGCGGCAGAGGCAATCTTCCTCACTCTGAGCGTGTGATCAACGTCAGCTGTCTCTCTTCCCTTCCGTGCCTCTCCTCTCCTCTTCCTCACCCGTCAGCTCTTATCACCCCAACACACTGTAAGGCCTCCAACCAAACGGCCACATTTCTAATCTCCAGGGCCTTTATCTGTTTGTGTGTGTGAGTGTGTGTGTGTGTGTGCTACTACCAAACAAGGACAATGATATGGTTGTCCTTTATACACCATCTTAACACTGTCTCACACTCACTCACACACACACATTGACCTTGTGTTGGGTAAGTGAAGGCTGTGTAATGTCTTGGTTGTGTGGATGTCACTAATCTCTAAGCCTTTCCATGAGAGTGATCTGCAGCTGTCCCTGTCCGCGTCAGTGGCCATACCTCCCATTCCAAACTCGGAATACACAAGCAGTTGGACAAAGTGGCAAGGTGACCCCCATGCTGCCAGTCTTCAGACTCCAACACAAACTCTCTCACACACACATATCCAACATCAGAGGGGGGCCCCTACAGGAGTTATTTTGGGGCCTTATTGTGGAGCCACAATGGCGCGTGTGTATCAGTCATCAGTCCCCATTTTTGGGCCCCACCTCCAGTTGAGGGGCCAACAGCACAGCCACATAAAGAAGGGGAGTGTAGGAATGCCTGCTGGAGAGAGAGAGAAAAGAAATAACAAAACAGGTGCATGGGTTGTAATCCGTATCTCGGCTGCTGAAACAAGGAGGCCTTTGCCCCTACCAAGAGCTGAAACAAAAGTAAAGGGCAGCCGCAGTGTGTGTGTGTGTTTGGCGGTGTTTTTTTTTTATAATTAGGGCTCTCTCGGCAGTAGCTTGGGCGGGGAGAGCCGCATTCATCATGTGATGCCTGTCACCACCCTGCTTACTGGATTAGGACCCTAATCCACCTCCCATCCAGAGCAAAGAAGGAGGGAGGAGAGGGAGTGGGAGGTGTGCTGGGGGGGCACTGGATGGACCACCAGGGCCACACACCTCTCCTCCAGCCTGTGCTCTCCAGCAGGAAATCACCTAAGCCACCAGTCACCTTTCCCCCCATAACTTCCCTGCCCACCCTCCCCAGTTCCTCGCCTTAGCTAAACCTGGAAATTTAATCTCAGAAATGGAGGGTCCAGGGCAAGCCAGGCTGTGCAGCGCACCTCTTTCAACTTCCCTGAACCTACCAACCACCCCCCACCCCTCTCGCTCACTCCGGGTCTCCCAGGTGCCTTTGGGGGTGACCCAGTTACACACGCCCCTGTCATTCCACCAGCTAAAGCCGCTGCTGTAGGAGAGTAAGACAGCGCCAGAGAGGGGGAAATGCTCTTTTGTTACTTTGTTATGATTGTGTGTGAGTAAGTGTAGGTGTGTGTATGTGTGTGTGTGTGTGTGTGTGTGTGTGTGTGTGTGTGTTTATAATCAAAGCCTTGGAGTCTACCTACTCAAACTATCAAACACACAGAGAAGAGAGAGAGAGAAAGGGAGAGAGAGAAAGAGCTCACAAGAGAATCTCTCTGCTAAGTTATCACAGCCAAACAATACTGCTATGCAACCAGCATGCGCCAGTGGCAGTGACAGAGAATCCATTATAAATGCCCCCTCCATGGCCTATAGTCTCCAGGGTTTTGTGCATCTTAGGGTTCCTTTCCAATTCTCCCATAACCCTCCGCTTCAAAAGAAGCTAAATGAAGGTTAATTTATTATCTGGAGCACTTCTTAATTGGATTAATTGTTAAATAGAACGCATGTTATTAGAAAGGAGCAAAATACAGGGGTGGGGTTGGGCAGGGGGAATTAGTATCTCTCTCAAACACTGCCATGCTTCTCGGAGACATCAGGACGCGCACATACACAAAGAGAGAGAGAGAGAGAAAGAGAGAGAGAAGAACGTGCTTATGCGTACAAGTGGCCACTACACACCCACGCACACACCCACACACATGTACGATTAAAAAGACTGGAGCCTGCATTTATGTGTACCATAGGCTAGCACCCCCACCCCCCGTCCCCAACACACACACACACACACACACACACACACACACACACACACACACACACAAACAAACATATACACACACAGCACCATAACCAGTATGTGTTGCAGCACCCAGCAAGTACAAATTACCATGCATGCTGACAGAGATCAGAAATGCTCTGTGGAAAAGCTTCAAATGTCTTTTATGATGCCTGAAATCTGATGAGATTCCTTTTTATTGCTTATTCACAAGATGGAAGAGAAGCATGTCTGAGAATTAAATGTTCCTCATTCATGAGCTCTATATTCTGTGATGTGCTGATGGCGATATAAAGCGTCTGTCATTTAACTGTGGCAATGTCTCTCAAACTATATAAAACATGTCTCCAACAGATAAACAGTATATCTGAGGTAATCGTTAAATAAATAGGAGAACAATGCAAGCAGGATGATATCCCATAAATATATGAGACCCATTGAACTGCCAGCTACCATCTCAACTGCCACTTTCTTTGTGATTCATACAGCTTCGGCCTATTTGGTGTTTTCCTGATATTTGTTAAGTCCATATTGTGTGAAGCTGAATGGTTTTATTTGTATAATTCCTCTCGAGGCTACATCTGTCTGCTCTCCTGTCCGTTTCGGTGTTGGTGTTGGTATGCATGGGGTTGATACACTCTTACTCAATATGTTGTCCTATCTGAACAAAGTGATGTGTTAGAAAGTAAAGAAAGTTATGTTGTTTTCTATGCAGAATTGTGTTATTTTCAACACATATTGTATAACAAATAGAAAAAGGAAACAACACAAACTGTATTGTCCCTATCTGGACACAGATATGTTCAAAACAATGGAAGTTGTGTTGTTTTCAACACATTAATTTTAAAAGTGTACGATGAGGTTTATGAAGGCTATATGAATCATGAGAAGTATAGGCCTATATGAATATAGGCTATATGAAAAATGAATCTGGAAAAGGCTGTCATCTCAGAAAATAGTAAATATCTTCCAAATTTAGAGAGATGCCACATAAAAAACATTTAACAACATCCATAAAAAAGCATAGGGCCTAAGTGTTAGGCTACAAGTTTAAGTTGGGAAGAATAAGCGTATTCAACAAATAGCCTAACTGAACACTTTGCTCACTGAAAAAAATGCGAGAAACCTGTCAGTTTGATCGATTGCTGAACAAAAGGAAACTTGCCACCAGTGTCGTCGTTACAACTAAAACAACATAGGCTATAGCAGTCAGGTCATCCGCTGCGCCACATCAGAATTCGATTCTGTGGAGCATTGTTTTATGTCGATAAGTACAACTCACTCAGATGTCCTGCAATTGGTTACAGTTCTTGTAGATCATTTTAGTAACGGTACCAATTGGCACTTTGACGCCCCCATGGCTCAACATATTGCGCTCATTGGTGATATCATCTGCTCCTTGAAAGCGCTCCCAGCCAATCAGTGCCCAGGGGGCCGGACGCATTTGGTGAATACTCGCTCTCGCAGACAGAGGTGGTAGGGAACGTCCCTGTGCGCGCATTGAAGAGAAGAGGACGGCGTCTGAACGACAAGCGACTCTTACGGAGGAGATAGTGGCTATCCGCTTAAACAACAACAACAACTAATATTACGATTTATCCGGAGAGTCGTCAAACTACAGCGATCGAAACGTGGGGGGGAACGAGGGATTTTATCCGCAAGTTTTTTTCTTTTCCATTTTTTTTTCTTTTCATAAAGAAGGATTGTGTGTTGGCTTGTTTGCATTCGCGACGCAAAGATGATGGTCGGGGAGATCGAAGTGAAGGAGAGACCGAGGCCGAGTCCCGACTATTTGATGCAGTTACTGAACGAGAAGAAGCTCATGACGAGTTTGCCCAACCTGTGCGGTATCTTTACACACCTCGAACGGCTTCTTGATGAAGGTAAAAATCACCAACGTTGCTGTGTAGAGTTGGGGGAACGTGACCAGGGGCTTGAGGGGTGCACGCTTGCTGCATAGAACACCATAGGCATGCATGCACGGTAGGCTAGCTCCACTAGCCTGTTACGGAGCAGAATCACACGGTTAGCTCAACTTAACTCTCACAACTTCAAAAAGTGTAAATCCTGACACTGTGAGGTGGTAGCAATGGTTGATCTGGTTGTTTGATTATGTATCGTATTTCAACGGGTTGAGAGCTTGATGTTGGAAGATCTGAGGCGTTGAGGCCATGGCCAAGAAGAAAGGAAAAGTTTTTTTTTTCAATCAGGGGTTTCGGGACTAGCTAGATTAGCCAGCTAACGTTAACTCGACGTTAGCTGTAGCCACAATTAGCCAGTTGTTCCACGACTGGTCTGTCAGCATATCCAAAGCAAGTCGGGATATCATTGAGTTGGGATACAGATTTCTCCGATCGGGATAATTAAGTTGGGTACTTGGGGTGGTGAACTTTAACACGGTCTAATGTTGTCTGACCGTAACGGTAACCCGATTACTTAGCCAACTGTAGGTTAAAACAAACAAACTTGATAACCATAGTTGTGTTTCAGTCGAAAAATGGGCATAATGATCGAATCTTACTAGTTGACTTTGTCTGGATACCAGTGGTTACAGTTAATGGCTTTTAATCATTTGGGACGAGATCAATGAAACGTGAAAGCTCTTTTTGGCTGGTAAATGAATGCGAAAGGCAACCCCTCGTGCATTGGAATGTGGTCCTGGTATGGTTTTGTTTCGCTCGAGGGTCTCGATAACAATGGCCATAGGAATTGCCCAATAGCAGCACCAATCAGGAAAATGTGGTATTTATTTGCTGATGGCACACAATGTCAACAGCGTTGTTAACATTAGGTAGCTGGTTGTATTGTTTGTCAGTGTTTGTTCTTTAGAGAGGACTATCGCTGTCGGTAGTCAAACAATCTTGCAGCGGCACGACATGTTATGTCTAACGTGAGATATTACTCTTGAAAATTGAACGAAAGGGCCCATAATTGCTGATAAACCGATGCTGACCGAGATATACCTGTTGTCTTTGGTTGTAGTAAAACTATTCCTGACACAGTGGTGTAACGTTATTGCTATTTATATCTGGCGACATTATAGCCCGAGAGCAAGATAGTGGTCGAACATGCTTGCTGTAATTGAATGGGTGACGCTAGAGAGCGCCACTTTTCCCCGATGCTGCTCCGCTCTCTGAGCTGAAGTCATTGGAATGTTGTCACTACTCGCCGGCCCTTTCCCCGATAACATCAGCCAGTGGATGTGACTTGATTGTCAGCGTTCCTGGGCGATGGGATTGTACATTTAAACGTTACAGTGAATTCCCCATAGTCGCTACACGAATTCGGGAATGTTCGGGGTTATCCATGCCTCTCAGTGATTGCACAGGGCACTGCATGTCGGCGGTATTAATCATGATCCGTATCCAAACTCCTTGTGTGGCGATCGCCAATTTTATTAACCTATCTGTGCTCATAAAATAGTGAATATCTGGTCGCTTCATGAGTACGTTGGGCTATACTGAACACAGTTTATGTGAACTTTTGCTGGTTCACGCCTATCCTCATCTCGCTGGGAAGATGTGCAATAGGTCTTTTATGGAGCCGCGGGGAGCCCCCTTCTCCGAAATGTGTTTCCTAGCCAGTGACTGTTGTTGCAGTGGCGTAGCCGTTTGTGATTTCGGCCCTTCCTTCATATGGGCTTTTTTTCGATTTTGGGGGTGTGAAGTCTCAGAGCCGATTGCGAGAGGCCCTTTCGGCAGCTGCTCAAGACATTTCACATGCAGCTGTCGGATCTTAAGCGTTACCGCTCAAAGTCACGGCAATGAATTAGACCCCTCACATTACTGCAACCGATTTCAATTTGTTTTGTAGATCAGGTGAAGTTTTACTCTTTTCCTGTAGTATTTGGACACATTTTATTGAGCTCCGCAATGTGTAAAGAGACCGTTGGAAAATCACAGCACCCTACTGGCTGAATGCGGACCATTTGCATAGTGATTTGCTTATGGTGAAGGATTTGGGAAGAGTGCTCCTATACTAGACACTGTTGCTATTGTGAGCAGCGATTCATTTGTACACTGATTGACCGTAATAGGAAGGCACACATCAGCTGTTTTCCAGAGAGGGAGAGGTCAGCGGAGGCTTGGATTTGTGCAGTTGGTCAGGGTCTGCATCCCTAATATAGATCTCCTCCAATGACCCCTGTCCCTAATGCAAGGTGACCGCAGAATGTTGTAACCAGCAGGGTGTTGCTGTTACTCTTGAGCATGATTGGAAGGCAGAAATTGGCTCGAGTCAACCACAACACACACATAGTCTAACTGATAACATTCAGACATAGAGAGGGGTCTTGGACATGAAGTAGGGAGAGACATAGAAGAAAAGTTCCCTCTAGATGCATTTTGATTTTTCGAGCTGTCCGGACAGCTGCAGCTGGAGCGCACACACAAACCTGCCTCACACATGCCTCTCACTTCAAATCCTTGCATGTGTGTGCAGCTGTTTCCATGGCGAAAGAAAATTGACACCCTCTGCTTTAACCCCTTTGACCCCCCCCCCCCCCCCCCAAGCGTCTGGATATAGACCAGCTCTGTGTGTGTGAGAGAGAGAGAGAGAGAGAGAGGGAGAGAGAGAGAGAGAGAGAGAGAGGGAGGGAGGGAAAGGACTGTTTTTGAGGACACAGAGCCACCAAGGGTTATTTCACAGAGCTGCAGGTAGACGTGTGAGGGGTTTAAAGTCTCAGATTTTTACAATGACACGATGCAATTTCATTGTTCAGGCAACAATTCTGTATGTCCATATCCGTGTGATTTAAATACAGTACCCTACCCCCAATAGATATGGCAATACCAACACATTTCATTTTTATATCGTTGATGGTCTTCCACCGGTCTTGTGTCTAACACCAGTGTGATTATTTACTCTATATTTACTCTTTATTTAACACTCTGTATGTTGATAGTACTATTTGATTCTGACTTCCACTTGATTTCAAAGTCAGCGAAGATATGCTTACCATTGTAGGAGCAATTTATATTTATGTAAAAAAATAAGACTGTTTGCTTTCTTTAAACATAGCAGTTAGTGAAGTTAGATATAGCAGTTAGTGAATTATGTTACTGAATTGTGAAACTGTGTTTGGTAGGCACTGTGGTAAAACACTGTTTAGGAAATCACTTTTAGGGTGTGCTCCACTCTCAGTCGACTGTAAACCTGTGTGCGTGTGCGCTGGCCTTCCTAGATGACAAAGCAGTGCATCTTAGACACTTCCTGACAGGTAATGACCAGCCTCTGATGTTTTCATATGACATCAGCCTTTGAGGGAACAGCACACACTGTAGTCCGGACCACCTGTCTGCGCTGTATGTCCTCAACCAGCAGTCAGACACTTTGCCAGACACCATCCTTTTGGTGCATTTAAAACATCCAGAGCACAGTAGTTGCAAACAGACGTTTTGTGTCATTTTATGAAGACCTGAGCTCCCATTTTCCTGTCTGAAAGATTAACTTTTGACCAGAATTGGTTTGTTTGTGAGGCTAAAGCAATCGGTTCCAGTGAATGTTTTGAATTGGTGTGTGTGTGTGTGTGTGTGTGCAACTCTCCCACCCTGTTCTGCACCCATCTTTTGCTGGTGACAGACTGTGGCACCCAACACCCACACATATGCACACACTCCCATCTCACAGGGTCAGGCCCTCTCTAGCCTTTGACATACAATCAATTTAAAGCCTAACAAGACTGAGGACTACTTACAGGGTTAACAGAGCTCTGAGACACTGCCCCAGGCCAGGCGAGAGAGAGATAGAGAGATGGAGGGATTGATCTGCTGGAGTGGTTATGTTTGTAGGACCTGCCTCAAGGCTGAGGGGATGTTGCCTAGACGAGTTTATGCCCCCTCTAGATTCTTTCCCCCAAACACTTCTAAGTGAGTAATTAAATAATGAGTGGCTGGTGTGTGCTGTCACAGTGGTAGTGTCAGGAATATTGCTTCTTGCCTCATGTGTTGTACTTCTTGCATTTGTCTGAGAGAGTTGTGTGTTGTGGTTAATACTCAGAGAAGGAAGTTAACTTTTTAAAATCTACCAGCTGCTACTGACCGATGAATGGTCAATCGGCATTTTATTTCTTAAATCTACCAGCCTCTTTCATATTTTCCACCATGTGGCCCTCCACTTGCTATATTAGAACAGCTATTGTGGTTTTGTGCCCTGATGAGAAGTATTCCAGAATAGTGGACATACAGAAATTATGCCAGCCATATTTTTAATGGCCACATCATTGCCTATATGCGCTAGCAGTTTGTTTAGGATGAGTTTCGCACAAGCAGTAGAGAACGCTACTTTCATTCTATGAAGTTGCGTACTGTAACCTGTGAAAACATTGCGAACAGACTCTAGTCTACATTATAGTACAAAAGCGCATTAGTGGAGAATTGCACGATATGGGAGAATTCCCAGTGGATCTGTAACGTTTTGCGGTCGGCATATTTGAGCTTGATATGCATGATATTGTTTCATGTATAAGTTCATTACTGTGTGATCACTGCTCCTCACTCTCACTCCCAGCGGCGCCTCCCAACAGACCTGGTAGCCTTATAACAGCTGTGATGAACTTTCATACAGGGTCACCTGAGAGTGGGTACAGACCCTTACCAAAAGTTTTAGATGCCCTGGATTTCCCCCCTAGAATAGGAATAGTCCCAATAAATAAACAACACTTAATGAATTAGCATTGCTTCAACGCAACAGCGATGAACTTGCTTAGGCCTGCTTCATAAAATGAAACCCTGCTTGTGCAAACTTGAAATAAAAATAAATGTTTCATAAGCCAAGTATGTATTTTAGATGTCGTGGTAACATTTTATATTTTGTGTAATAGAAGCCTGTTTTGACGTTCTTCATTATGAGCCTAATAAATGTAAAATATATCTCACCTGACATTCTGTCCAGTCATATTCTTTCCCCCCTCCTGGACAACTACGCGTGAAACCTAGCATAACTCTCTTCTGTGTGCTTAGTGGTGGTCTACACTGCTCTCACTCTTCTGTTGTTCTTTCTCAGGACCTGTTCAATCCTCTGTTCTGTGACAGATACAAGATAAGATGGCCGATAGTGACAGATTGTTATATCCTGTCAATTTGGCTCTTCGCTCAGTCACAAATGTGAGATTGAGTTTATGGTAATTGAGTGATCTTGTATTGATTAGAAGGGTCATATGAGGAGCCTATTGGTAGACCTTTCATAGAATGCTTTGGCAATTCTGCAATGGATTGATGCAATGGTCTCGGCCGTAAAGATTGCTTGTGGTTGCCACTGATTGAAACACTGGTAGCTGCTAAACAATTTAGAATGCATCTTCCTTGGACATGTGGGCTGCAATTAATTGACATAATCATTTTTTTGTCCTTTTCCCACCATCATTGTCATATATTTTTGTTCATGCACACTATAACTTGTAAATTCCTGCCCGCTTTAGTCCTATGCAAGATATGGAGTGGCCCTGGCTAGCATGTTGTTCCCACAGGCCACAATGTAGAGGCTTCACCTATGCAGCAATGATATGTGATCCTGTTTACATTAAACAAGCCTGCTTCTGATCAGATCTGAGATTACGGCCAACCGGCAACAAGCAGATTCAGCACAGTCTGTTGACTAATCTGCCCAAGAAGAGAAGTGAGCCTTGTGTTGTGCTGCTCTCTCGTAAACGCTTAACTATGGCTCTTTATCTCAGTGCTGCATTTCTATTCCAGTGTCAGACCCAGATGAATTCATATCAATTCTGTGACTGACCATGTCACTATGATAAAATAGTGACATGTTTTCTTTTTGTGCTGGGGCATTTCATACGAGTAATTTAGTGTACTTTACACAGACAGAAAACATTCTTCTACTACATTTCTACTACTGTAGCTGTGTACTACTACTGTCTTTCTGTGCTAAATGTCGGTATTAAAGCAACACTAAGCACTTTTCCTCTGTCGCACGCCCGCTATTTGTTTATCCATAAAATGGCGATGTCCACAGATAAAGTAGAGTATTTTATGAAAGCCTGATATTGTGACATCGAAGCAAGTGAAATTTGTTGTTTCTTGTGTCTCATTCCATCAAATTCAGATCCACTACCCGATCTGGTAAACGGACATAGTGCGGTTATAGCCGATAGAGGGCCGCAAATTCAATGCAGAAGTGCAGTTCACCCTGTTACAAGTTGATAAACCACTGAAATTATTTTGGAAACATTATTTTAAGGTACAAAAACCTCTAGTGTTGCTTTAAAACAATACTATGGTTTTGTTTCCATGCTAGATTCAGATTAGGCTGTTTTATGCCATGGTCCAGCCCAACTAAACATAGGCCTGGTTTTGTTGCTGTGCTATTAATTAATTCCCTATGTATGGCACTCCTTAGTGTGAAGCAGTTGTAATAATGTTCCTACAGTATGTCGATGTCTGCTATGAACCAGTGCTGTGCTTATGATCCTGTGCGGGTCCCTGCTATCAGACAGTGCTGTGTTTCTCTCCCTGCTGAGGACCCAGCTGTGAGGGTAATAAATGGGACGACACGAGCAGGCTGACAGGGTGAGTGCAGGGGACCAGTCACCTCCCTGGACCGAGAGCTTTTCTAGCTCCCTCCTTTTGTTTTTTGTTTTTGCTCTCTCTCCCTCTCTGTCACAGACTGCAATCTGATGCCTGCACACTTATGTGTGTGCCTATGGCTGTGTGTGTTTGTGTCGCTGGCTGGTTGTGTGTGCGTGTGTGTGGCTCTTGGCTCAGGGCCTGGTCTATATGCCCCTGTGTGCTGCAGGGCTGATAAAGTCCTCCTGTGCCGGCTCCTCCCGTCAGGCTCCCACTCTTATCAGGGGTCCTGAGCGCTACTGGGGCGTCCTTATCTTAGCCTGAGCTGCCAAAGGGCCCAGTCGTCTGTCACAACCACCCTACCCCTAACACACGCGCACACACGCAAACACAACCTCCGCCTGTCACAACCACCCTGCCCCTAACACACATACACACACAAACACAACCTCCACCTCGTCTCTGGCCAGCTGGACAATTCAGACGTGGACATAAGCCCCTGGAAACTCTCAAAATGGAGTTTCCCTGAAATGGCCCTGAAAAAGGGAGCCACCCAATCAGTCTGAAATGTCTCCTCGTGGTGCTGGGCTCTGCAAACGTTTTGACCACTGTGGTCTTCTGCACACACACACACACACACACACACACACACACAGACCTCTAATTGCACAAGCCAAAACTGGAAGGTTCCCCACCCTTCTCCTCAGCTGAGGTGGGGGTTGTATTGCGTGTTCGTGGTCTGAACTGTGAGCATTGAGAGTAAATGGAGAACAAACGGGGGCTTGTTGAGTGGTGTTTTTTAATGTCCCTCCCTTTTCCTCTGCCCTGATCGGGGCTTTGTGATTCGTCACTGAGGTGCGCTTGTCTCCAGAGCTTTCCTTTGACTAATCAGAGCAAGCATGGGGAGGGAGAAACCCATTTTCAGCCATGTTTATTCAGCCCCTCTCTCCAAGCAACACACACATAAACGCCCGCCCGTCCGCCCTCTCTATGCAAAGTGAAACAGGGCCTCACCCTTCCACATTCCTGGACTGCCTGGAATAGTTCTTCACACACACACTCTCTCTCTCTGCCTCTCTGCCTCTCTGTAGCTTGACTAGCATTGTGCATGCTGTATGGCCCCAGCTTGAGTTGGCCTGATGTCCAACACTGTGAATATCATTAGGAGGCAGACAGACCGCAATCAAAATAAAGAAGTGCAAAAAGTGAGGAGAAAACAACGGTGTGACTCATTCACTGAATAGCAAATCAGGATGATTACAGTCAAATCAAACTAACCAAGGTGTGTGTGGGGTTGTATGTGTGTTGTGGTAGTCCGCTATGTGTGTTTTGCTGGCAGCTTGTGGCCTACTTGTCCCTCTCCTTCAGCTCCAGAGCCACCACAGCCTGGGTGGGTGCTGCTTTTTATGGCGCCTTATATTTTCTCACAACATGGAGCTATTTTTTGTCTTTGATGAGGTAATTTGTTTTTCCTACACTCTTTACTCATTCCATGTTGGAATAAGTCACACACATTCTCTGTCTCTCTCCCTTCCTCCCTCTCTCTGAAATCCAACAGTGGGGAGAGGTTATCCTTTCCATGGGGAGGACTAGATGGTGAATCATTTGTTTTTGTGTCGAAGAAGACTGGAGGGACTTTTTGAATGTCTTGGGGAAGTTTTTTAGCATCTTTGTTTTATTAGTGGCCCTGAGTACAAGGTGAAAATTAGGCATGAGGTCCATTTGGGTGTTGTCTTAGTTTCTCCCTTTGTCTTGGTGTGTAGTGGTGACTAGTTGTGTGAGGAACTGTGTGTGTCATTCTTTCTTCCACTGAGGGGTCAGAACAGCTGGGAAATCAAGTCCTTGATTGACTTTCCGTGTTTTGCTCTTTCTGTCTCAATTCAGGTCAGTGCGATGTAGCTTCATTAGCAAGACTGGTAGGGTAGCGTCAGTTTTGCCAGCTAGCATTTATCAGTTGGAGTTAAGAACGATAAGTAAGGGATAATGTGTGGAGCACCAGTCATTATGGGGAAAATAAGTCCCAACAGGGTGAACTGGACCCTGACGCCCCAACGGAGTGTTCTGCTAGCATTGTGAAGAGCCGTATAATAAAGACGTATAATGAGATGATGTTAAACAGCAACAATGAGCACAATGTGAATATAAACAGTAATAAGAATATCACACCAACTTAAATGGCAACAATAGCAATCTCTCCCCCTGTTTGTATGTCTTTCAGGGCCCCACGACCATTTATTTTCATTTCATTTTGTTTCCTTGGATTCTTTTCCTGGCAGTAAAGGTTTTGGCCTGAGGTCCAGTTCTAAGTGCAGTGCATCTTGGGCTGAACTAGGAATGTCCAATCACTGTACTGGCCACTCCCTCACTCACACACACATTCCCTCTGTTTATGTTATTTACAAAACTAAACTAGATTCCTTTAAATTATTTCCCATCGTGGACAAGACAAACAGGAGTTGTGCTCTCATGTGGAAAAGCTGACTAATAATTTATAACAAACAAAATAGCAAATAATCATGTAGGCTACACCGGTCACCTACTCTGCCCCCTCATGTCTGGTGTTGGAGAGAGATCACTATTGTTTTTTCTATTGTTCACGGTACTATGTGACTAAAACACAAGAAAAAGACTTTTAGCTGCCAACTGTGAAATTGCTAGAAAGTCGTATGGTCGTAAGGCCGGTGTTAGTGTGTTTGCGCATTGTGTGCGTGCACACACACACACTCACAATTTTGTGTTCACTCTACAATCTATCAGTTCTCTTTCTCTTTAGCACTATGTGCAATACCCCCTCCCCCCATCAGCAGCACCTCAGCGTGGTCCGCGTGCTCTCTTCATCCAGGCCTGGACTGTAATAAATCAGAGCTGAATAATCTAGCTGTCGGCAGAAAGGCCTGTGTGATTTGTTTGTGTTTAGTGTGTAATGTCTCACCAGGGCCAAGCCTGTACTTACCCCTCCAGTCCTCTTCCAGGCCTGCATGACCTCCATCCTCGGCTGCAGACACAGAGTTTGTCTGTGTGTGTGTGTGTGTGTGTGTGTGTGTGTGTGTGTGTGTGTGTAAAAAGAGAGTGAGAGGGCATGGTCCTATTTAGTTGCAAACTCCTCTTTGCTTGAACTGGTCATTTTGTTAGCACTGCTATGATTTTATTTTTAGCTCCAGTAATGTTTTACTTTGCATGCACACACGTGTACACGTACATACGCCTGCACGCGCACACACACTCAAAGGGAGTCTGTGTGCTGTTCCTGTCTAACCAAGCAGCCACATCAATACAGTCGACACAAACCACAGATGTGTGTCAACTGTGTTTCAGTGAGTGTGTATATGGTGATTTTGACCAGGGTGGATTTGAATTGCATCACATTTGCATTTCTTGTCACTTGTTGTGGTTGGTAAATTCAGACGCTAACTGAGAGATCAGATTTATCAGCCCCATGTGCGCTTCAACACACTCACTGGAAAAATTAATCTTATTTCAAACAGATTAACTGATCATTTTTCACACCCAGGAATGTTTGGCTTTTCTCCAGTTTATGATGGCCATAAGTCCTGGTTAAGCAAACCGTGTGGGAAGGTTGGCCCTGGAGCGGTGGGGGTGGGGTGAGGGTCGAGTTCAGTGTTTTAGTGTGTTAGTGGAACAGGGAAAGTGATCGATTCTGTGTGCTGAAAGTGTGTGTGGACTGAATGAGGTCATCACACAAGCAGCATTCAGGACAACTGAGTCACACACATACACACACACACACACACACTGCACAATAGGGCCCTGTGTTGTGTGTTTACGGGGTCACCCCCACACATCTCCAGACAGGCCTGCACCAGTGCAGCTGCACTGCGAGGGAAAGGGTGAGCGCAGATAACAGCACAGCCACAAAGATTAAGAGCTGCTTTTATGGCCCCAAGATAAGATAAGGTCTGTGTGGGACTGTCATTTACTTTGTTGGGAAGCCAGGCTTGTAAAGCTGACTTACTCCAAAACCCCACCACTTCCCTCTCCAACTCCAAAGCACCCCTGCATGACCTTTCACCCCAGTTATCCACATCATATTCCCCTGACAGCCACTGGAAACGCACAAAGATTGTGCTTTGCACCATACTTGCTCCCTAAAAAACACTTCCCCTCATTTTATGTCTCTTAGAGTCGTAGCATCATGGCAGTAAAGTCCAATTAACTCATGCCCAGGCATTCCTCCTATGCCTGCATGCAGAGCTGCACAGACAGTAACAACAATAATAATCTTTGTCTTCTCCCTGTAATGGAGTGTAGTCTCCTTCCTCTGTCTAAGGAAAGGTAGAGCCTGTCACTCCTGTGTAGTGAACGAGACTCGCTGCTTCCCTTTGCACTGACTGTTATTGAGCACCTGACACTCTCGATGAGGCTGAGTGTGCGTGCACCTCACACACACACACACACACACACACACACACACACACACACACACACACGCACACAGATATTAAACTGCAGAACCAGCTTCTCACACCTGCGTCTACTTCCATATCCTGCTCCTTCCTCTCCTTTTCTCCACACAAACTCTCGCTCTGCTCTCTGTGTCCAGGCCTCCAGGAGGTTGGTGGCGTAAGATCCCTTTCCCAGTCCTCTGTATTGTCCTTGTAATACCCTTCTTTAGATTTGAAGGCATGAGCCTACAACACAGTAATGTTTACAAAGCTATTCCATGCGGTTGCCAGTGCGATCATGTGCAGTTATGTGAGTTTAGATCCATAAAAGTGTAAAAGGAAGCCAAAGGAAAAGAAGGTATTGCGAGCCCTAACTCTAATTGTCCTTTCCCTCTCTCCCCTTTGTTCTTCACCTCTCCTCTCCTCTCCTTCCTTTCCCTGTCCCTCGTTCATTCCCTCTCGCCTGTGTTACTGGGTGACAGCTAGGCCTGCATGATAAATCGTTATAAAATCGCGATCTCGTTTCACCCGTGTGCGATTTAATTTGAGTGCGAGTCGACTCTGGTCTCCGGTTCTCTCAAAGCTCAGGGCTTCATCCTCAGCCAATAACAAAGCGCCTTTTAGTCACTTGTTTCACTCGTGGAGAACGCGGCAGTTCGGAAAGCCCAGCTGCAGTTGCAGCATCATCGAACTAGCGCGTGAAAGTTGTACAACAACGCAGACATCTATTAGGCTGCGGACACCTTGCACAATGCGACGCCATACCCACATAACATTAACTAAGCACTTTGAGAGCACACTCCTCCCCGCCTCCTGGATCCAGACCAGTGATCCGGATCAACTCCCAAAATGTAATAATTTTGTCCTTTTTCAGACGTCATTTTAGACGTTTCCTGAAAATGTAATCGAAATCCATCCATAACTTTTTTTTTATCTTGCTAACAAACAAACAAAGCCAGATGAAAACATAACCTCCTTGGCGGCGGTAATATTAAGGAAATAAGAGGCAATTGCTTACCATCTAGAAAAAGATATGGTTCCAATAAACACTGTAGAACGTGACCGATTTAAAAAATGATGCATACATTGGACAAATGCTACTCCCCTCTTGCAACTGATTGAAACGTTATTCAACCTTCCTTTTTCTGTGTCCAAAGAAAAGGGGCATCAATTGGCCATTTGTACATATTGCCCATTGCCTTTAAATGCTGATATTTTAGAACTAGCTTAATGTTTCTTGAGCCCACTCCACACACCTTTTAAAAGGCTTCAATGGAAAAAAAGAACATTCATTTGGCCATGCAGTTATGTTTATAGGCTTGTACAGGTCCATGGGCAATGTGCTATGCCCCCCAAAAATCTATTTCTGGTACTGCCAATTAGTTTTGCTTTGTCATGGTTCATGTGTGCAATAAACATTTCACTTTGTGCGGGTAAAAATCGTGGCAGAAAATTGTGATATCAATTCTAGGCTAAAAAATCGTTATTCACATTTTTCCCTGAATCGTACAGGCCTAGTGACAGCTGTCATGGTTGAATCACATACACTGTTCGTCATTCTGAATTCCCCTTCTGTCCTTTGCCCTCTAGATCTGTCAACACACACACACTACTATGTTTTCTCTCTCTCTCTCTCTCTCTCTCTCTCTCTCTCTCTCTCTGCCTGAGGGCTACATCTCCTCTCTTTCATCAGAGACCAGCACTGACACTAAAGGCCTGTAACACTGCCTGTCTGTATGCATTAGCTGTGGGTCACCATCTTGCCGCCAAGGAATAACCCTCCTTCATTTTCCTCCCTCCATCCTGCTCTTTCTGTATCTCTCTCTATCCTGCTCTTACTGTATCCCTTCTCTATCTCCCCCTCTCTGTTCCTCTCTCTCTGGCTTGTGCTGTCCTGCTCTTTGTGTATTTGCTGCGGCCCCTCTATATGCCTCCCTCCCTCTGTCTGTTCCAGTCACTAGTCTGTCTCCTCCTCCAAACACACTCTTGTTCTCTCCATCCCACTTGCTCTTTGTCCATCTCCTGTGTCTCCATCTATTTCATGTCTGATCCCTTGCAAACACAAATCTCCTTCCAGTGCACATTTAGCCCCCAGCCCCTACCCCCCCCAAAACACACACACACACTGTTCCCCTACGCTTGGTTATGTTGCCACGGCACCGTGACCCATTTCTGCCTTGTCTGTGCATTGTTTGCAGAACGAGTGTGTGTTTACAAAATTGCTTGTGACACACACACACGCACACACACACACCTACACACACACACACACACACACACACACACACACACACACACACACACACACATACACACACATACACACACATACACATTGTTTTGAGTAGGCTATCCTTAGTGGGTGTTTCTGTGTGTCTCCTCTAGTTATGTTTTAGGCTTGGCTATGTCATTTAGGCCACCTGTTACGTACTGTACACACGTGTTCAGACATTGGCCCTCCAGTCTTGGCTGATCACAGGGTGTGTGTTTCTGTGTTTGTCTGTGTGTGAGCTTGTGTGATGCAACAGCCTCTTTGCTCACAAGAACTTCTTTGATGTTGTAATAACTCCACTTCAAGCCCTTCCATCTCCTAGACCTTAGAGTCAGGGTGCTTGGCAGCCGAGGGTGCAGGTTGAGGACTCCAGTCATTTTAAGAGTGGGTTACTAGTATCTGTTGCACACTTTAGTGTAATAATGCTTAATAGGTGCACTCTTGTGTTAAGGCTGGTTTGTGTGTTTGATGGCACGTTGCCATGTTCTTGAGTGTGTCATTACTGCTGATGTATCATTCCCACGTATTCAGCCATTGCTTGTTGGCCTGTCATTCCCACGCAAACATGCACGTGTGTAGAATTAGAGAGAGAGAGAGAGAGAGAGAGGCTTGTCATTCTTCAATCCCAGGCTTCACTCATCACAGCACAATAGTAGCCCTGGGATTAACACACACACACACACACACACACACACGGCCGTGTAAATAGTCCTTGTCAGTATGCTGGCCTGGTTTCCTGCTAATTGAAGCCCTAGGAATGTTATTCTGTTTCCCTGTCTCGCTACACACACACAGACTCAGACACACACACAGACAGATTCAGAGTGGACTATTGTTCATAAGTTGCTCATTTCCTTCTTTCTCCCTCTCTTTTTCTTTCTCTCTCCAAAAACGTGTGTGTGTGTGGGGCACTGGGGGCTGTAGTCTCAGATAAAATCGTCTCGTTCTGTGCTCAGATGGCTATTGACAGCTTCCAATCGTTAAGCAAGCTCGCCGCTGCTCAAGAGATTCCTCCAACGACGGGCCGCTTTTGTGAGCACAGCAGCCTCTGCCATCGCACAATAGAGCTTCCCATCGCCCTGAAGGATGGGGAGTGAAAGATAGATTTTCTTTCTCTCTCCCTCTCTCTCCTTCCCTCCCTTCCCCTCCCTCCCTTCTTGTTGTCTTCAGCTATGATGAACAGCATTTGACATCTTTGTCCTGCTGGGCCAGGAGTAGGGCTGTGTCTGTGGTGGTGGGGGAGGTGGCGCAGTACGTGTGTGTGTGAGCGACGGGAAGCAGCCTTGTGGTTATCTGTCCCCGGCACATGGACACACTCACTTCCTTCCGCTCCTTCTCTCATGGCTACACTCTTCCTGTCTTTGTTGCTCTGCAGGGGGGGGGTTGCTTACTGTGTGTGTGTGTGTGTGTGTGAGTGTGTGAGAGAGGCCGAGAAAGACTGGGAGAGCACAAGGAGTTGTTGGAAAGGAGAGAAAGAGAGAGAGAGAGAGAGAGATGAGTATCTGGTTTAGTCATGTCTCCACGGAAACTGCTGGCCACAGGCTCCTGAAGGCCTGGCCTACTGTTGACCTAGACGCTGGGGCTGAAGTCTCCTGGTGCTCTGGGCCTCACAAACACACTGCCATGATGCATCCACAGGAAGCTCTCTACCCCCCCATCTATTCACAGGACATCTGAGGAGATTGTTCATGGTGGCCTGAGCAAACAATGAGCTGGCCTGGATGTGTGTGTGTTTCCAGCCAAACATCCTGGCTCCTGCACCCTGCTCCTCTCTCCTCTCGGCCAGCCCCATCCTCACCATGCTCCTTTTCCTATCCTTTGTTTCAGAGTGGCTTCCTGTTGCTCCAGTGTGTGTTGTGGGCCTGTTGGTTTTGTTGTCGTTCACTCATAGCCACACCAGTAATGTGTCTCCTAATCGGAATTAGCTGTTGAATGTGGTTGCTACACTAAAACCAACTCCAGGTGATGGATAAAATAGCACCTGCCTTGGGAAAAAAATGTGTGCGTGCAAATGTGTTTGTGTGTACGGGTGGTTATCACCACTCCGTGTAGTCTGCTACAGAAGAACATGAAGTAGCCGTTTACGCTATTATTACTCTGTGCCCGCAGGCAGGGTATACCCTGTGTGTGTGTGTGTGTGTGTGTGTGCTTGCACGTTTGTGCATGTCTCTCAGCTGCATGGGACTCTCCCTTCAGGAAGGAGATTCCCAGATGCATTGGGGCAAATGGAGGCATTTCTAGTCCAACCTTTGTTGGGGAACTGCCCTAGTGCTGCTCTCCAGACTAATCTATGTTTACTCCAGAAGATAATTTTGGCCTAATTGCTGTCAAAAGCTGTTAAGTTTTATTGCACAGATAAGGGCACTTTACGGACCTGATAGCATGGCCAGTTCCTATGTGTTTGGTAAGCTTCTGTGAATGATTGGGTCCTGTTTATTGACAGTGACATTAGAAAGTTGCTCACACTATGAGTTGTACTCTGATCCCACTTTATGCCGTGCATACTTTTCAGTGTGGTCATGTACATTCTTTTGGACCCCCTAGTGTGCCCCCTGCTGAAGGTGTATGTGTGTGTGCGCACATACGCCTCTGTGTTTTGTGTGTGTGTGTGTATGTATGATTGTGGGTGCCATTGTGTGTGTGTGTTTATAATGATGCCCCCTCCCCCACTGCGCCTACTTAAGAGGAGCCCATTAGCGCCCTGCGTCGTGCCACCCCCGCCCACTCTCACCCCTGGCGCGGCCCGAAATGGGCACTCCCACGCCTCATTGAGCCCGATCCTGCCCCCCGCTGGCATCCCCCTCCACCCACCAGCCCTGCGTCATCTCACACACACACACACACACACAGGCAGACAGGCTCCCTTCCTTTGTCTAAATTTAGTCTGAGTTAATGGCACTGCAGAGCAGAGCGAGGGGGAGTGGGGAGTGGGGAGGATGGAGATCACTCTCCCATAGGCGATGAACTCACTGCCAGCTCTTCAGATCCTGATCAGGGCTGGACATCCTCTAGAGCTCTGCTCTGCTCTGCTCTGCTCTGCTCTGTGCTGGGGGAGACAGCGGCTAGTCTGGGGAGACTAGAGCAGCCATGCTGCGGGAGCTAAAGCTTTTCCGCTTTACCAGCCTGCTGCCTAGCAGTAGTCAAAGTCCTCCAACTCAACTCTGCTTCATTGACATGACTGTCAAAACGCTGGGAAGGCCTTATGCTGATAATCCTGATGGTGCCCAGGGGAAGAAGAATCTCTCTTTACAACCCTCCTCTCCCCCTCTTCCCCCTCCACACACACACACACACACACACACACACACTTGTTTGCTCCTATATGCTCAGTAGGTGATCTGGTTCAAGAGAGTCATGCACAGCAGTCCTGAGGCAGCAGGTCTTCAGAGCCAGTCTAAGCAGGAGAGCGTTTGTATGAAGGCTGAGCTGCGTTGGTTGGGACGTGGTTGTTATTGTACAAGAGACTGGACAGGCAGGCGTGTTGCTGCGGCTGCGCTCCCAGAGTCTCTGTCCACTGCAGTCCTCTGTAGAGCCACTTGGTGCCGGTGCGGCCAGCGCCATCTTGTGCTTTGAGGATCCACATGCATTGGAGAGCGCGATGAGGAGGGGAACGCTGCGCTTCATCTCTCTTGAGCCTTCCTCGCATCCCCAACCGCAGTGTGTGTGTGTGTGTGTGTGTGTGTGTGTGTGTGTGCATGTGTGTGTGTGCATGCATTTGTGTGTGAGTGATGTGTTTTAATAGCACTCTGTGTATATTAACGCTGTCTGAAGATGTGTGTTTTGGGTTCCGTTTGCCTCTCTAACTGGCTGTGACACATCCTATTGAAGCAGTCATGCCAGCCACTGCCGGCCACCCACGCCAGCGCTCCCATCCAGCCACATCACATCTGGCACGTGCCATACACACACACACACACAGAGGCATGAAGATATTACAGCTATTCCTTCTGAAACAGTCAGCCCATTCTCATCTTCTCTGATCTCACACATGCAGACAGTCACACACACAACCCTGGAGTGAGGGCAGAGTCCAGTCTGTCGGCCCGTGTGTGTCTGTGTGAGAGGAGGAGCAGTGTCCAGTCTGTCGTTCCGTGTGTGTGTGAGGAGAGCAGCGCTTGAGTGGAATGGCATTTGGATTTCCAGTGAGACTTGCAGGGCTGAAGGTGGAAGGGCAGGGCTGTGGCGTGTTAGCCTCTGAGTTGTTTACCTCGGTGGGGCCCGGGGCTGTGTGCGCGCCTTGGCCCCGTGTCTTCTCACTGTAAACAGCCCTGTCTCACGGGGCCAGCGCCTGTCTGTCTGTCTGGCCAAGACCACTTTATTTGCACAGTCTCCGATGTTGAAGGTAAAAACATCAGTTTAAAGAAAGTGGTGAAAGTTATGTCTTTCTACATGGCGGGAGGTGTGAGGCGGTGATTGTGTTTGGCCGTGTGTGTTGGTGCAAAGCAGGAATAACATTGGTGCCGAGTGACCAAAGGTATGAGCGCACACCTGCAGCTTTGGAAGGGGTCGAAGGGAATGCTATGTGTGTGTATGTGAGAGAACAAATGTATGGCTTTTTTTATTTTCATCTGTTAGTCCTCACACCTTGTGTGTGTGTGTGTGTGTGTGTGTGTGTGTGTGTGTGTGTGTGTGTGTGTGTGTGTGTGTGTGTGTGTGTGTGTGTGTGTGTGTGTGTGTGTGTGTGTGTGTGTGTGTGTGTGTGTGTGTGTGTGTGTGTGTGTGTGTGTGTGTGTGTGTGTGTGTGTGTGTGTGTGGGGGGGGGGGGGGGGGGGGGTAGCTTTTCTGCTGCAATTGCAGGAAAGTTCCCTAGTGTAAATCTCTCACACACACCAGGCGCGGAAACTGCTGCATCACTCCTCTTCCTCTCATTCAATCTCTTACGTTTTGTCCTGCAGGGAATTACTTTGGACTCAACACCCCCCCCCCCCCCCCCCCCCCCACACACACACACACACACACACAGCAACCTGCTTTCTTTCACTTGCTCACACAACAGTGAGCTTCAGCTTTGGTGTCATGGCAGAACAGGGCGAGAAGCCAGCTGCTTCTTCTGGTTTGTGTGTGTGCGCCTTAAGTGTATGTGTGTGTGTGAGAGAGATGTAGGCTCCCTTCTGCATTTCTGCCACCTGGGCCATCTGTCCCTACTCTTGCTTCTCCAGCTTGGCGCGGCGACCTGACTTGACCCCTGCCCCTCCACTTCTTTTTATTTTTTTTTATTGGCTGGAGGCTGACAGGAGGGTTGGCGAAAGACTGTGAGCAGGAAGGGGGGGGGGGGGGTACCCTGGTCCATCTCGGCTGATAATCCCACTCCCGCCCACGGCTGCCAGTGACTGAGATCCAGAGCAGAAAAGTCCATTGCCGTCACCTTTAAGGTTGGCTTCTGCTCCAGCTGCACCTGGGCGGCGCCTTTGGTAGGCAACACTGGGGAGGGCATTAAAAACTGCCTCCGTGTCTGCTGTGAGACTGATTCACGTCTATCCAAACACATGCAACACACTTTTCAAGCACCACATGTTTGTGGGACTCATGTGTGCACACACACACACACACACACTCAGGCACTCACACACACACACTCTCTGAGAAGTGAAAATGGGGGATTTAAAATGCAAGCCCAGCTGTATGTTCCTGATAAGGTGTAAAAATGCACACACATTGCACAGCTCTATCGCGACTCCTCTGAATCTCTTCCTTTTTACCCTCTTAAAGAATTCTCCCTTATTCCTCGTGTGTGTGTGTGTGTGTGTGTGTGCGTGCGTGTGTGCACACACACATGCTCAGCTGAAGTAGTCCTCTCTATGCTGAATAAAGGAGCTAGACATTAAAAGCCAAATCCTATCGCCTGCTGTGCTCACACACACACACGCACACACACGCCCACACAGGCACGCACACACAAGCACACTATTGCAATGGACTAAAGTGCATTGCTTTAGAGTGGGGAAGTGTGTACCTTGCAGCGGTCTCGTCTCCAACACTGGTGCTGCTTTATATTTCATCTCTCTCGCCCTCTTCACTCACTCTGTTCATCTATATCACACTACTTTTTTCCTTCTTTCTTTCATTTCTCTTGCTCTCTTGCTCTCTCCCCCCCTCCCTCACTCCCCTTATATCTCATTTTCTCTCTCCCCTCTTCTCTCTCTGCTACAGTTGATGTCTCAATCGCTCTGTAATGCTTAAAAGCTGACATTAAAGAAGCCAAATACGGCAAAGAGAGAAGACAGAGAGTGGAAAAGGAGCCTCAGAGAAGGAATAGAGAGAGGGAGGGATGAAAGATGAGAAGAGATAAGAGAGAGAGAGCCTGAGAAGAGAAGTCCGGCCAGGAAGCGTGTGTGTGTGTGTGTGTGTGTGCAAAAGAGGGAATGGACTTAATTGGCCCGCAGGCTCTCCCTGTTCAGGTGGCAGCCAGAAGATCCTCTAATCTCATTAATCAGTTGAAGTTTACCAGGGCTTTAATGAAGACACACACACACACACACACACACACACACACACACACACACACACACCTGCAGTAGTACAAAGAAAATATTTCCTTAGTTGCGCCTTTCCTGACACCTTTCTCGCTGCTTTTGAAGACCACACGCTGAGAATGACGAGGCAGGAGAAAGATCTACACACGCACGCACGCAGGCACACACACACACACACACACACACACACACACACACACACACACACACACACACACACACACACGCGCACGCCCTCTCAAGTTACTGACATAGAAACTGGGTGAGCTGAGCCTAGCTTAGCCTAGCTAACAGGACACATCTGGGCAGGATAGCATGAGGCTAGCACCTGTCCTAAAATACAGGCACACAAAACATGAGGGCATGGCAAAGGACACACACACACACACAGAGAGAGAGAAGGCTCCCTGCCCCTGGTAAAGTCCTCAGGAGGTGAGACCCTCATAGGATGCCTTCATCTCAGCTCAACACTCCTTCGTCTTCCTCTCTCACTCTCTCTGTGTGCAACCCATCCTCTCCTTCACTACCTTGGCCTCTCCTCTCATCTTTTAAAGCCTCTCGCTGTTGCTTCTCTGCTCCTTGTCCTCGCCCTAGTTCTTTGCAGTCTCTTACATTTTTTCCCCCTTCTTTCTCTTCCTCTTATTCTCTTTCTGTTGGGAGGTTGATGAATAAAAGATCTCCGCTCAGTGGCGGCAGTGCTGGTTGGTCCTCAGTCTCCGTCAAATGTTCACTCAGACACTAGACTTGCAACATCAGAAAGTGCTCCAGCACGGTCTTATTACGCTCTCTCCAGTGTGTTCTTGTGTGTGTTTGAGGTTGATGCAAGGGGTGATGTTATGGTGGGTCACCTCCTATACTCCTAGAAATGAAATCTCTTCTTCTCTTGCTTTGGAAAGAGAATTTGGTGATATTGGTGTGTGTGTGTGTGGGCGTGCATTGTCCCCACATTGTTACTATTGTTTGATGAGAACTCAATTGTGTGTGTGTGTGTGTGTGTGTGTGTGTGTGTGTGTGTGTGTGTGTGTGTGTGTGTGTGTGTGTGTGTGTGTGTGTGTGTGTGTGTGTGTGTGTGTGTGTGTGTGTGTGTGTGTGTGTGTGTGTGTGTGTGTGTGTGTGTGTGTGTGTGTGTGTGTGTGTGTGTGTGTGTGTGTGTGTGTGTGTGTGTGTGTGTGTGTGTGTGTGTTGCAGGGTCATAAAAAGAATTTTGGGTCTTTTACAGTCTATGGTCTTGTGTTGCACCAGGGCGGTTTCTGTGAAATTCTGACTATTAAAGGAATAGTTCGGAATTTTGGACATAGGACCTTATTTCCAACTTAGTCGGGGTGATATAGGTCGGTGAAGACCATTTTCAGTGAATTTCTGCCCTTCCTTGAGTTGCAGCGTTCATCTCGTGCTAACCTAGGTGCCGAGATAACGCAAGTCAACGGTAACATCCAGCCTGCCACTGAAAACACTCCACAGAACACCCGAAACAAATAATTTATAACTTCAGACTATCGATGCACATGCCTGTGTTGATAGAACAATGTTAGAAATAAAACTAACCTTGCATCGCATTGCAATAGCCTACTTTGTTCCCTGTATGGCAGTGGCGGATTGATATTGAGAAACTAGTCCCTCAAAATGTAATAAATCATTGAGTTGCAAGGTGAGTTTTATTTCTAAAATTATTCTATCAACACGGACACGTATATCGATAGTCTGACGTTTTAATTGACTTGTCGGTGGAGTGAGTAAGATTGTTGTTGATGTCAGACTGATGTTACCGAAGAACCAGCGTTAGCAAAGGGGGACGCTGCAACTGAAGGAAGGGGTTAAACGCGATAAACGGTCTCCACCGACCTATATCATCTCGGTAAAGTTGGAAATGAGGTCCTATGTCCAAAATTCCGAACTATTCCTTTAAGTCCACTAAGAATGACCGTGTTGTTTTCCAATAAGATGCATATTTTAAGTCTGGTGCTTCCCGTAACCTGTGACACACACACACACAGGTTTTTAACCTGCAGCTGACTTGTGATGCTGTGACCACACAGCAACAAATAAAAGTAGACTAATGATCATTTGAATTCTTGATTTGCACCTCTCAAATGCGTGTTGCTACCCTACCTGGGTTATGGAATTTAGTTCATTTAGGCCTACTGTTGGCTTTAATGACATTTCAGAAATAGGCTATGGCCAACCAGTTGGCAAACTTTTATATCTAGAGAGAGCTCCTTCTTATAACTATCCCACTAGCTCACTTGTCATGTCATGTCCAAAATCATAGAAATGAACATGGCAAGATACTTGTCTCCAGTGATCTCAAAGATGTTCTTTGACTTGTTAGATTTTTGAACATTTATCTTATCCAGTGACCTCAGAAACACAATGAATTGTGTCCACATATTCCTGCACTATGCGCAACTATTTTCTACTAAAATCATGAGACTGAAACTAATTGCTTTCATGTTCCTATTAAAGTGACAAGCACTCGGTTATACTCACACCACCAATGTATTTGCAATTGTATTCGTTTACAAATCAATATGAGGTGTTCAAATGACTAAATATTTTAGCTATTAGTAATTATGCAGATCATAAAATGCTAGAGATTATTAACAAAATATATAAGTGTTATGTGAATTCCAAAATGTTCCAAAATTCCAAACAATGTTCCCAAATAACATCGGCAAATATGTTGAAGGGAATTGTAATGACTGAAGTTATTTTTCATAATTTGTGTAGGTCATACATTTAAATCATAATGGTCATAAAAAGGTCCTTTAGTATTGAATTTGACTGACTGAACCCTACAGGAATGAAAGGAAAGTGAAGAAATGCACCTTTTCCGTAGCTTATCCCACTTCCCCCTCTGTACAATGTCTGTACCATTAGACAACTGTCAGTCTTTCACAGGCCTTCTGTCAGTCTTTCACAGTTCTCAGGCACTGTGTCGGAATTCAGGCATGGGCCAGGTTGTTGCAGATTTGGAAAATACATAACTGGTTCTGAAGACACCTCAGGCATTCCGGTCACGCAGGCTTCTCAACTTCGGCTGCGTTGAGATCTCTGCAGGAGTCCTGTGTGGATCTGTTCAAAATGTAGAAGTTATTTCCTATTGGTGTCAGGGCTCCATTAAGATATTACTGCTCACCGCAATGAACAGAGACTATAGAGTCTTTTGTTTTTCTCTCTATTGCTCTCTTTCAAAGCAAAACTTTGTCTAAACAGCCATGCAAAGAACAACAAAACAACCCATTTCATTTGTAATTTCACATCAGTAAGACTGAATGCACAGCAATATGAAAAGGCAAGGTGCCCTCCCCCATTCTTTGCCTCCCTCCCTCTCTCTTTGCAATTGAGTGACCATGATGTGTGTTCAGTAGTGTTCATTAGTGGAACATTAACCAGCTCCAGCATCCTAAACACACTTCTCTTCTCCTCTCTTTCCTTCTCTCCGTTTCTCTGTCCTGAAGCTGCTGGCTTTTACTCTGCACAGCATTTACATCAATAACTGCCTTATCCTCTGGTGTGTGTGTGTGTGTGTGTGTGTGAGCAGAGGAGTGCTGAGTCAGGAGTTTAATGTCCTCTGTCAGATCGAGCGAAGGGTGTTTCACCTCCATGTTGACCTCTGTAAACACACATACGCACACACGCACGCTAACTAACTCACTCACTCACTGTGCCCTTGGCTCTCCAGCGAATCCCCTGCCCTGTGCAGTTAATGTTCCCATTCTGTGTGTGTGTGTGTGTGTGTGTGTGTGTGTGTGTGTGTGACCTCTGCACTGTCCTTCTGTAAGCCTTGTTCTGTGTTGCTAGTCGCTATTTTGTCACAGAAGTTCATTTGGCCTCTCCCTCTTTTTTCACTATTTTTTTTTCTGCAGCCATCTTTTCCCCCCTCCATCCTCTATTGCTGCTGTCTTTTTAATTCCAAAATGTGGCATTCATCAGCACAGACAGAGACAAACGATTTCATATGTGAGGGGGTAGCCAAAGTCAGAGGAATTGGGGAGGTGCTGGTGTGTGAGTAATTTCAGGTGAGCAGGCCATGAGAGAGAAAAGGAGATGGGAGGGAGGGAGGGAGGGGGGGGGCAGTAATAGCGCAGAACGGAATGAGAGGCTGTCAAATGCTGAGGGCTCGGCCCGGCCTCCTTATGCTAATATGACATTTCCCAGCTCCCGCTGCTGAGGTGGGGGAAGGAGCGGAGGAGAAGTAGACAGGGAACAGAGGAGGTGTGAAGAAAATAAACACAGAAGAAGGGAAGAGGGGTACTGCTATGTGAAGCCTTACTGTCCAGATAGCCTTCTGTTACAGACAGGGCTGGTTTGAAAATGCACACAGACACACGCTGCCTCACACAGCAGACTGAGGGCCAATTTTTTGCAATATATTTGCCTACATCGCTGATGCCGATCTTCCCTGTGCATAGGGAGTTGTGCTACGCAAGACTAAGCTCAGCTTTGCTATCCTTTGCCATCCCCTCATGTTTTGTGTGCCTGTATTTTAGGACAGGTGCTAGCCTCACGCTATCCTGCCCAGATGTGTCCTGTTAGCTAGGCTCAGCTCACCCAGTTTCTATGTCAGTAACTTGAGAGGCTGTGTGTGTGTGCACTCGTAAATGAGATGAATTGATTGATGACCTGATTGACCACTTTGTGTCGGTGTCCACTGACCACTATAGCTTACCATTGGTGCGTCTGAAATATACATACACACACCCACCTCTACTCCTCCAATTGGCTCCAGCCCCATGCTGTATTTTGAGCGGTGCTTTTGGGGTCACCCCTGTCCGCCCCACACTAACCCTGCCCCCCTACCCGCTAGGGTCACGGTTGATGTGTAGGGCACAGGGGAGAGGGTTTAAATATCACTGCCAGCTGCTGCCTGGGGCCCCTGGACCTTGGATAGATTTCCCCTAAACACCCTCAGCACAGACGCACACAGGGCAGAGCACCACTCCTTTCTCATGGGGGTGTGTGCTTTTCCGAGTCTGTGTCCGTGACCAATGCTGTGTAAATAGTTCAAATGAAGTCAGATCCAGGTCCAAAACCATCCATTCTGTGTGTGAGTGCAAGACGGAGGCCAATAAATGCTCAAGGCTATAGCCACAACACTATCAGGCACAGGAAGTCCGCTCATTTGAGCGCGTATGTGTGTGTGTGTGCGGTCTTTAAATGGTGCTGTGTGCGGTCTTTAAATGGTGCTGTGTACCGTCTTTAAATGGTGCTGTGTACCGTCTTTAAATGGTGCTGTGTACCTAGTGTGAGTAAGTTGTGTCTTGAGGGTAGAAATGTGTCTAACATGACTACACTCCGTGTTTTAGGTTTGTTTCATCTCTCTCCTCTCGTGTGGGTGTGTGTGTGCATGCGCTCCTTGAAGCTAGAAAGTGTGTGTGTGTGTGTGTGTGAGGAGCTGACAGGCTGATCAAAGATGTGACTCCGCTCACCTCAAGACCTCATATACACACACACCACACACTAGCCCTCTTTTCTTGCTAAAAGGGACTATTTATCTCAGTTGGTCCTAGCTGCTTGGTGATTCTGCTCCCTTACTGGCTCAGCTGTGATCAAAACCTGGTTTTGGAGTTGCCCCTTTCTCAATCTCTCTCTCTCTCTCTCTCTCTCTCTCTCTCTCTCTCTCTCTCTCTCTCTCTCTCTCTCTCTCTCTCTCTCTCTCTCTCTCTATTTTTTTAGTGTCTTCCTGACCCCGCCTCTAACCCTGTATGTTTCTATGTGTTTTGCAGAGATCAACAGAGTGCGTAAGGACATGTATAATGACACAGTGAACGGGATGACCGATAAGCACCCGCTGGAGCTGCCTGACCCCATGGGCCCCATTGTCCACCTGCAGGAGAAACTCTTTGTGCCCGTCAAAGAATACCCCGATGTGAGTGCCAAAGTACACACTCATTCACATGCACACACTCAAGACTCCCATTCTCAATTTTTTGTCACACACACACACACACACACACACACACACACACACACACACACACACACACATACACACACAAGCATTTACTGACATCAGCAATTAAGCGGAACATTCCAAACCAATAGAACATATAGACACACACATTAAGCTAGTCCATGCACAGAATGTGATCAGTGCTGACAAAAGTGTTTTGCATGTGATCATTGAGCACAATAGTACTGTAGTACTTGCCTGCTTAAAGCTGTTTACAGCTTGCCTTCAGGTTGAAGGAGTGGGGGGGGGGGGGGGGTGGAGTTGTTGATGTGGTGTTGAAATCTCCTCTCCTTTCTCTAAATACTAGGAAAAGCAGGTGTGGGGTGTGATCGAGGCCTCAGGCATACAGATACCCTGTTGGGAGTGGGGGCCAACACATTTTTTTAAGCGCGGGTTTAGCTGGCTGAGTAGAGGTTAAATAGAATAAAACATGGTCTCTCACTCATTCATGCAACACATTCATACAAACGTTAATCATCACTGACAGATGAACGCACACACAGACACACAGGTCATATTGGGTAGTGCTGGTAGAATGGTTGGCAAGCAGGCTAGTCAGATATGTTTGGAGCACAGAAGAAAGATGAGTGTAGACAACTGGGGTTTTTACCACACACACACACACACACACACACACACACACACACTTTCTCATGCAAACACACACATCCTTCTGCAGGATTAGTCAGCGGAGCAGGGCTGTGTGTGTCACCTCTTGGGTAGCGTTGTCCCCGCTGCTCTTGGTGTGTGGGGTGGAAGGGCAGCCTGCCCGCTGACCAGTCGAGCATGAAATGCATTTTCTCCCTCAGAGCGCTGATAAAGGCCGGCCTAGGCCCTCCGCCCCTCCACACACACACACACACACGCGTGCGCGCACACAGGCAAGCACATGCGCACATGCACACGCACACACACACACACACACACACACACACACACACACACACACACACACACAGCGCCTCAGTCTAAAAGTCATGTCAGATCCATGTGGCATAAGAAAAACCCACATCATGCCCCAGGATTTTGCTCAACCAGACAGTAATGTTTCACCACTTACATGAGCATGCGAGCACACACACACACACACACACACACACACACACACACCTTCTCCCAGCACCTTAGATGCACTTTTGCACCCCATAACCCTCTCCACTAATCAGATTGATGTCCTCTTGGCAGCCGAGTGTGTGTATCAGGTACGTCTGAACATGTGCTATACATATCATATGCATATACGCTGCCTGCATGTGTGTGCGCACACATATGCATGCCTCTGTGTTTGTGTGTGTCTCAAGGGTGACCTCTACAGTCAGTTTACTGTTGTGGAATAGGAACTTTGAAGTGCAATCTTGAATGGCTTCAAAAACAACTGCAGAGCAGCCAGAGCATTTCTATTTGTGTGCATGAATATACATGTAGATTGTGTGTGTGTGTGTGTGTGTGTGTGTGTGTGTGTGTGTGTGTGTGTGTGTGTGTGTGTGTGTGTGTGTGTGTGTGTGTGTGTGTGTGTGTGTGTGTGTGTGTGTGTGTGTGTGTGTGTGTGTGTGTGTGTGTGTGTGTGTGTGTGTGTGACACCACTACCTCCCATTCCACACACACACAGCGAGTGTAATTGAATCCTGCTGTGACCTCTAAATTTCCCCCTGCTCTGTAATGCTGCAAGGCGGTGTGTTTGCCTAGGTTCCTTTGGTGGTATAGGGGTGTGTATGTGTGTGAGAGACTGAGATACAGTGACGTTCACCCCAATCTTGTAACAGACACAGACACACACACCGCAGTGCCCCTTTGGGTTTCCTCCGGTGGTTTTGATGAGTCACAGAGCACCCCCTCTTCCCCTTCACCTGCACCCCTCCTCCTCCACCCCATCGCCACAAAACTAAATAATTGCTGCCATTTCTGGTGCATTACTGCAAGGGCGAGAGTGGGAGGAGAGGGAGAGAAGCAGAGGGAGAGGGAGGAAGAGAGGGAGGGAGGGAGGGAGGGAGGGAGGAGGAGAAAGGCGGCAGCAGCAGTAGCGTCTGTCTGGGTTGTGATGTGGTGGTGGTGGTGGTGCAATGTAATATTCATTTGCTCTGTCTAATGGAGCTCTCTTCACGCTGCAAGGCTCTCCGTGACTAGGCCGGGCATACGCAAACTCTGTGCGTTGGTGTGTGTTTTGTCTCGCCTGTGTTTGGGAAATGCTAACTGCAAAGATGCACAGTGCAGCAGCTCTGATTGGCCAGTCTGGCGGTGGTGGTGTGGGGGTTGTCTAGGGGAGAGGTTACAGAATTTTGATTGGCTCTACGGCTGTGATGGACAAGGTTGAGAGTCATGGGACACATCAGGATGTGACCGAATGACCAGAGCACCATGAAAGAGAAGAAATGTAGCGTGTTTGTGTGTGTGAGAGGGGGAGAGAGAAAGATGGGGACTTTGAGCGGGAGAGTAACAGAGTGTGATGGAGAAAGAGAGCATGATGAGCTTGGCCAGCTGAGCCTACTGTGAGGAACACACACACACACACACACACACACACACACACACACACACACACACACACACACACACACACACACACACACACACACACACACACACACACACACACAACACATAGATAAACACAAATGCGCGCACACACACACATGCCTGACAGTGACCATGGCCATCATCTAGTGCATTTTGATTTATTGCAGTGAAGTAAGTAGAGAAAGGCCTTATTGTGATCTGTCCTCAGACACACACACTGAGGGGACATTGACGGCTTGTAACTATTGTTAGAAGGCAGACACAATGAAACACACACACACACACTCTATTTTCTTCTGCATGGGGAGGGATGGGGGTGTATCTGTTCATGATTCCAGTGTCCCAGCTGTTTGCTGCCATTGCCAAAGATTCTGTAATTACAATTATTAGTCAAGGGAATGTATTTCTCTTCATCTTCCTCCCTCACTCCATCCATCTCTCCCCTCATCTCCCTCTCCCGTCCTTCCGGATGGTTTCTCAGATTTTTCCCGACACGTGTTCAGGCAGGATGCAGATGATGTTGGCAGTGTGCTGTAGCTGTCTCCGGAGATGATTTTTACACACACACACACACACACATACACAGAGAGAGAGAGAGAGAGCACTGTGTTGGACATGAGAATGATTACACCGAGGCTTCTGCGTGCTGGTGTACCCAGGCACTTCCAGTGTATGTGGACCGACAAGCACACATAGTGGGCACCAAAGTGCCAGTGGGCCTCCTGTGTTGCTCTGCTACTCCCTGTATATTGGTTGCTTTCTATGACTTCACTTTTCCTATGGTCTGTGCAGTTCTAACCCCCTCTACTGTTGCATGCCCCATCTCACACCCTCTCCCTTCACTCAGTCCCCTGCTCTCATCCCTCTCTTGTCTCTGGTTCTTTCTGCCCATGTCTCTCTTTACCTCTGTCTCTCACCTTCTCTGTCTGTCAGCCATTCTCCTCCATGAGTGCCCCCCCCCCATCATCTCTCCTCTGCGTAATTAGATTGTGCTGCTCCCTCGCTGCAGTGCAGCATGTCAATTTCACAAAAATAACTCGTCCTGCCAACGCGCCTCTGCTCTAATTCCCCGCCAGGAGCTGCACAGGTTCACAGCTGTGTGTGTGTGTGTGTGTGTGAGGGGGTCTCCAGTGTGCAGTGGCAGAGGTTGCAGCATCAGGAGAGCCAGCCAATCAGATAAATCCATCTCTAATTAGGCGCGGCCTGTCCTCGGAGAAGCAGGACGCCCGTTTAATGTGTCATTTCCTGCGACCTTGAGGCAACCCCATGCCTACCTGCACACGCTCGCGTGCATGAGTTGAGTTTTTTCTGCTCATGTTCTCTATGCTGAGGTGTTGAAAAGGACCCAGGGTTAAAGGTTGTGTTTAGACAGCAGGCCTTCACAGCTGTGAAAAAGCTCCACTTTAAAGTAGTTTTGGTTTCACCACTCCCCCTCCCTCTCTTCTCTTCCTCTTCTCTCCCTCTGCCCACTCTCTAAATGAGATTCATGAAGTTGCTGTTTGAAGAAAACAAGCCAACGTGTGTGAGTGAGTTCCTGATATAGCAGCACTCCGACTCATTGCTCTAACCCTGCTGCAATAGTCAGGCCACATGGCCAGGTCATCTAGAGGTCAGGGCAACACTTGTTGTTTACTTGTCTACCTCTCATCAGACTTCACACTCACGTGATTTGGGAACGCCTCCTTAACCAAGCTGTGAATTAGAGTTGATTATCATCGCTGCTCCACCTCATTAATACTTTAACCAAACCTAGTAAGGCCTGTGATTTTCTGATTTGTTTTTGGGCTGATTTGACTAGGTTTAGGTGTTGCTTGAGGTGACGCAGGTGGCAACTCTCTGAGTAATGTTGCTGAGCACCCACATAACCAGTTCCATGTGTTCATGGTCATTTGCCTACTGATGATTTAAAGTGCTCCAGAACAGAATGTTGCTCAGTGTCCATGTGAGTGTGCCAGAGCCACATACCCAGGTGCATCGCTCCAAATGTTGACGTGTATCAGCTTTAGAGCGAACAGGTGCAACCTCTGTCCTATCTGCTATCTAAAACCAACATGACTAGCTTGACTGTCTGTTTTTCCTAGATCTTTAAGTGTTGAGCTTTGCTGCAGAACACTGTTACACGAGCACCTGTATGTGACTGCCAGAGCCATGAGGCAGAGCCTAGTTTGTCACTGTATACATCTGCACTGATCTAGCTCTGCAGGAAGTGCTTCTCTGCTAATGCTTTTTACATTTGGACCCCTGAAACGCTGAAACATAAGGCTAACTCTCTGTGGCGCAGTGGCTTTTCTCAGCGCGCGCGCGTGTGTGTGTGTGTGTGTGTGTGTGTGTGTGTGTGTGTGTGTGTGTGTGTGTGTGTGTGTGTGTGTGTGTGTGTGTGTGTGTGTGTGTGTGTGTGTGTGTGTGTGTGTGTGTGTGTGTGTGTGTGTGTGTGTGTGTGTGTGTGTGTGTGTGTGTGTGTGTGTGTGTGTGTGTGTGTGCGCAGTCTTAATTTGCAGGTTATTACAGAGGCTTTTGAAGCGCAATGGCTCCAATCAAGCAGCACAAATGACTTCCAGATTTCCCCCCCCCCCCTCCATTCTTGTGTTTGTCTTCTTCCCCATGATAATCAGTCTGATTCTGTCGTATGGTGCTGGCAACTGTGGCATTTTTATGCTTTTCAGTAAGAAATGTCCTGTTTTTTCTATTCTGCTTTGCTAGCTTTTTAGTGGTATATACTGTATGTGTGTGTGTGTACACAACTCCAGAAGCACAAAGGGGGAGCTTGTCTTTCCCCAGCCTTTTAGTGCCAATGTGTTTTTAGCTTGGCTTAACAGGCTGTGAAATGTTCTGAGGCGCTTTGCCGAGAGAGGAGACCTGAGAGGAAGCTGCATCAGCTTGCTGTCAATCACATGCACATACACTCCCCTGTGTAGTCTTTGTGTGTGTGTGTGTGTGTGTGTGTATGTGTGTATGCATCTGACCAAGCAGGTGGGTAATTAAAGGCCCAGTGTGGCACTCCAGCCCAGTTGGTGGACAGAGTGCTGTGAGCCATTGGGTGTGTGTACCTGTGTATGGCTGTCTGTGTTTGAAAGGTGTTGTCTGCATCCTGATGGTGATTAGTCCTGAGGAAAAGGAGGTGGAAGTGACTGATTGCATTTTATGTGCCTCTCTTATCTTCCTCTGTCTTTTATCACGGTCTCCTCGTGTTTACTACTCTCTCTCTCTCTCACTCTCTCTCTCTCTCTCTCTCTCTCTCTCTCTCTGGTGTGTGAAGTCAAATTAGTTATGTCTGATGCTTAGGTTTGAGTTTGTGTGACTTGCCCTACATTAGTCATTAGTTCAGTACTTATGAGTGCATTGTGTTTATGTTAAGTGCAAATTTTATGAGGCCACTCTATGAACTTGAGTGTTTTTCAGTGTGACATAGTAGGGCTGTTTGATTAAAAATCAATCTTTTCATCAGCTAACTTTTCTGTGTTCTCTGCTTCAGCTGCCAAAACAGCACTGGTTAAAGCCACTGGTTGATAGCTGGATAGCAAACTTGGCAGAGACTGAGCTAGTTACACACGTGCAACCCAGATCTGCTTGAGTGGCCTGTGCACAGAGGGGGATGGGCGTGTTGAGTGCGGGTCTTAAAGAAGCATTGTGAATCAGTGCGCAGTAGGAGTTAAGATGGCTTGTATTTCCAAAAACCAGAGGTGGAAAACTCCAGCTAAGTTGAGCAGCTAATTGATGAGATCATCTGTGCTAAGTGCACAGGTAGAACCAATACATGATCAGGCTTTTACTCACTGAAGCTGGAGTTTCCACCTCTGTCAAAAACCCTATTTCTTAACAGTGTGACAAAATAATCTTTTTTTTTATTACGATTATGCTATTGTGACCGTTTGGAGCCAAAATTGAGATTGCTCAAGCCCTAATTCTTTCAGTTGAATTGAGAGAGCACCAGGAAGAGCAGGAGTGTGCAGGGTGGGTTGGGAAGTTGGAGTGGAGAGTGAGGGAACGCTGGATGAAGAGGAAAGGAAGGAGGGAGGACTAAGGCCATTCTGTATGCCTGGTCTCAGCCTACAGCGTAATTACTCTCCTCCCAAAGGAGCTGTGGCATAACTCATCTGATTGGATTCCTCCTTTTTCATTTCTCTCTCTCTCTGGGCTAAAGAGGCAAGTTCCATCTCATCCAAGTCAGGCAGCAGCACTTAGGGAGTTGTGTGTGTTGGGTACGGTTGAGGGAGGGATGAGGGACCTTTGGACTCTGGCCTAAAATGTGTAGGTGAGAGGTGTAATTCCAGATCAGTGGTGTGTGTGTTTGTATCTATCTGGGAGACTGGAAGGACAGAAAGAGAAAAACGTGAGATTGAAGAGATGGGAAGAGAGAACTATGGACTAGATGCTTGTATGGTGGTATGGTGAGCCAGAGAAATGTGTGTGTGTGTGCGTGCGTCTGCGTGTGTGTGTAAGGGGTGTGTGGACGGAGGGAGGATTGGGCTGCTTTTGTGGTGGAAATCGGGCTCCGGTAGATTGATTCTTTGAAGGGAGCATTTCAGCTTCTTTAAAGTCCCGCCGTGCTTCAGACAGAGACCAGAGACGAGGATGGAACACGACACACACGTCACTCCTCATCAGCGCCTCTGTGATCACCACCACAAAGTACACACACACACACACACACACACACACACACACACACACACACACACACACACACACACATATATACAGTAGCTGGCATTCACTTATTTGTTTGTGTACATTTTATCAAACACACACCTGCACTTTCACATATTACAATCTCACATCCCATTTGTGCATGCTTGGTCACCTTAAAGGGCCCTGATTTAGAAGTATCTCGTCTCTCCTCTCTCGCGCGCACACACACACACACACACACACACACACACACACACACACACACACACACACACACACACACACACACACACACACACACACACACAGATGCAGTCAGACACACACAGATGCAGTCAGACACCTTAGGCATTCTGGTCACGGAGGCTTCTCAACTTCGGCTGCGTTGAGATCTCTGCAGGAGTCCTATGTGGATCTGTTCAAAATGTAGAAGTTATTTCCTATTGGTGTCAGGGCTCCATTAAGATATTACTGCTCACCGCAATGAACAGAGACTATAGAGTCTTTTGTTTACTACCTCTCTCTGTCACTCCCTCTCTCTTCATCTCTCTTTCTCTCTCCATACACATACGCTAAGAACTATGCATATTCACATCCCCTTTCTAATATACACACATTGGCTCACACACACACACACACACACACACACACACACGCACACACACACACACAATACTACTGCTCCGATAACCCTTGGTCGCAACTCTATATTTCTGTCCGAACACCCTCCCCTCCCTACAGCAGAGCTGAGGACTCTCTTATTGGCTGCACTTAAGTGGAGCCCCTCAAGTGGACAGATTGCTTATGTCTTGTATCCCTCGGCTACAAAATCATTTCACACACATGCAAATGGCCTTGGTACATGGCATAGTTCCTTTCTTTTATTGATTTACATCGGTGTGTGTTTGTGTGGAAGACGAGTATTGTCTTGTTTGTCTCCTTTTTATCCAAAGCAGTAAGCACAGGGGAGCACATTAAAGCCCTGTTCATATTGTGCTTTACTATTTGCTTCAAAATTGATATGGTAAGAGTGGCCATTTTGCCTGTTATCACTGAATTACATGGACATTACATTGCCTGTTGTACAGTCTGAATGGGGCTTGTGATAAGACATACTACCATCACACTTGTCACATTAGCCATGTTTGAGGTACTGCAGGTCATTGAAAGGATGCAAACCTAGCAGACATTGAGCTAATATCCAAACATACAGGGAGTTCTCCTGGAGTGGTCTTAGTGTGTCTCTGACCCATGCAGACAGAGAGAGAGTTGGTCAGTTTTAATTTGATGTGTGGGCTGGGCAGTGAGGGGGGGCGATCCCTGGAGACCTGCAGCCTGGGTCAGGTTATTTCAGAGGAGCCAGAGGACAGCACAGCGACCAGTGCAGAAGTGCATTACTTAACACAGGTTAATTGGCAATAGGCTGCAGTCAGCTCAGGGCCAGTCAGGGCAACTCTCTCTTCGCGCACTATCAAACTCACACTCACACACACACACACATCTATATGTGGGGGGGGGGGGGGGGGGTCTAGATCTGGTTTAGTGGGAAAAGAGAGAGTGAATACTGTAGATCTGATTTAGTGGGAAACGCAATGAGATAGTGAACTAACAGCCCGGGAGAATTCATGCTGTATGTGTATGTGGCAAAAGGGTCACTTGATACAGATTCTGCTCAAGCCTATGGTGTGTAAAGGTCAGATAGGACACACACACACACATACACACACTGAGAGAGCATACTCCACAGCGTATCTGTGCTTGCAGAGAGTTTTAACCTGTGTCCTCTGCTGGTGACCTCCAGTGCTGCCATGTGGTCATGTGGGTGACTTCAGGTTCTGTGTGGTGTGTGAAGATCCACCGTTGGGAACGGGCCTTCATCCCTGTGAAGTCTCCCTCAATCATGACGTGTGATCCATGAAGGGAGCCACACTGACATCTACCGTGTGTGTGTGTGTGTGTGTGTGTGTGACTAGGGTTGGACAAGACTATCCTGCTTAGAAGATTGTGTTGACACACTCACACACTCACACACCAGTCCCCCTTTGGCCTCCCGTCTCCATCTGCAGGGTGCTGATAAGGGGGTAAACAAAGCCCTTTAATGTCACTCCTAAACCCAATCCTGTGAGGCCTCTGCTCTGAAGTGTGTGTGTGTGTGTGTGTGTGTGTGTGTGTGTGTGTGTGTGTGTGTGTGTGTGTGTGTGTGTGTGTGTGTGTGTGATTTAAAGAAATTGTGTGTATTTGTGTTTGAATACAAGTTCGTTGGTGTGTGTATGGGAATGTAAGTTCACTGGTGTGCATTAATTTGTCTTTGCGTGTGTGTAAAGAAGCGGCTGATAAAGGCAGCTGGGAAGGCTGTGCTCTGGCCTTGTTTGTGTGTTGAGGGGGGGTTAAGCCTGAAAGGGGGGGGGGGGGGGGGGTTGTTAAGCTCTCCATATTTGAGATGAGCAGCGGAAGCACAGACTGGGCCTGGCCTGGGACCTTCACTGGAGCCTGCTAGAAAGCGCACACACACAAAAGATGTGTTTGAGTGAATGTCTGTGTGTGTGTTCACAAATGTATGTATTTTCCACTTTGGAAACAGAAACAGAAACAGTTTGGGGTGTTTTTACATGACCAATTTTTCACAATGAAGCACATGTAATAAATAACTTCTAAGGCCTGCCTCGAATACAAACCTGCCCCTGCTTTGCGCAGCCTAAGTAAAGAAAAGACCCCGGCAATTATTTGAGGATTTACGGTATGGGTGTATGCACTCACACTCACTCGTATGTATAGGCACGTACACACACAAATGCACATACATCCATACACACATAGTGTGCACACAGACACACAGAGGCAAGTAAATATGAATCCATACTCGTACACATGCCCTCACATAACCCACACACTTGTGCACACTCACGTACAGCTTTTTTTACCCATTCTCCCCTGGTGCCCCTCTGCAGTCAGGCCTGTTAACCTTTGACCTTGTGCTGAAAGGGAGCACTGAAGAGCCTGTGACCCCTGACCTTTTGCTTCTCCCCAGGCAAGTAAGGTCACTCGCGTGGAATTCATGGAATTGCTGACAGTGTCTTGTTGTGTAGCCTCTCTTTCTCTGTCTCTGTGTATAATGCGAGATGTCGGGTTTCATTTGAGGTGAACTGAAAAAATAGTAGGGAAGTGCTGCATAAGATGGATAATGTGCATGTCCAGAACTGTGTGTGTGTGTGTGTGTGTGTGTGTGTGTGTGTGTGTGTGTGTGTGTGGCAGGGGGCTGCAGCCCTGACACGCCCTCATGTCTCAGACCTTTAGACTTGCAGACTAGCAGTCCAACAAGCCCTCTCCACCAACTGCAAACTTGTCCAGACCTTCTCAGTAACCATGAGTGTGTCTGGTTTGGCCTATACCTGTGTGCATATGCCCCAAGGTTTGTTCACAAGACACTTTGCCTCTGTGCGCTCGTGCCTTCAATGTAGAGAGGCAGATGAGAATAGTCTGATACATGGGCTGTCTGGGAAAGAAGGAGAGAGAAGAGGAAAGGGGGTGAAATAGAGAGAGAGAGAGAGATGGAAAAGAGAGGGACAAGGGGGATGAGATGGAGAGGGAGGAAGTGAGAGAGTGAAAGAGAGGGAGTGAGATGGAGGCTGATGTATTGTGTGCAGCCTGGAGTGAAGGCGGAGGGCCAGGGGCTGTCTAATGTAGAGCGGCGTAGCGTAGCTTACTCTCTTATCCGCCAGCCAACCAGAGGAAATGGAGCCTGTGTGTGTGAAGCACCCTCTTAAACAGCAGCTGCAGTCGTCAGTCAACTTGCTCTCCTTAATGCACTAAGTCCCTCACTTTCTCTCTCTTGCAAGCTCACACACACACACACACACACACACACACACACACACACACACACACACACACACACACACACACACACACTCATAGAGAGAGCGACAAGAAATATGTCCTTAACTGTTGCCCATGTTTTTTCCGATGATGCATGATGCAAGTCTGTGTCTGTGTGTGTGTGTGTGTGTCTTGTACCTGTTTATTTGGCGTCACTGAAAGGCTCACTCTGGATCTAGATATAGAAACCTCCATACAGCATTGTTTGTCGAGTCCTTTAAGGTGGAACACATCAATGTCCCGCCATATTGGGTAGGCCCATAGAAATGATGAATTATCAACACTTTTAATGTTAAGGAAAATATTTGTTTTAGAAAAATGTCAAAAACACTGCTTTGGCAGTTTTGATGGTTTGAAGTAAGAGATGAATTACACATCCGTTATAGCCTATTGCTATTTCAAACATTAACGCTACCATTTTACCAAGGCAATGTTTCTGACGAGCAACATTCAAATGACCATATTTGGCAACCTATTTCTAGTGAGACGGCCGTTGTCGGAGATGTTAAATCCTTTGTCTTTAAATAATTTTAAAAAAGGCTAATAATTCAACTTGCCGTAGAAATTAACACTTTGCCTGAAGTTATTCCAGTGCCTCAGCTGCTGTGCATGTTTCTATGTTCTGGACCCCCACTGCAGTCTGTAGAGAGTTAGAAATCTATCTGGACCATCCTGCCTTTATTCTGTCTTATCTAAAGTAAGAGGTGGATGAGGATGTAGAGGGAGGGATGGGGAAAGATAGATACATTAAACAAGGTGGAGTGCTCAGAGGTTGGGAATAAGCAAGAGATGGATAGATTTAGAGAGGGGTGAAGAATAGGGAAGGAGGGGTAAAGAGAAGTAGAGGTGAAGAAGAGAGAGAGGAAGAGGGAGAGGGAGGCAGCTGGGCCTTCTGGCAGTAATTATGCCCTGGTTCCAGTATTCAAAGTGAGCAATTTCCCCTCTCTCCAGTTGGCCCTGCTCACAGTCACGTCCAATCAGCATCAACAGATCTGTGGCAGAAAGAGAAGAATCTGTGCTCTCTCATCTAGCTGCGTGAGTGCTCACATGAAGGGGAGAAGGAGAGGAGAGGAGAGGAGAGGTGTGCAAGTGGTGGGGGACGGGACGAGAGCGCAAGAGAGAGGATGCTCTCTCCATATTAATGTCCTAATGGTCAGCAGACTGCTGCAGTCGTAGAGAGTTGGACGCACAGCTGACTGCCGAGACGCTGAAGCAGGTGCAACTGAGGTCAGGCTTCCAGAAGAGGCTCCTTTACGGAGAAGAGGTGGTCTTGAGGTTGGCGTGAGTGGGGGGGGGGGGGGTTGCTGCATTTAGGTGTGACAGGTGTGGGTATGTGCTTGTGTTTAGGTGTGTCTGTATGTGTTCACATGCTGCTGTGTTCCTAACAGAGAAAAGAAAATAGCTGTGTGTGTGTGTGTGTGTGTGTGGCCGCTGGTGGTGGAGGAGGAGCTCCTCTCTGTCATCACTCTGAGTCTGCTGCTGGTGATGTCATAGCAGCATGGCAGCAGCACCGTAGGGTGTGTGTGTGTGTGTGTGTGTGAGGACCTCTGCACTTGATGACTGATGAAACTAGACAGCTCACTATCCATGCACCCTGTGTTTCGCTCTGCCCTCTTCTCGTTCTCCCCATTCCTCTCTTCCTTTCTCTCTCTGAGTGTAGTAAAGCTATGTCACAACAGAGCCTTTCTGGACATGACAGCTCACCACCACCACCCACGGCTGCATGGTCACTCGTGCCACTCGCTGATGCAGACGCCAGCCTCATCTGCTCACTCTGCCCTCTGGCTTCCTGCATCACCCCCCGCTCTCTCTATCCATCATTTTCTCTCTGTCCATCTCTCTCTTCTCTTCTGCTTCCTATCGCTCCTTCCCCCACTCCTTCTATCCCTGTCACATTCTGCCAATCGCTCCTTCGCCATCTATCTCTCCCTCTTTTCTCTCTCTGACTATGCTCATCTTTCACTCTCTCAGCTATCTCTCCCTCCCTTTGCCCCCTCGCATGATCATCGCCAGGTATGGTGTAGCAGACCGCTGACCACTGAGCTCCAGCAGATTGGCATGAGCATTGCCTTCTGCTAGATAATCGCATATGAGGCTAACGGCTAAATATCTAGATAAGTCTCTGGTTTTTTTTATGAGGGAGTCTGACAGGGGAATCATTTGTTGTGTGTGTGTGTGTGTGTGTGTGTGTGTGTGTGTGTGAAAGAGAGTTTTGGGGTTGTTGAAGGCAAAATGCCTTGTTCCAGTCATCACCTTTGTCTTATTCCTTCGGTTGTTGTCAGGAGCAACTAGGACCTCTACTGCTTATACACCGTCTTATTGCTTGTAGTTGTGTTTGTGGGCAGACATAATAGATCAACAAATAAAAAAGCAAATAATGAAGTCAGCAGCCAACCAGTGTTTGGTGCGGCTCTGCTGGATTATTTGGACATATTTACAGTTGATCCGGGCAGGAGTGTTGCTGAGAGGGGGGATTAGGGGGGGAAATACACTCGCTCTCAGAGCACAGCCACCCAGCTGCTCCACGCATCTCTCCCCCTTATCCTACGCACCTGAGAGGGATGTGGCCATTCCTTTATGTTCAGCTCTCTGTGGACCTCTCCTTACTGGCCTGCCCCCTTCCTCCCCCCATTCACCCCCTTATCTGCAATGTTGGCAGGCACAGCCCTGGCACTGTCGCTGGAAACACAGCAAGTGTTTACTGCTCATGCCCCTTTTAGAGACAGGCTCGCTGGCAGACATATATGAGGGCATTAAAGGTCTAGGCTCAAGGAATGGACAGTCCTGTGTGAGTGTCACACCCTTGCATAGCAGTCATTCCAGACAATGCGCATGTACTTGTAAAACCAGTTTGGTGGAGCTGTAATTGCGTTATTTATGGATGCACACATTCATACTCAGTCCCCCCCCCCCCCCCCCCCATCGTCACGTGTGTGTAAAGGCACCTTTCCTTCCTTGCGTGTGGAGACCCTTCGTCCTCTCTCCCTCTGTTTCTGTACAGCATAATTTTTATCTCAATCTGTGTGTATGTGTGTATATGAAGATTGCCATCTAACTCTCTCTCTCTCTCTCTCTCTCTCTCTCTCTCTCTCTCTCTCTCTCTCTCTCTCTCTCTCTCAGTATAACTTTGTGGGCAGGATCCTGGGTCCTCGTGGCTTGACAGCCAAGCAACTGGAAGCGGAGACCGGCTGCAAGATCATGGTGCGGGGCAAGAGCTCCATGAGGGACAAGAAGAAGGTGAGCACACTGGAGGCCTGACCTGCTTCTGAGCCAGAGCTCTCGCGAGGGAGACATGGCTTACTGAAACCTTGTTCAACTAGCTACCTTATAACCGCCAAACACCTCATCCCAAAAACCTGGCAATGGGCTAGCCCAATGTACAGATATCATTTGTCTCAGAATTGCTACTTAAGACACCACCAAGTCAAACAACCTGATAACAAACAAACCACAACCCATTCCAAAAACCTGATTGCATTCCAACACACAGATAGGAGTCCTCTTTGGCAACAGGTGTCAACTCACACCCACGCACACACTCAGCCCCACAGAGTAGGGAGAAGTATGGCGGTCGGAAAGTCACCTCTAACTGCCAAGCAGACGACTGGAGTCTGTAAGCTATGTATGTGCCTTTGGCACATGGTGTGTGTGGATTCCTAAAGAGTCAACTCCGCGCTGAACTGTCTCCCTCGCACACACGCACGGAAACATCACCATATGGTGTGGACAGCTTTTCCAAGAGCTCTCATTAAACATAGCATAGCCCAAATCATTTTTTCAGATAAATTAATAATGACCTCAAAATCCAGAACATGGATTACAGATTTGTTTTCCCCTTTTGGAGATTTATGTGTATATTTGATGAGATTTTACACATGTAGTAAGTCTGCTCTCCCTTCCCCCTCCTCTCCCTCTCTCCACTCCCCTTTCGAATTAATTTGTAGGAGGAGTGGTCCTTTAATGGGGCATTTGCATAGCTAAGACTGGAGAAGTGTTCTTTATCCTTTGACAAGACACACACACACACACACACACACAATTTCTGTTATCTGCCCGGAGGGCCTTACAGTATTTTCCGTCTGGAGAAATGAGGCTCGGAAAAGCAGCGGACGTTCTAGTATTCCCTGCGGAACCCAAATCCTAGAAATGTGAGTTTTTCAAGCTCCGTGGCTTCTTTGCCTCTAAGCCAGCACCCCAGGGCCCTGAGCCAAATGGCCTTAACCCTCCTCAGCAGACAGGGTTCAAACTGGCTTTTGACCCCTGCACGCTCAGCGTGGCTATATATTGTCGGATGGTGGAAGCTTTCATCATATCGTTTAACTGGAAATGTTTTTTTGTTTTTTTCTCATCCACTATTTATATCACATCAGATCATGCTGGGTATTCAGTGTGATGTTACTACAAGATATTATGTCATTTTATAGTAACTTTAAACTATTGCTATTTAAGTCCCATGACACAGGCTTTAAGTGCTTTTACAGAGCTAATAGTCAAGAGTATTCTAGCAAGTCAGCAGGCTTAGAATATAATATATTGCATTATAGGTTGCCAATTCTGTATGAGCGTGCTGTAGATACGATTGGGATTGTATTGGATTACATGATCATGGGCTGTGTTTTAAGGCAGACGCTATGTATTTCGCTTCAATATTTGTAAACATCCAAAGCTTAGGTTGGTTGTATGCGCAGCATGGGGTCAGAAAAATGGAGCCGCTAATAGACCTGAATGTTGAGCTGTCAAGGTAGTTTGCCTGACAACAATCACTTGATAAGCCCAGTGTGTACACACAAAAAAGTTATATAATTAGGCATTTTTCTTGATGTTTCCTTGACGTTTCAGTTCATTCAAACACACAATTTAATGGGATGGGGCATTTTCTGACCCTAGCATGCACACACCTTTTCTGTGACTTGAACCGTGAAGGGGTCTATGGGCAGAACGTACATGAACTGTAAGGTTACTCTTTCTAATGTTCTGATGTGGTTCTAATGCTGTAAGCTGGAGTCTATCTGCCTTGGTCTCAGACTGTAGGGCCAAGGTGTATTCCAGGCAGAACATTCAAATGCAGACTCTACAAGATGGCTCTAATGGGTCTAATGTTCTAAAGCAGTTCTAATACTGATTCCAGGCCCTGCAGTGTGGGACCTTGGCAGAGCGAGAGGGAGGGAATTGGGCAGGCTTATGGGTATGAGGCAGTCTGTTTATTCAGGATCCATTAGCTGTTGCGTTTTCATGCTCTCAATAATTCAGCTGCCTCTTCCCAGAGGGAGGGAGGGAGAGAGAGAGAGAGAGAGAGAGCGCGAGTGAGAGCGAGAATAGGGCCGTTGAGGATGATGAACCAGGGGTAGATTGCGAAGGTCTAGGGAGCAGATGATGAGGTGAGCGAGAGAGGTGAAAGGACTGAAGAGGGCAAGAGAAAGAGAGGTCAGGGCATGATCTAGTGGTGTAGGTAGAGAAAGAGAGCATCAGAGATTAGATGGTGAGATGAGAGGCGAGGAGATAAGGGGAAAGGATGGGGTGATGCCCGAGACCCAGACACCAGGGCCAGGTTTGCACTGAATTGTTATGTAATGGTGGGTCCTAGCAAAATAGAGCCCAACTCCCCAAGCTCGCAATGTGCCCTCGTTCATTCCCTTGATGCATCCTCCATCTGCTCCCTGAAGCCCTGACACACACACACACACGCACACCTCTACTGATGGAGGTGCTCCCACAGTTCCCAATAACCGGACCGCTTCACTCAACAGGCATGTCCTGCCGTTTTCTCCCACTCGGCCCTTTCCAGCAATAGAAATGGGACCTCCACCAAACCCAGTCTTATAGTGCATGCTAGGCTAATTCATCCTGCCATGTCTCACATGCCATTTCATTATTCATTTTTAATGCTAAATTCATTTGCACTTCAACGATTGAGACCAGTGTTGTCACCATTTCTGAATGTGAAATGTGTCCACTGTGCTACTATATTACTAATGAAAAGGGACTAACCTGCCCCTGTTCATCTCTTTGCTCTCTGATCACTGCAGCCAAGAAGGCAACACACACACACGCGCGCGCACACATACACACATACACAGTCATGAGATCAAATGAGAAACAGAGGCTTGTTTCATCAACTATTACAAACAGCAAGCGATGTATGATCAGAGAGATGGGGTGGTGGGAGCAAGTGAGGGGGGTAGGGAACAGCTGTGTTGGAAGAGAAGACGATTGTTGTTTGAAGGCCCTTAGAGGCAGACTGGCAGGACACTTTTTTTGTGTGTTTGGTGGGAGTGTTTCATCACAAGGTTACACTGGTACATTGTTTCTGTGATAGGCATTGCATTCTTGCAGTCATGCAACTGGCCCCTCTTGCCCATCCCCAGATGTCCATTTGGGCAGGTGGCTTTTTATTTTGCAAAGAGAGCTTCAATGTTACATTTGAACTACAAGCACTAGTAGACACTAAACTGCTAAACTGTGATTATTTTTAATGTTGCAATCTGTTAACTAGGGCTTTCAAATTAACTGATTCATTTTGATTAATTCATTTTAGAAAAAATAATTGATTAAAAAAAGTAACGCAGATTAATCGATTGTGACCTTTGACCCAGAGCCAGTAACCATTAGACTGTAAAATGAAGGAGAGAGAAGAGAATGTGCTTTTAGAAAAATTATAAAAATAAAGTGTTGATTAAAATAAAGTCCTCTGCAATGCAGCAAGGAATTGCATATTACCGGAGTTAGTCAACTCTAAGGTACCAAATCAATGCAAAGAAACATTGAGGCCCCTAGGTTATAACTGTGGCCTGAAATGCCTTGCATGTGAAAAAAACTTCTTCCCGAGGCACTTTTGAATTTATTTCCTCAGCGTATTAGGTCATATTATAGATTGTTATGGCCATTATTTGAACAGTGAAAGTAATAATAAGAGTTTTTGAACTTTAATGTCACTAATGCTGATTCTTCAGTGATTCATTTGAATTGAAAATGCTTTCACAGCAAAAAATATACAGTATATACGATTAATATAGAGTAATCACAGAGTATGCCATTAATTCGATTATTTTTTTTAATCGATTGACAGCCCTACTGTTAACACAATTTGCGTTGTAGAGGGGGCAGGGACAGTTTAGTAAATTCCACGCAATATGGCAAAGCACAGTAGTTGTTTTTTGCACATAGAAACACTCAGTATTAGCGCTTTCTTTGTAAATCCAGCCCTGCGTGTTGGTAGCCTTGCTAGCTTCTGCAAACTTTGCAAACTCAGCTGGGTGATGTTTCAAGTGCAGCATGCGAGTGCATTTGACCGGCATAAAATCGGCATGCGTCAGACTGACTGGCCAGGTGCACATTTTCACATTAAAATCTTCCAGTTCCGGTCACCAGCCGATCAAGATCAGTGCATCTCTAATGCATAGTATTGATATCAATTTGTTAATATGTTGTTAATGTAATATATTGATGACATTTTAAGTTGCTTTGGACAAAAGCCTTTGCTTAACTGCATAATCAGAAACATAAACTTAGAATTTATATGCACATGGTCTTGACTCAGGTCCCCTGTATGATGGAAAATGAGAGGATTCAAGCTGTGTAAACCCGAATTCCTTATCTCCTCCAGCCAATCACCACCCCATCTTCACCACTACCTTTGTCACCTCTCTGCTACCTCCCCAGGAGAGGGCTGGGTTTTGCACCCACCTCACTCTTCAGAGGGGATCATCTGGGTACAAACAGGTGTCAGCTCAGGACCCCGAGTTCTCGTTTGACTGACTGATAGCTGGAGAGACAGCTGGCCACAGTCGTGTGTGTGTGTGTAGGCGGTCTGGCGGTGGTATTTTTAACTCTGCAAGATTAAACGCAACGTCAGCTGACTGTGTTAGAGACCTGGTGGCGGAGTGGAACTCGTTTATTGGAACTCGCCCTTTTATTTTTATTTTCATTTCATTTTTTTCTCTCCAATTCAGCCCAGCTGACTAGCATGGACCAGGGTGGCGCGGGTGGAATTAAACTCGCATATGGTCTCTCGGCTGTTGTTTTTATTTCAACTGTATTTGCTGTGCCAGACCTGCATGTTAAGAGCATAACCTTGAGTAAGGATTTAGCTCCAGCAAATAGATGGTTTACATGGCAAAGCCACATGTTTGCCGGAGTTTAAAGCTCAGTGTGTGTGTGAGTGAGAGAGACGGACCGTGTCTGTGTGTGTGTATGCTTTTATGTACATCCTCACAACGGTGGTGTTTTGCTGTGCTGATTACGGGCAGGCACGTTGCTGGTGGTTTCGCATTTCCATAAACAAAATCCTCACTCTGTTTGCAGGCTCTCCCAGAATGTCATGTATGTGCACTCTCCTCCGCCCCTACCGACCTATATCCCCCCCCCCCCCACACACACACACACACACACACACACTCACACATACTTGCCCCCTTCCCATTTTTCCATGTCATTTGATTGCCTCAGAGAACACAACTGACCTTGCTTTTTGTGTGTGTGTTTGGAGTGGTGGGGGGTGGGGTCGTTACTCTTCTGCAGGCTTGCTTTTTCTTGCCTACGGCCATAGACAGGGTGGCACAAGCCCAGTTACACACACACACACACACACACACACACACACAGAGACTGAGTGTGGGGGATACTTTCCATGCTATTGTGGTGGTACCTGCCGAATCACCCATTGTGCCAGTATTCCTGCCTTGCGGAATGACCGGGGGACAACACACAGGTTAATGAGCGTATGTGTATATGTTGCTGACACATCCTAGGGAAGAAGGCTAGAGGTGAATCGGGGCATAGTCATGTCATACATACATTGGCCCTCATTTATCAACCAAGCGTAGAAACCATCTGAGCACAGAAATCATCTTACGACGGGGCTCACGTGTGATTCATGAAGCTTTTGTATAACTCCAGTTCCAGCCAAAAATAAACGTGTGTAGATAAATGTGGTGGCTGGAAACAAGTGTGATTTAAATATCACACCCTATACATGCTCGTTTTAATGGCCTCACCCCTAGAATTTATGACATGAAGGTGGATCATATGTCCATAAGAGAAACGTTTGTGATCTCGAGCCACAGTAACGTCCAGCTGAATCTTGTTCATTTTGACAGCTAGAAGTGTCTTCAAGGAAGGTGGGAAATTAGAGCGATTTAAGAGCAACAGACTTTATTTTCGCAGAGAGAATGCATCATACTTCATACATTCATTACAAAACCATACGATCACACCTGTGTGATTGCACTGTAGAGAGTAGAGTCATGGAATATGGGGTGGTGTGTGGTGTGGTTGGCCCCTTTCTGATCAGCACAAAACACTTGTCCGTAAAAAAAGTCAGCTCGTTTGTTCCCAGATTACACCTGAATGACCCAGTCTGCCCTGCCCTGCAACGCACAGGGGTTGGGGGGACCGTGTCAGGGCTACGATGAGCTAATATTGTATTATTCAACAATAGTTGCCTCTCGCATGAAAATATCCCTATTTCCCCACCTTAACTCCTGAAGAATTGCATCACAGTGAATAAAGAGCATGTTTTGTTGTTTTGATGACATATCGGTGAAGAACGTGAGATTTGGCAATTCCTCAGTGCTGTTCTGGCCATACCTTGCTGAGCAGGTCTCAGCTGTGAGCTGCTGCTTACACACACGCAGAGAGAAATTTTCCTTTTTTATATATAGGCTGAAGATTTTTCCGTGAATGAGGCAACAGCCTGTAGTGCTCATCTGATATCTACAGAAAGGCTCTTTCAACCTGGTTTTTGTGAGTGAAGTGATAGCCAACCTTTTCAGTGCATGTTTAAAAAGATTTTCTTGTGAGGTTTTTGAGGCCTGCATTTCCAATACATGTTCAGGAGCTTTCTTCATGAAGCTTGGTGAGTTGAGCGATGGACAGCTTTGTGTCATGCTCTTGCATGAATGGAACCACTCCAAATGGAGTCGCTGCCTCCCACCCCCATTTGAATAAAGCTCTGGGTCTTTAATGGCCCTGAATGTAATGGCACTGTGCCATTTAACTTCCATTTGAGGCGCAGGCCAGATCGCCAAGAATCTCTGTCTTTTTTATTATTATTATTCTTTTTCTTCTCCTAAAGCCAGGTTTTTTTCCCTTTCCCCCTCAGCTGCAGAGCAGCGCTGCTTTCAGAGTGCTGGGATTGTGTTTGAAGGAGTGAAAGGGCAATCGGGTGGGGGTGAGGGAGAACATTTTAACACCTGAAAGGAGTTCATGCAGAACCTTTAATAGAGATCCTGTCCTCACACACATACACTCCTTCACACACACACACACACTCACACACACACACACACACACACACACACACACACACACACACACACACACATATATATATATACGATCATGAGCAGTCCTCTCTTCTGCAGTACTAAAGTGCAAACATGTACTCGAGGAAGCCCTCACTATGTATCCCACGCGGAGCGGTCCGACCTCAAAGTGTTCCAGGTGAACAACGTAGGATCTAAACAAAGAACATGGCTGACTGAAAAAAGTTGACATTTGCTTTATTAAACAAGTGTGTCTTTCAGAAACACATACTGCCATTGAGTACCTATCTCTCATTATGTATACGTTTGAATTAGTGCAGTCCCACCCCTTCTGACACCTCAGAGAGAGAGAGAGCTAAAGAGAAATGTCTGTGGTAGTCTTAAAGCAACCCTCAACCACACACTTTTATTCTCACTTCTATTATTCGGTCTCTTTGTATGTGAATGGGCTCTTTAAGTGGTCTGCAGCTCTTAATTGCTTCAGGGCCAGCACTGTCTGCGTTTGATGTGCTGATCTATTCAGGAGAGGCGGCCTCTGTCCCTCCCGCTCCATATCAACCACAGACCAGCACTCACACAAGAGGAAATGGGGAGGGAGAAAAGAAGAGTGTCCTACTGTCATTTCTCTTATGTCAAAAGACCTGCCGTCTCTTTCTCTCACTCACTTGTTTGTGTGTGAGTGTGTGCATGCATGCCGTCATGGGGAAAGCCACATTGTTCACTCATCTCTCTCTCTCTCTCTCTCTCTCTCTCTCTCTCTCTCTCTCTCTCTCTCTCTCTCTCTCTCTCTCTCTCTCTCTCTCTCTCTCTCTCTCTCTCTCTCTCTCTCTCTCAGGAGGAGCAGAACAGAGGCAAGCCTAACTGGGAGCACCTGAACGAGGATCTGCATGTGCTCATCACAGTGGAGGACACACAGACTCGCGCCGAGATCAAGATGAGGAGAGCCGTCGAGGAGGTCAAGAAGCTCCTGGTGCCCGCGGTCAGTAACCAACACCCCTCAGTCACAGTGACATCAACACCATTACCAATCTGCCTGGCTCTCTGTCTGGCAAAGGCCACACCACAAGCATTACACCATTCACAGGTCACAAGCAGCTCAGCCTAGAGCTCTGTGCTAGAGATTGCAATTGGTGGAAGGAGAGTGGCTTTATCGCAAGAAAGAGCCTGTCCTCTCCTCCTACTGCACTCTTCTCTTCCCTTTGGGGTGTAGAGCAGGCCTCTTTCTTCTCTATTCCTCCTATCCTTCCTCTCATGTTCCTTTCATCTTTCATCTCTCTCTTCATCCTTTTTTTATCTATCTTCCTCTCCCTCATGGCCTTTGCCCGTGCCCTTAGAGCTTCTTGTTTCTGACGCTGATTTTAACACACTGTGCCAGTTTGTGGCCCACCCACCACCTGTTACCTTGGCAACCTATAACACCACCCCCCCTACCCCCCACCGGTCCTTTCCATTCCATCACTTCCTTTGCCACCGGTAAGGTGAGGTGCCCGGCCTGAATGCCCACAGAGAACAGAATGGCCGGACATCTGCACCCCCAGTACACACACACACACGCACGCACATTACATACACGCTTTTGGACACTCTTAAACACACATACACACACACACACACACACACACACTCTCTCTCTCTCTCTCTCCAGGACGGACGGCAGTGACCTGCTGGTTGTAAGCCCGTTTGGAGCATGCGGCGCTGGGCAGCAGCGTGTAAAGCAAGCGTACTCCCAGGGAGGAGGCCGAGAGGAACAGAATGGCCCTTTTGGCAGTGTCTGCTTTCACTCTGTGTGCTTTGTTGGCTCCAATACATGCCCAAATGGCAGCACAGAGAGAGGGTGAAGGAGTGACGGAGAGAGAGAGAGCGGGAGGGGTGAGTGGGAGGGAGAGGAGACTGGGAGACACAGAGATGAATAGCAAGCCCAATCCCCCTGTTGTTTCAAGGAGTAATCCACCACCATTATGAGTGTTTGTGTGTGTATCTGAATGTGTGTTTGCGGGCGGGATGCTGTTCTTTTGTCATGGAGCGAGTGAGCACTTGCACCTCCTCCGGAGCATGCGGAGTGAAACTGTCACGGTGGTATAGGTTATTTAAGTATATGTGTGTGAGCGAATGACTCAGAAACAGGTAGTGACCGCCTGATCATCATGGCACTGGAGCCCTTTACAATCCCACCTCCTATTCCAGAGAAAAGGGATGTGACTGGTGTGTTCCTCAGAGAAACCCAGGCTTCCGTCCCACACCCCAACATAATGACAGCAAGTTTTTATTCATTCACAGACTGTTTATTTAGAGTGTCTTACATCTGACATCCAACACGTCTGTAAAATGGCGTGCAGTGCAGTCATATACCAGCAGTGATTTAAAAGTGGCACACAGTGCCAGCAGCCACATTGGCCCTCTGTGAATAAAGCCTGGAGATACCCCTTTATGGCGGTTCCCTTTGTTAGCGTTAGCATCCTTAGCTCTCTGATAACACACGTTATTAGTGGTCATGCCATAACCAGCAATACATGGCTGCTAGTTTAAGTGCTGATGTGGCTGCACAGCAGCAACACAATAATAGCCTAATATCATTATCAAGTTTTTTGCACACTTACATCTCTCAAGTTTGTTGCGCACATACCTATGCTATAATGTTTAGGTCATTTAGGCTTACTATTGGGTTCAATGTCCGCAATAAGCTACGCAACCTTGGCTAACTTGTACAACTGGAGAGAGCTTATGCTAACTAAAATCATAGTGCTCACTAAAATCATAAAGGAGCATAGCAAGACTTTTATTTCACAAGCATAAAACCGTGAGACTGAAGGCTAATTACCCTCACGTATTTCTTAAAGCGACAGGGACTCAATTACACACACCTCCTATGCGCACTCCATTAGAGACCTACTGTACACACCACATTAAAGATATGCTGAATCAGTGCACAAATGACTAAACATTTGTAGCTACTAGTAATTATGCAGATTGTAAAATACTAAACATCATTAACAAAATATACACTTATACATGAATTCCAAAATATAGAAACATGACTATCATTTTGTGTGTGTGTGTGTGTGTGTGTGTGTGTGTGTGTGTGCGCGGAGGGTCAAGCAGAATCTTGGATGGCCACTGGTGTGAATGATCACACAATATTCAATATAAGGCTACTGATGATAAAACAACAAATCAACTAAAATTGTTAAAAAGCATCAAAAAAGTCATTCTTGACTTATCGGTATCGAAACAATAATTTTGGTATCGTGACAACACTAGCCTACTTTATAATCACTCGTGGAGGTTTGTTTTCTTTTATGCTAATACGTTCCATGGGTAACCCTAGCAACATGCGTATGGCTTGCACCTAGTAAGCGTGTATGGGGGAAAGAGTTAAAAACACATGCTGAAAGTGCTTGAGCCACGTTACGACATCTCGTCAAAGACAAAACTATGTTCATTTGTCTTGTCTTTTTTTTTTTTTTGCTGATCCGAAAAACGATCCGAACCGTGAGTTTTTTGATCCGTTGCACCCCCATCATCCAGCAGCTGCAGTCGCTGTCGTGCTTTGTTGGCATTGGCACTATGGGTGGCATCAGGATAGGCACTAATGCCCTTTATCAGGCCCAAGGAAATTGGATTAAGAGTAAGGCTCAGCCGTCCCATGTCCGTGTGTGTGCGCGTGCAGGTTTTCTTTTTCTTTTTTTTTTAATCCCTTTCCCTTCTCGTTCTGTAATAAAGGCCATCTTCCCTGTGTTTGACAGCGTGAAATCGTTTTTATTAAATCTCCTCCTTGAAAACAAACGGGGTCACAGTAGCTGTCTGTTCATGTTTCTCTTTTTTTGGTCCCGTGGAAGGATGGCGGGTGAGCCCATAGGGGATCTCTGCTTCCAGGGTTTAGTTGGATCGAGCTGGGGCTGGGTGAAACTGAAAGGGTTAACTGTACCCACTGCCCAACCCACCTGCCAGCCTCTGACACCTCTGGCTTAGACCATATTTACACGTAGTGGGGCGTAGTGGAAAACGGATATTTACCCCTCCTTCATTTTTTGAAGTTCACACCGATGCTAAAAATACCTTGTTGTGAACACCTTTAGCAATCAGGTGGCCAATCAGAGATTTCAGACAAAACGAGGGAACGTCACCTCACAGCGCAAAAATTATAACATGAAACCAGAGTTTCCAAAATCTCTACTTTTCAGAAATAAATGTCTTCAGTGATGATCTCCATTTTCATGAAATGAAAGGCCAAACTGCATGAAAAATATGTACACACACACACACTCACTCACTTTCTCTCTCTCGTAAACACAGACTATTATCTAGACAGTTCTACCTTCCCACTACCTGCTCCACAGTCTGACTGCCAGGGACGACTGGATGTGGAGGCCACACACACACACACACACACACACACACACACACACACACTCTCTCTCTCATCAGCTCATAGGCCCTGTGAACTTTTAAACTCTCACCAACTTGACACCAGTGTCAGGAGGGAGAAGGATGTGTAGATAGAAGAGGTAACAGAGAGCGACAGATGGAGAGAGAAAGAAAGGGATAGAGATAAGGGGATCTGGAGAGACCAAGAGAAAGAGATGGAGACAGAGGCAGATGCATAGAGATTGAGGCACTCTTTCATGTGTGGATTTCTTGCACTGATCTCTCTCACACACACACACACACACACACACACACACACACACACACACCTCTACTCCTCTCCATGTTCCCATGATCCCTCTGTTTTCTTGTCAGGCTTCCTCAACACGGCTGACTCCCCTGCTGCAAGTGTTTTTAAACAGTGTCACCCTGTCAAAGCAGGGCACCTCTCCAGTTGAGTGTAACCTTGCAAACAGGGCTGCATGCAGGCGTACACACTAGCACACACACACACACACACACACACACACACACACACACACACACACACACACACACACACACGCCACCTCTGCCAGAGAGTGATGAAGAAAAATTGTGGCATAGTAAGCAGAAAGGAAAACAATATGAAGTGAGAGATGCAGAGAGGATGAAAAAGGCAGAGAGAAAGAGAGGAGTGGTGCAGGGCTGACATCACTGCAGTTGGTCAGAGA
>NC_085013.1:2241665-2439165 GCF_963854185.1 Sardina pilchardus
CGGAGTTTGACTTCCTTTTGTCAGTTGTAAAAGTCCTCTGAAGTCCTCGTCGAAGCCACGCAGAAGCTACGATAGCAGAGAAACTGAAGCTAAACCGATGAGACGTAAGTAACTTCTATATAAATAACTATGTCTTATACTGCCATTTAACACTAGAAGCGCCAAGCGCCGGTCATTTGACCGCTGACGCGTATTCCTAGAAGCGCCGTGTGGGTTTGACCTAGATATACCTAGAACTGCCGGGCTGCGGTCATTTGACCGCAGCGATTACAAAAAAAAAAAAATCTTTTCACTCGATTAAATTCCAGGACCCTACGTTCACGACTTTTCCTAAATACGCGTGTTTTGTCACCCAGAATTTTTACATGATCAAAAGCACACCGGTACAAGCTAGTTTAGAGCTATTTTGCGCTCACTTATGTGACAACACTATGTTGTCTCGCGTTCGGCCATTTTTGTCCAGGCTGCTATTCTCTTTTCTCACAGCAGATGTCGCAAGGATTTCCTGTCAGTCGGGCATGAGAATAATATTTTACCATAAAACATATCGTTTATATATGTGCAATATGTATTATATATGTGCTTTATTTTAATAACTATTTTTCATTTACATGGCATAGTCTATGGAGGCGATTTACAGTGGTAAAATGCGAGTTTGTTTTGAAAACGTTGCGACAGGCCTACATGTGTAAAACATATTTTCGTCGTAGCCTATTTATGTACGTAGGGCGCGTATGCCTACGTACATTCATAGTTGTATATCTTATCTTCTATTTGTAGGCTATCTTTTAAAGCTCAGACTATATCTATGCTAATGTATAAGCATTTTCTTACATATTTGCTGGACAGACTGAGTTACGTCAAGTCAAACACCTATCCTAACGCAGTTTTTGTATACTGTCAAGTGGCGCAGCGTTAGCACTCCTGTCTGCAACGCCGGAGACCCGTGTTCACATCCTGGCAGGAGCGAAATACAGAATCTTCGATCGAATTTACTGACCGTTTTTCGATGAACAATTATTTTTTGTTAATGGTTTTTAATAACAACCTATCTGAAATAAACGGATGAATCACAATATGTTTAGGCCTACCATTAACGAAAAAACATTTCGCCAGCCAATCATTTTCTGCCGCCATCTGACAAACTTTGACTAAGCCAGTTAGACTTTTTGCATCTAAAAATAATTATATCGTGACACGCGAAAAAATAAACGATAGCTTAGAAACTAGGCCTGCATGAGATTTTCCCACTGGACACACCACATCAGTATTGTGCTCGTTGCTACGATACACAGGACTCACAGTGAGTTGACGACCAATGAAAATGACATGGGGAAAAGAAGGAAACAAAGTAGAACTACTTCTAGCCTGATTTTGATCTCACCTTAGGCCTACATACTTTCCTAATTCCTACGTTACTCAGACTTTTGTTAAATCGTCAGGGCCCGGTTGCACAAACACCAAAAGCAAAGATTGATGATATGAACCAAATATTCTGGAACAGATGGATTTACAGCATTGAGCTATTACTGCTGCGACTTCCACCGTTTCCTTTCCAGAGATTGCTGCGCGTTCACAACGCAATGAACGCATGCAGTCTACATTGAAGTGAAACGTGCAGAACGTTGTCCAAAACAATACAATAACATTGTGTGTTGATATCTAATACAATATACACATCTTTAGACATGAAGTGGCAAGTAAAGCCATTATCAGTCATGAAAACTTTGGCGGCTGCATTAAGGTTTTGGCTGAGCCAGCTAGCCAGCCAACAACTTCATCAGCCAGCCGTTCTCAAAGCAAATGGCTTCGGGGTCTATACATAACACTATCCATTGCAGCCTAGGCTATTTGAAACCGATCATCCCCCCTCCCCCATACACTCGTCTAGGCTAGGCTACAGACATCACCGAGGCAATGGACAATTAACTGCCTCCCCACCCCCACCCCATCTATCTGTCCCTGCCTACTAGTCTGTAGGCTGACTGTTTAGGCAACTCGTGGAAGAATGCGCAATGTTTCCGATGCGCGTTTCAGAATGTTCGAATTCGCCAGCGTGCGTGTAGTTATGTGAATAGAAAAGAATAGAATAGCCTTTTTTATTGATGCCTTGTTCAAAAGGACTTCCGTCATGAATAGATTGGGAATCGAACCACCATCCCTTGGGTACTGAAGCCGAAGCTCTAACCATTGAGCTACTACCCTGCTTAATAATCACGTGAAAATGTGTGTCTCACTGCTGAATCTCGAATTCACATAGAAGTTAGCTTAAATTGTAGAAACAGGCCTATAGCTTTTTTTCAGCAGACATCTCAAACATAGCCTACACATTCGCAAAACGGAGAATATCATTCACTCATTATTTTAAATTAGGCCTATGCTACTTCTCACGCCTATGCCTGCTCAGCATAGCTCTCTCTATCTCCCTCCCTCCGAGGTAGCTAGACTAGACCCTATAAGATGCTTCTCCCTATTAAATGAATGAAAGTTGTTTTAGAAAGTAGCCACGGTAGCCTGTAAAATGCGGCATGAAATCCTGGCTACTGTGTAATTGAAACCAGACTGTTAGGCTCTTTGTTCCAGGTGACTAGGTCCGATCATTTTCGGCGGCGCGAACCTATTAAATTAATAGAAGTGAATTTGGGGAGTGAATTAGAACTAGCCACATTCACTTTTAGAGCATTTTAGTTGAAAGTCAAGTTTGCTTAAGGTTTGTTCAAGAACTCTTCCAACGTTTTTACCTCAAACAACACAAATCAACACAAATACATGAACAGATAACTCAAACGTGCTGTATGTCATAATGAAACAAACAACCACAGATTATCAACAACACGGTCTGACACGAATGACACATGGCTTAGTGCAAACTGAATTTATGACGAAACGATTTCATTCGTGCACGAAGCGCCATCTAGCGATCATTATGTGTAAGTAAAAGCCTCCCAGTCTAAGGACTCAGCGGTCATTTGACCGCCTCGCCGCGCTTTAAGTAGTTCACAACAGCACGGCGCTTCTAGTAGGTCATCAAAGAGGTCAAATGACCGGAGCGCGGCGCTTCTAGGTATAAGTGGGTCAGAACGGCGCGGCGCTTCTAGTGTTAAGCAATTCCAGCGTTATATTAGAATATGGGTAGCAAGGCGAAAGTAAGCAGAACGGAGGAATAGATTGTTTGCTTGTGATATGTTGCTTGTTTGTTTGTATGAAAATATGTAGGCCTACTTAAAATGGTAGGCTACGTGATAAAATTAGTCATCGTGTTTATGTGGTAACGTTAAAAGCATGCCAGCAACGCACATTGTTTTCAACTAAACCCATATAAACTGAAGACGTAACGTAGGCCTAACTAAATTCGGTACTTTGGGGTTAACTGTAACTATTTTCTTAGGCTGTTGAGTGGTGAACAGGTGGCCTGTTGATTTGGTGCGTTTTAAACGGCCTCAAAAATGGTTACAGTTAACACCAAATTACCCTAAATTCTGATTAGAGTGACTGTAGTGGAGCTGAATCGAGCTGAATTTGTTTTGGCTATGCCGAAGATCCTTGCAATGATGTGATGCATTTGCTACATGAGTGATGCCATAATTAAAAACCAAAAGGTTAATTTGTTATGTTCCTATTGACATAAAGAATTATTGAGAGTTGTCATGTAAAACAAAGACATCTAGGAGTTCTACAACGTTTGACCAGTACAATTACTAATACTGCATTCATGGGTTTCATCAGGTCCCTTTACACAGGTGTATGCAATCAAGCACCTTGATTATGAATGCAGACTGCATGGTGCTTGATTAATACACCTGTGGAAATGGACTTGAATTCATGGGTTTCATCAGGTCCCTTTGCACAGGTGTATTAATCAAGCACCATGCAGTCTGCATTGATAATCAAGGTGCTTGATTGTATACACCTGTGGAAAGGGACCTGATGAAATCCATGAATAGTCAGTTTGACTTTAGACGCCTGTTAAGCCTACCTTACATTGCCAGACTTTGCAAAGATTTGGAAAAGATTTTTGAAAGACTACAGTCTCAGACCCTCTCACATCTAAAGACAATTCATTGAGTTTTTAGTCACAGACTAGTCACAGGCCAGTCTCAGATTAGGATTTTGCAAAGACTGTGGTCACTATTTACAAGACTGCTGCTAGATTCCTTCAAATTATTTCCATCGTGCACTAGGCTATACGTCATCATCAACAGGAACTCACATGATAGGCTACTCATATCAAAGTAATTTTTTCGCGTTTCTGCAGCATTGTTTGATAGTGTGACATCACTAACAGATATAGAGTTGTTCTGTCACGTAGAATAGCCGACTAATAAATTATAAGAAATGAAATAACAAATAATCATACAGGCTACAGCTGTCGCCTATTTTGCCCCTTCCGTTTTCGTGTTCGTCGACCGAGGTCACTATTGGTTTTTAATGTTCACGTCACTATTTGCATGAGCCACGACTGAAAAGACTTACGATAATATCAAACATGTTTGATATTGTCGTAACGGCAAAACTAGAAAAAGACTGACTCCGACAGACTTAAAACCTCTAAGATTGGCACCTTACACTAAACGATTTAGATGACGGGAGCGCGCCGAGATTCTAGTACAACTGGCAAGATTTCCGCCCGATTTTGGAAAAGTAGTCGGCGACTGTTAAAACAGACCAAAATCGTGCAATGTAAGCCAGCCTTTAGTTGATCACTACTAGAATCTTAGCAGAAGTTGGATAATGTTCTCTAATAAGTTAATGTTCTCCATATGTCTTCCTATCACTGCAGTTACATTCTTCCATACTGTCTAGCGGACCCAGGATGCACGCTGCTCCACTGCCCTTTCTGCCCAGAGTACAAGGGTGACTATGCCAGGGTGGAAATGCACATGCAGAGCCATTTGAAAACGGGGGTACATTATGGAGGTATGTTTGAGATTGATAGTTAAGCCCTTAGCCCTGTATCATCATGGTCTTCTATGAAACTGTATGGATTGGTTCTGAAATTACAAAAGATTCTGAAAGTAATGTTATTAGTAATGAAGTGAAGTTGCCAATTGTGTCATGTAACGTTAGCAGGCTATTTGATGTTTATATTATTTCTTATTTAATTATTCTTTTGTTGTTCAGAATATGTGATCTACAAATGCAATTTGGGCTGCAGAAAGGGCAGTCACCACCACTGCGGTTGTGGCCTCACCTTTCCCAGGAAGAGTAGCTTTGAAATCTACAGGATTGCACATTTGTTCTCTGCCAACAAAAGTTGGAAAAATGCATGCTTGGTGCTTAAACACAGGCTATGGGAGGTACTTGGTACAAGATGTACAATTTCCAAAGTAGTTCCCATGGCACACGCACACACCCACACCCACACCCACGCACACGCACACGCACACACCAACACACGCACGCACACACACACACACACACACACCAACACACACACAGGCCAATATTTTGTTTTACTTTTATTTATTTTATCTTGCATGGCCTGCAGAAGTTTCTCTTCTGTGTTTGTTCTACAACAAAGTATTGGCGAAATCTACAGGATTACGCATTTGCACATTTGTTCTCTAACAAAAGTTGGGAAAATGCATGCTTAAACTGTTATGAAACATGAAAAAAGTTGATCTCTTCTGGGTTTGTCCTTTAATAAACTTTAGGCTACTTTGCAATAAATGGTTGTTGTGTCTTTATTGAACAATCCATATTGAGTATGAACTTAAGCTATGCTGTCTGATTACATAATGCTCCATATACCTTAAGCACATTTGCTCAATGACCAGGATATTAATCAATATTTTTAATTTGTTGGGATACACAGCCTGGGAATAGTGAAAGACATTTGACTATAGTCAGTCTATGGACTACTTCATCGGAGAGGGTGCTGCAGGGATGGAGGATCAATGGGGAGGGGGGAATGATGTGTTAGATTTGTGTATTGTTGAGCTAAATCCTTGTAAATGCAAAGCAATATTATGAGACTAATGCTTTGCCAGCTGATTTGTGACTCACAAAGGAGTGAAGGGAAAACACTACTGCAGCATTTTTGTGTCAAATATTGTATTGTACAGTAGGCCTATCCTACAATCCACTGTCTGGTACAGAAACACCACACAGGCTGAGAGAAGGGCTCTACAACATGTTATAAAGTCTGCAGAGAGGATCATAAGAACAAAACTTCCCTCTATGGAAAACATGTATGCACAGCGCTGCCAGAAGAGAGCAGAGAGAATCATCAAAGACTCCTTTCACCCAGCTCACTCTGTTCAGACACAAACACTGCACATACAACTTGTGACAAACCTGTAAACATGTGGAATATGGGAAAGGTGCAATACTACAAAGGGGAATAAGGGCAATATGCAATATCTTAGACTGTACTGTTGTATATGGGACTACATGCAAGGCTAACAAGGGGACAATGTGCAATACTTTGTCAGTGTAATGTGGAGATTATGTGCAATACTAGGGACAATGCCCTAGTATTGCGCCAATGCCTGCGGCGTCGGGTCCTTATTACCACTTCGAACGTGCATTATTTTCCTATAAACGCACGGCGCGTCGTTGATTATCCCTTACATGGACAATTCAGTAGCATGGTGCTTATGCAGCGGTAACTTCGCTTCGGTAACTTCGTAATCGTTTTTTTCGTATCCAAATAATAGCATTAACTGTAGGCGTTGATGTGCAGTAATTCTGTAATTATTATAGGAAATACTGTCGTGATACTGCAGTAGGCTACAATACATTTTTTTCGTAACGGATAATCTATTTAACTAGTAGGCCTACAACAATGCACTGCACAACCATTTTCAACTTCTTCTGCTGGATTGCGTTTAAACTTAGTTCTGCTTTACTAAGTTTGGTTCAATGCTAATGGAAAGCGGGCTGTGCCCTTACTTTGACATACATGTTAGACCGGATGTTAATAGTTCCTTGAAGAAGGAGAAGAAGAAAAGGGGGGTGTTTCCGACTTAGACAGAAACGCCTATTTATGTTTCCGCAGACCGACGATATTGGAGTGGCCTGACCAGCGATCACGCAGTCCACCACTGCAGTTTACATGGAATAGCACTGCCTAGCTAGCTACCACAAGCACCTGCCATAAGCCTACCTTACATTGCCAGACTTTGCAAAGATTTGGAAAAGATTTTTGAAAAACTACAGTCTCAGACCCTCTCACATCTAAAGACAATTCATTGAGGTTTTAGTCACAGTCTAGTCACAGGCCAGTCTCAGATTAGGATTTTGCAAAGACTGTGGGTCACTATTTACAAGACTGCTGCTAGATTCCTTCAAATTATTTCCATCGTGCAATAGGCTACACGTCATCATTCACAGGAAATCACATGATAGCCTACTCATATCAAAGTAATTTTTTCGCGTTTCTGCAGCATTGTTTGATGTGTGACATCACTAACAGATATAGAGCTGTTCTGTCACGTAGAACAACCGACTAATAAATTATAAGAAATGAAATAACAAATAATCATAAAGGCTACAGCTGTCGCCTATTTTGCCCCTTCCTGTTTCATGTTCGCGCAAGGTTACTATTGGTTTTTAATGTTCACGTCACTATTTGCATGAGCCACGACTGAAAAGACTTCCGATAATATCAAACATGTTTGATATTGTCGTAACGGCAAAACTAGAAAAAGACTGCCTCCGACGGACTTAAAACCGCTAAGATTGGCACCTTACACTAAACGATTTAGATGACGGGAGCGCGCTGCGATTTCAGTACAACTCCCAAGATTTCCGCCCGATTTTGGAAATTTAGTCGCCGACTGTTAAAACAGACCAAAATCGTGCAATGTAAGCCAGCCTTTACACAGCTTACTTTCTCCCTCTCTTTGTAAGCCATACCCTTACGGTGTCAATGACAATCAATCAGGAGGAGTAGTTATTGAAAATAATGCAATAATGCATTTAATTACCTTTCACTGCCTTCACGTCTGCCAGGCTCCAAACTGTCTTCATAACAGCAGTTGCAATTCAGTATTAAAACAGCCTTGGTAAAGTTAAAACCATGCAACTATTTGAACTGCAGTTAGTTTAGCCTACCCTCATAAGTAGACCTCTCAAATTCCGAAATTTGAAGTCTAAATATACACACTTTATGTTGAAAGTGTAACTGCGATTACATTCTAATTAAAATCCTCGTTGCCTCATGCACACCGCAGACAGGGCGACCGCTCTACTTCCGGTATTTCGCCGACTTTCGCCGACGGGAGTGAAGTTTACCCAGAATGCTCAGGTCAATACAAATCATCCAAAACACACCGTCAGTATGAAACATCGGGTGATTGTCGAGTATATATACCAAATGAACACATACATCATCTAACAGCTCGTAAGTCCGTACTTGTCCTTCGGGACCATGGCATTGCTAAGATATAACTGGTCTCAGGATGAGACACCACGTTGCGGACCATCCTAGATTCACACCATCATTGTACCGTTGCGGACCGTCTCTGTCATCCGTTGAAAGTTAAACAGTAGAAGTCTACTTTCATATCATAATGACAGTATGACAATGCATGGTAAACTCCATAATACTGTGATAATTACACCAATATGTTTTACAAGAATGGCCTTGATCTGATTTTTTTTTTTAAATATCAACATTGTATCTTAAATCACTCTGAAATGTCATTTCTGCATGACCTAAGCAATTTAAGATGAGCTATTCCGAATAATAGTATACATTCACCAACACACACGTTTTTGCTAATTATGGAGCCATCGACAGACCAAATAACACCAAATTTATTGAGGGTGGTTTGGATGGGGTGTCAAGTCATCCCACCAAATATGGCTTTCATACGTCACAGCATTTCCAAGATAGGCCCACTTCCTGTTTGGCGGCTTCGCTCGCTGAATTTAATTGGTTGTCACAGGCGAACGCTTGGACGTATGAAGACGAAATCAAGGCGGTTGATCCGCCTTGGTCTGTAGATCACGCGTGCCAAGTTTCATGACGATCGGATAAACTATGCGGCCAGAGTAGCTTTACTTTGACTTTGGACAAAATTCAAAATGGCGGAAAATCCATCATGGCGGAAAATGACGTCATATGGTGCGTTGGAATCGGCTGAGTCAGAGGATTCCAATGGTATACGTTTTATCAAAATCGGCCATACGGATCAAAAGTTACGGGCATGAACGTGTTTTCCATCTTTGACCAGTTGGTGGCGCTAGAGCGTGAGAGTGGCAAGCATGAAACCTGTAGGTGTCAATCAGATGAGTCTCCTCTATCAGCATACCAAATTTCATGACTTTATGTCTTACGGTTTGGGCTACAGGTGGAAAAATGTGTGGGCATCAGCGCTCAAAAGTCGCTTTTCCATTCATTCCTATGGGGAAAAATCGACCGGAAAAACTGGAATAACGGGAGAACGACAAGGCGTATCAAAAAGCTGTATACAAGCCACCATCCTCGCATCAGGACGCACGCGTGAGAAGTGAAACGGCGTCTCTAGCTCTAAATCCCTAGGACAAGATAGGGAGACAAAAGTTGGACTTGAGATAAATAAGTATATGAAACGCACGGATAACAATAGTGTGCTTTTGCAAGCACACTAATAAGTTTGATAATAATATGAAACGCACGGATAACAATAGCACACTAATAATAGGAAGAACAATAGTGTGCTTTTGCAAGCACACTAATAAGAACAGCCAGCGAAGATACATCTACATTGAATTGTCAGATAGTGATTTTGTTACTAAATAGTGTACACTGACAATCACCTAACTATTTCAATCATTTAGTAAACAAGTTAGAGACTCTTGCATTGAAAAGGATATTCTAAGTGATACTGGTAGCAGCTAGCCTAGAAATCTAGACGCCCCTAGCGGCAGCAAATGTAATTTGGCTGGCGGGGCAGTCTAGGCACGATCCATTGAGCCAGGGAGCTGAGAACCCCCAGCACCAGCGACCCAATCACAGGGCTTAACATAATGGTGACTGACCTGCGACCAGAAGTTGCGACGGTAACACATCCTGTTATTTGAAAACAAGATGATTCGTTTAGCGTTATCCTATTGCGTGGAGAGGGAAGGTTACGCATCCTGCTACTTGAAAACAAGAAGATGATTCATTTAGCGTTATCCTATAGAGAGCCGAAGTCCCACCCTTCTACTTCCGGTCTATGGGACCTATTTCACGATTTTTAATGCATGGGAGTCAATGGAGAGATAACAATTATTTTTTGGTCCCGTTCGAGTTGGACCGTGCATTTCACATATGATGTGTGGGAATTTAAAAGATAATTTTTCACATCAATAAAGTTCTGTTTTTCGTTAGACTTTAAAAGTTATGTACGTTTTGTGCGAATCCGTTCAGTGGACTACACCTCTCGTCTCAAACAATGCACGTCACCAACTAGCAAACGAGAGGCTGGCTAGTTAGCTAGCTATTGTGCTAGTTAACGGTTACATCTTGTTGCCAGCTAAGTCACTTAACAGTAGTGTTTGTACAGTCTATGAATGAAATACAACTTATCTGATGTGTTTAATCCTCTGACTCATAATATTTTCATCGGCAAGGGGGAAGCTCAATTAAGACCTGTTGCTGGCGCCCGTGGCTGTGAATTGGTCACTAACCAACGCGACTGATGTGTTGTAGTTGTTGGAAACACGATCTTTCACAATGTTGTAATTCAGTAGTTACGACATACTTTTCAAATGTCTTTATGTAGCAAGGAGAGTAGAATAGATGGAAATAATGACCGACTACGCCACCTGAGGAGTTTCACCACAGGAGTCTTACCAATTGAGCCCAAAATGTATCCTAAATTTAACTACTGAAGGACACAGGTTCGTGATCACTGAGCAAACCAGAGACGTGAGTCCAAAAAAATAACAATCTTTTATTACACTCAAGTATAGGTATACAACAAACAGTAGGCACGCAATCCCAGCAAAACAGGGCAATCAAAAAGCCACAGCAAGTTGCACCCCTGGCAGACCAGGGCAAGCACACACAATAAATGTAATATGCACAATACGTAATTTCTTACACACAGTGACCGTCTGGCTGCGCACCACGCCGTATGGCTCGAGTAGCCCACTATGCAGAATGGAGGCGCTAGGAGCAGGGCTGGAGCTTACCGGGTCGCGAGGGGTTATCAGAGGGGAGAGGGCCCAGAAAATCCACACCACACGTGAATACGTCTATGTCACTCCAAAACACCCAGTGTATTACAGCACAGGAACAGTGAAGGGACTCCACCACCTTGAGGCCACCCCGCCACCACTTGGGCTCACAGCTCCTGTCCAGCGAGAGAGAGAGAGAGGATAATTAATAGACCATAGTGCGTGGATTACAGTACAGACTCACTAGTATTAGTTGTTCTTATTCAGACAAGGACTTATCTTAAATAGGATGGCCGGCAAAATCTTCCCGTCTCGCAGAGCGATACACAGGGCTAGGTGGGCACCCCGGGTCACTGGGGAGAGAGGTCAATTAAACACACATTCACAAGCATATCCCACACAGCATTCACCAGCATACCCACATGTATCTCCACATACACCAGCATGCACCATTACACGATCAAGCAGACACACATGCAAACACACACCCACACGCACACACAGTAATTACAATAGCCAAGGCCCAGTTAGCATTCCACAGGCATGGCATGCATGACATACATTGACAATGCACCAGTAGCCGTTTGGCTACTAACAGACAGGGACCCACTAACAAACACAAGCCCGGGTCATGCACAGCGAGGAGATACCAGTATGGAACCGTTCTGATGAGTCTTCAGACAGACGGCCTCCTCGAGTATTAAATACACGTAACTGCACAGAAGCAAATAATAGAGACAAAGCAGCAGACTCATAGGTTGTGGAAAGGCCCAAGGCCAGCACGAACACAGTCGATGCTTCTGCCAATCTGTAGATATAGTAAAAGCTAAAGTTACGATACGGCTCGTTCTAATAATAGACATGTTACAAAATATCCGTGTACATACCGAATGGCTGGTGATTCCGTCTCCCACTACCGGTGGCGAGATAAGGCCGATGCTGCTACTGCTGCTCGCTACAGCTGACAGGCTAAATAAAACAAAGGGATCAGGACAACTAATCGGGCAAAGGAAGAGATGTAAACACCTTGCAAAGGTAGCCTACCTGAGCCGATAACGTTCTCAACCCCCGAATCCGAGCGTTTAGCAATCCACACCGGGTTAAAGCACAGGGCTGCTAACAAACAAACAAATGGGAAGTCACAGCTCAGCGCTAGAGCGACAGACCATGCGAGAGTACCAGCAATCGCTTACCTGCCGCCGTAATGGTTCTCACTCACAACCGAACTCCAACAACCAAACCAGGAAGTCCCTCCTCCTGGGAAAGGTGGAAGACCTACAACGCCAGGAGGCCAGCTTCCTTAAATAGCAGGGCCTGTAATTACGCACCCGTCAGCGAAGAGGATAATGCTAAGACGCCACCAGAGGGCAGTGTATCCTGTTACAATCTACCCCCTCATTTATTGTCGTCGTCCCGACGACAGATCAATCAAAAGAGCAGAACCCTGGGAGTTGGTACTTAGATTTAAATCTACGGCACCAGTCAACCAAGAAGCCACCAGAGGGCAGTGTATCACATTACCATCTATCCCGTTACAATCTACCCCCCCATTTATTGTCGTCGTCCCGACGACAGCTCAACCAAAGCGGAGAACCCTAATGGTTATTTCTAAATCGACGGCGTGGTGGGGGCCAGACTTTGCCTACCCTCGGTCCCATCCTCACATGGGCGCACCGACCGGGGGAGATTGTAAGGGTTGGTGTGCTGACCTGCCTTGGAGCGCCTAGTCCGGCGCTGACCCAGGGAACTAGGGCCAGGGCACTCAATTGCTGGGTGGAGGATTACGGCTGGCTGAGGACTATCTAAGGGCCCTAGGGTCGTGTCTGGACCCAAACTGCCTTCGGACAGGATCTCGGTAGGGGGCCCCTGGCCCGCCGCTAAGGATGGCGTTATTACCGAGGAAGCAACACTAGTTCCTGGGAGCAACAGCCATAGGTCTTGGTCATGGGGGGAATTGGCACCATCGACTCGTTCTGGGGGAGAGATGGGCCTTGCAGGTGGCTCAAGGGGCTCTGGCCCCAGCTGCGCCTTCAACATTTCACGATGGACATGCTTCACCTTGTTCAAGTTGTCCACTGGAGCTACTGTATAGACTGCTCCCTTCCCCTGAGGAGCCTTCAGGATCCGGTAGACCACAGAGCTCCAGATGTCCTGGATCTTATGCCGACCCCTGGCACTGTGGTCCCTAAGATAGACCAATTGTCCCACCGGCAGGGGTGCGTCATGGACGCGCTGATCATGCCGTTCCTTTCGGCGACTGGCTGCGGCCAGCAGCCTCTCCTGGGCTCCCTCAAATGCGACCTTAAGTCTGGCCTGATGCTCGACTACCCAATCCTGTACTTCTCCTGGTACTGGGTCCTGAACCCGACCCAAGAGAAAGTCTATTGGGAGTTTAGGTTCCTGTCCGAACATCAGAAAGAATGGGGATTCCCCTGTACTCTGGTGAGGGGTGGAATTATAACAAAAGAGCACCTGTGGGAGGCAGGAGGCCCAGTCACGCTTCCGTGATGTTGGCAAGGTGCGAAGCAGGTTGTGGAGAGTTCTATTGAACCTCTCGCACTGCCCATTCCCTGCAGGGTGGTAAGGGGTTGTGCGAGATTTTTCCACCCCATACAAACAGCAAAGTTGACGGAGTAAAGAACTTTCAAAGCTTTTGCCTTGGTCAGAGTGAATTCGGTTTGGGATGCCAAATTTGTAAAACCACTCATGCAGCAGGACTTGCGCAACGGTGGATGCCCGCTGGTCCCTGGTAGGGACAGCCTGTGTGAACTTACTAAACACGTCCGTCATGACAAGGACATTCTCGAACCCACCATGAGATGGCTCCAGCAATGTGAAGTCTATGGCCAAGATCTCATTTGGCTTAGATGCCAATAAGTGACCCATGAAACTGTGTGGTACTGGCCTGGGATCTTTTGCCACTTGGCACCGCTCACACTCCAGGCACCATTGCTTGATGTCCCCGGACATCCCCGGCCAGTAGCATCGCAGCCGTACCAACTCTGTGGTCCGCTCAATGCCCTGATGGCCGTGTTCATCGTGTAATTGTGTCAACACGTCCTTTTGAAGGACTAAAGGGAGAAGGAGCTGGAGATTTTCCTCACCCCCATCCGGACGGAAGATCCGCCGGTAGAGAACGCCCTCCTTCTCGACTAGGCGGTCCCACTGGCGTACTAGCAGCACCGCCTTTCTGGAGATCTTCCGTCTCTGATCTGGGGTCGGAGGTACCCGCTTCCCCCAAAACCCCAAGATTTCTTTCAGGAGGGGATCAGCCGCCTGCAAGGAGCGAAGGTCAGAAGGAGACTGAGATGGCAGAACAGAGACCATAGACTGGGACGCAGACACCATTGGTAGTGAGCTCGAAACTTGAAGGGATGCAGGGACAGCGGTGCCAGGAAGAGCGTGTTCCCCCAAGCTGTGGCTGGACAGGTACTGGCGGGACAATGCGTCAGCGTTCCCGTTGCTACGACCCGATCTATACTTGATCTCAAAGTCAAACGCTGCAAGTTGAGCTGCCCATCGCTGTTCCGTAGCCCCCAGTTTGGCAGTGTGGAGGTAACTCAACGGGTTGTTGTCTGTGAAGACCACACACCTCTGCCCCAGCAGATATTCCCTGAACTTTTCAGTCATGGCCCACTTGAGCGCAAGAAATTCAAGTTTCATCGAACTGTAATTAGTCATGTTGCGCTCAGTGGGCCGGAGACCTCTACTGGCAAAGGCGACGGGTTTAATGCCACTTCCCTGTTCCTGGGAGAGGATGGCTCCCAGGCCGTCATAGCTGGCATCAACCTCCAGTATGAAGGGCTGAGAAAAATCAGCATACGCCAGTACGGGGGAAGAGATCAACTTTGCTTTTAGGGTCTCGAAGCTCTGCTCACACTGGGGTGTCCATGATGTCGCTATGGCCCGCCCAGACCCTCGCTTGGACTTGGTGCCAACCAATTCAGCCACCAGCTTGTGCAGAGGGCTAGCCAAGTTGGCAAACCCTTCCACAAACCGCCTGTAATAACCTGCGAATCCTAAGAAGGATCGCAGTTCAGACACGTGATTGGGCCGCTGCCACTCAGCCACTGCAGCAATCTTAGCCGGGTCTGTGGAAACCCCCTGGCTTGAGATAATGTGCCCCAAGTAACTAACCTCCTTTTGAAAGAAAGCACACTTCTCTAACTTAGCTTTCAACCCTTCTTGGTGGAGCCTACTTAGGACCACTTCCAGACGCTGCAGATGTTGGGAGACAGAGGCAGAGAAGACAATAATGTCATCTAAGTACAGAAGTAATGACTGACCTTGTTGTTTCCCAAACATTCTTTGCATAAGGCGCTGGAAAGTACTTGGGGCATTGCATAACCCAAATGGCATCCTGTTCCATTCAAACAGGCCAAATGGCGTACAAAAGGCTGTCTTAGGCTTGTCCTGCTCTGCCACCGGAACCTGGTTATAACCGCTGGCGAGGTCCAATGTTGAGAACCAGCATGCACCAGACAGTGAGTCAAGGCTTTCCTCAATGCGAGGGAGAGGAAACGCATCCTTCCTGGTCTTACTGTTGAGCGAGCGATAGTCCACACACATGCGAAGGGTCCCGTCTTTTTTCTTGGCTAATACAATTGGGGAGGCGTAGGGACTGCAGCTCTCCCTGATTACCTGTGCCTCCAAAAGCTGGTTGATATGAGCCTTTACGGTCTCATACTCTGACGGGGGAATTCGCCGGTATCTCTGCCGGATGGGAACCTCATCTAGCAGGGGAATGTCATGTGAAATTAGGTTTGTACAACCTAGGTCACTCTCATGGGCTGAGAAAACAGAACTATATCGCTGGAGTAAATCCCTGACTTCCCCCTGCTCTTGTTCTGACAGAGCAGTCAAGTCTGATGCCTGAATGCGGTCCTGCACCGAACTGGTAGCCGCTTGTGAGAAGACAGTAGCTGTAGTGGAGCTCACTTCAGTTACACCCGTGGGTAAGCTAACAACCTGAGCACCGGTCAATGACCCAAGGCTGATGCGTGGGTAAAGTACAACATCTGTCATGCCAACATTGACCACTGGAATATATGCAGTGCCCTTTAGGACCTGAATGAGACATGGTGAAGCTAGGAGACCAGCTGGCAGTCCAGACTCTAATGGTTCGAAAAATGCAGCGGAGTCGGCGAGCTGTTCAGGACAAGTACTAGCTACAAATTTCATGGTGCCACCTGGTATACGCACAGTCCGCGTACCTCGAACCCGAGCGAGGCCCGTGTCAACCCTCGGAACTTGAATAGCAGATTGGTGGCACTGTTGTAACGCGTCAAGGACAGGGCCAGGAGCGTCTATTCTAGAGGGAGACTCAAACAGGGAGGGGCCATGCACGCCAAACAGCTCGTGGTAGCATCGGCTAATGACATTCATCCCTAGAACTCCAGGGACAGAGGGTGGGGCCCCATGAGGGTCTTTCACCACCAAAATCCCACAGCGCGGGATGATCTTACCACACAGGACAATATCAAGCTCCAAATAGCCAATGTACGGGATTGCAAGGCCATTGGCAGCCCGAAGCTGTAACCAATGGCAAGACTGTAACCGCTCGTGGCCCCATGGTTCAAACTGCTGACGAAAGAAATGTTCTGTTACTGTAGACACCATCGATCCTGTATCTAGCAAGCATTGGACCCTAACCCCACCAATCAAAACATCAATATTGGGACAAGATGACATCAGCTTAGAGACTGTTCCAACCTGAGAGCCAGTAGAGACCCCATCTGAGCTGTGGCTCTGCAGCCCAGTGGGATTCAGTTTTCCGGCTGGCGGGCCGAATGGGAGGACCTGGCTACATTAGAAGGCAGGCCAGCATCGGAACGGAAGCGAGGGCGAGGAGGGGCTCGTTCCCCATCACAATCACTGGCATAGTGCCCTGGCTGCTGGCACCTGCGGCATACAGGGGGGCTATGGCGTGGAGGCTGACGGTGCAACACCGATGTCTGCAGCGTAGCTACAGTCTGTGTGAGCTGGTTAAGCTGCTCCTGCTGCTTCTTCAGCAAGGCCTTTAACTCTCCAAGCTCCGAGCCCTGAGAAGTAACTGGAGAGGCTGGGCGAGAATTGCTGTGCACCGCATACTGTAGGCCATAAGCAGAAGGGAGAGAGAAGCTACGTCCTCTAGCACCTCCCGGAAAACCTTCCCTTTCCCACCTAATAGCTTCTCCCCGCACTACCAACAAAGTGGCAGTGGGCTCACCACGCACAAACTGTTTCAGCTCCCTGCGTAAGGCGCTGTCTAACACATGTTCTATGAACTGATCCCTAAGTAAAACTTCACCATTGGGCACACCATCCGGAGCACACTGCCGGACCTGTTCCATTAAAGCCATTAAAGCCAATGAGAATTCTTGCAATGACTCCCCCTCCTGTTGCTGCCTGGAGAAAAATGCCTGTTGCAAAGTAACATATGACTGGGAGAGGCCATATAGCTCTTTCAGGATGCTCACAACTTTAACAGCGTCCCCTCGTTCTACACTGGGCCGGTATCTAATCTCTTCCTTTGCCTCCCCCTCCAAATGATCAAATATGAAGAAAGCCTGATCAGCTGCAGATAGGTGGCGAGCCCGCATGCACGCCTGTACCTCCTCCGCCCACTCAACAATACCTATACCTGTTCTACCATTAAACATAGGACATTTCCTGTCCCTGGGAATGACTACTAGTCGTTCTGTCTGATTAATTGGGCCAGGTGCAGGTGCCACTGGGTTAGAGCCAGCTTGCGCGGCTCGTTCCTGACGCAAACGCTCATTTTCTGTTTTAAGTTGTGACATCATATCACGGAGCTGCCGCAATTCCTCTTCCATATTGACAGTAGTCAAAACAGCAAATTACAACAAAAATACGCCCTACCTTAAAGGGAGGTTCTGGAGTTCCTGGTAATGAGGCTGCTGCTTTGTCTCTCTACTAAACACAAATGCACATAGATCCACAGAGCACCAATTGTTTATACCACAGAGAACAAGATTGGTCAAGAAAGCAGTAAAACAAGGTAACACACGTCTCTGGTTTTTAACAAGTGATCCTATGCCGACTACGCCAAATGTAGCAAGGAGAGTAGAATAGATGGAAATAATGACCGACTACGCCACCTGAGGAGTTTCACCACAGGAGTCTTACCAATTGAGCCCAAAATGTATCCTAAATTTAACTACTGAAGGACACAGGTTCGTGATCACTGAGCAAACCAGAGACGTGAGTCCAAAAAAATAACAATCTTTTATTACACTCAAGTATAGGTATACAACAAACAGTAGGCACGCAATCCCAGCAAAACAGGGCAATCAAAAAGCCACAGCAAGTTGCACCCCTGGCAGACCAGGGCAAGCACACACAATAAATGTAATATGCACAATACGTAATTTCTTACACACAGTGACCGTCTGGCTGCGCACCACGCCGTATGGCTCGAGTAGCCCACTATGCAGAATGGAGGCGCTAGGAGCAGGGCTGGAGCTTACCGGGTCGCGAGGGGTTATCAGAGGGGAGAGGGCCCAGAAAATCCACACCACACGTGAATACGTCTATGTCACTCCAAAACACCCAGTGTATTACAGCACAGGAACAGTGAAGGGACTCCACCACCTTGAGGCCACCCCGCCACCACTTGGGCTCACAGCTCCTGTCCAGCGAGAGAGAGAGAGAGGATAATTAATAGACCATAGTGCGTGGATTACAGTACAGACTCACTAGTATTAGTTGTTCTTATTCAGACAAGGACTTATCTTAAATAGGATGGCCGGCAAAATCTTCCCGTCTCGCAGAGCGATACACAGGGCTAGGTGGGCACCCCGGGTCACTGGGGAGAGAGGTCAATTAAACACACATTCACAAGCATATCCCACACAGCATTCACCAGCATACCCACATGTATCTCCACATACACCAGCATGCACCATTACACGATCAAGCAGACACACATGCAAACACACACCCACACGCACACACAGTAATTACAATAGCCAAGGCCCAGTTAGCATTCCACAGGCATGGCATGCATGACATACATTGACAATGCACCAGTAGCCGTTTGGCTACTAACAGACAGGGACCCACTAACAAACACAAGCCCGGGTCATGCACAGCGAGGAGATACCAGTATGGAACCGTTCTGATGAGTCTTCAGACAGACGGCCTCCTCGAGTATTAAATACACGTAACTGCACAGAAGCAAATAATAGAGACAAAGCAGCAGACTCATAGGTTGTGGAAAGGCCCAAGGCCAGCACGAACACAGTCGATGCTTCTGCCAATCTGTAGATATAGTAAAAGCTAAAGTTACGATACGGCTCGTTCTAATAATAGACATGTTACAAAATATCCGTGTACATACCGAATGGCTGGTGATTCCGTCTCCCACTACCGGTGGCGAGATAAGGCCGATGCTGCTACTGCTGCTCGCTACAGCTGACAGGCTAAATAAAACAAAGGGATCAGGACAACTAATCGGGCAAAGGAAGAGATGTAAACACCTTGCAAAGGTAGCCTACCTGAGCCGATAACGTTCTCAACCCCCGAATCCGAGCGTTTAGCAATCCACACCGGGTTAAAGCACAGGGCTGCTAACAAACAAACAAATGGGAAGTCACAGCTCAGCGCTAGAGCGACAGACCATGCGAGAGTACCAGCAATCGCTTACCTGCCGCCGTAATGGTTCTCACTCACAACCGAACTCCAACAACCAAACCAGGAAGTCCCTCCTCCTGGGAAAGGTGGAAGACCTACAACGCCAGGAGGCCAGCTTCCTTAAATAGCAGGGCCTGTAATTACGCACCCGTCAGCGAAGAGGATAATGCTAAGACGCCACCAGAGGGCAGTGTATCCTGTTACATTTACATGAAAAATTGTCATTAAAATTGACAAACATCATATGGGTAATTCAAGGCAAAAGACAATCGGGACCAGAAAATAATTTATCTTTCTCCATTGACTGCCATTAAAAAAAAATCGAAAGAGAGGTCCCATGGAGGCAAACGGAAGGGGCGGGACTTCGGCTCTCTATTGCGGGGAGGGAATTTGAAAGACAACTGTTTATCCCACCCCTCCGATTGAGCCCTGTCTACGGTGAGTGTCCAGACCCTACATCTTGATGTGGGTCTGGCTCGTCAGGCTAGGTAGCAGCAGTGACTAATCAGATTTTGCTGATGAATATTCTGAAAGTGATTGCATCCTAGAACAGCTTTGATGGATGCTTCAGTTTACTCTGGTCACACATGCAGTCTGACGGGTTTAGGTGGCTACTTCAGGTTGAATCCCCCTAAGGTCTATGGCCACCAGTATGCCTTTTGATACTCACAGTTAAAATGACACACAATGTAAGAGGAAATCAATGTAATGACTTCTTGATTGGTTATCACTGTCTACTGCCACATCCTGGGTTAGAGTTTCTGAGTTGCTGCTCACATCTCAGCTTTTCTCCCCGATATTACACTGTGCCTACTTCAGAGGGCTCGGTCTCCCACGTCTTGGCCTACCATCAAATGCCAGCCCTCTATACAAAGGTAAGACCCTGTAGTCTCTTAGGAAGCAATAAGAGTAGATGTAGGAAATACTGGCACTGGCTAGAATATTGTATATTCTTGCTGGATTACCAGCATCTCTGAAGTGACCACATTTTAGACCTCTAGGTCACCTGATCTGACTTAGAAACACAACTGAGCCCTAGCACCAGGTCTTGTGAGGCTGTATGTAAAAGTAAATCAATACAGAATGAACAATTTAGTACTTTAGACCATTATTTGCTACCCAAAATGCATACTGATAATAAAAACCTTAATATGTGGCAACCTTATGGATTCTTATGAATATTTTAAGATCCAATGTGCTGCATCTGGAAGATAGGGAAAGCACCAAAGGTAGGAGGGCATTTTTAACTACATTTACAGTATATATGACATAGTAAAATTAATCTGACAATGCAAAGCACTATACAGATTGTACATGAAAAAGGTTGTCATATGGATTCCCAAGAGTCCAAGCTTTCAAATGGTATAATATTACTATGCTACATAGCAATGTGGTGCATACTGTACAATTGATTTAGAATGTTGGGGGAGGGGGTTGGTGTAAAAGGCCACCTTTCTGCAAATAAATAAAGAAAAAAAGACGAAGTACAAGTTATGCCATATCAACTATAATGCACCTTACACTGAAGCACCTTGAAACGGTATCACCAGTTGGTTTGGTAATCTATGTCAAACTCAAATCACAGATTTTTAACCTGGTCAAGATACAGGGTCTCTTCATGTAAACATAACCAGTTCAAACAGTCCTTTGTCCCAGTTTCAGTTAAAGGAATATTTCGGTATTTTACACTTTAAGCCCGTTTTCTGTGTTGCCTAGCATGAAAACGAGTGTTTGACACCGAAATCTCGACGATTGAGCCTGTGTGTGCATTTCGGCACCTTTAGAATGTTCTCTGTATGGCCTTAACATTGCTCCCTATCGGGGGTGCTGTGGCGCAGCTGGGTACAGCGCTCATACCATGTACGGGTCTGAGTGCCCACAGGGACCCAGGTTCGAATCCAGCCTGCGGTCATGTCCCAATCCCACCCCATCTCTCTCTCCCACTCATTTCCTGTCCACCTCTTCACTGTCCTATAATAATAAAGGCAAAAAGGCCAAAAAAAAAAAACAAAAAAAAAAAACATTGCTCCCTATGTGCATAAACTATTCTGTCCTTAAAACACCCCTAAACGTTCGTTTTTTAAAATGTGCAGCTCACCGAGTGGTTACTGGTCTTCAACGATCTTCTATAGCAAGTTTGACAGCGAAATGTAGCTTCAGTCATAGTTTATCAGGGATTTTTGAAATCCCGGAAGTAATTTTTCAGATAACTCACAACCGTGTTTGCTTAAAGGTAGGGTATGGAATGAGCTTTTTTGGCCATTTTTGCAAAATCACTTGAAATCCTATTCCTAACCCACTTATAGCCAATAAGTTGGAAGCACTGAAATGGAAATTAAACACGTCAATCATCTGCGGAACGGGCAGGGCTCGAAAAACTCCAGCCAATAGAATTCCTCACCCCATACCATCATTTCACAGCTCGATCGTCAATCTAACGTCTTACTCCTCTTCCTACTCCCCCTCCCCACCGCGCGCGACCCTTTCGAAAGCTGGTGACCGCGAGTCAGTGCTGAAACGAAACCAACTGCCTGCTGCTGCACATCCATGTTCCCCTCTTGTTGTGTCACTTCATTTCTATACAAACTAACTAAGGCAGCGGATACCTACGGAAACTCAATCACCCACGCAATAAATAAGCTATGTAGCAAAAATTACATTTTACCATGACACGAAGAGTGCTGTAAACATGAAATCGAAACTTAACAGCTTGGAGCTACGGTGGAATAGGCGAACCAACGGGGCAGCACTAAACTCGGATATTTCAGGAGATAATCGCCCTGGTAAGAACAAACCAGATTCTGTTCAAATATACACACTTATGGCTACTGAACCATATGTACTACAACCCTTTGGAGGTGAATAGCCTAAAGAATGTAATTGGGGAAGTTGATGTGAGTGATTGTATGGAGACTAGAGCTCATAGTGCTGTAGACGCCAGGATGGCATTTCATTTAGCCTGGCTCGCTCTCGCGCTGCGCATTTGAATTGTCGCTCGTGCATGGAGGGCGGGACTTGAGGTTGTATATGTTCAAACTCTGCCGTCCGTTTTGCTAATTCCGTACCCAACCTTTAATATAACACAACAGAATTTGAATTTCACTGCGAAACTTGCTATAGAAGATCATTGAAGACCAGTAACCACTCGGTGAGCTGCACATTTTTAAAAACGAACGTTTAGGGGTGTTTTAAGGACAGAATAGTTTATGCACATAGGGAGCACTGTTAACGCCATACAGAGAACATTCTAAAGGTGCCGAAATGCACAAACAGGCTCAATCGTCGATATTTCGGTGTCAAACACTCGTGTTCATGCTAGGCAATACAGAAAACGGGCTTAAAGTGTAAAATACCGAAATATTCCTTTAAGCTCATTTGGTCCTTATCTGGTTGCTGTTACAATGTACATGTATGTGTTGTACCCGGACTGTTTATTGTGAACACCGGGTTGAGAGTTGAGAGCTGAGAAGCTACGGTAAAGAAGTTCAAATGAAGTCTTTGTGTTGGAGTCTTTATTATTGAGAAAACCCATCATAACATGGTGACAGCGGTATAAAACGAACATTGTCTTATGTCGGATGAAGACGGTGACTTGGAGGAGGAAAAAGTTGATACGCAACGTTATACTATGGATTCGTTCGGACTGAAACCACCCGCCAGTTTGGATTGGAATTCGACGTGTCTGGCAAAAGCGTGGAAGACGTGGAAGGACGAATTCTGCCTGTATATCGACATTACATTAGCAGATTCAGATGACAAAACGAAGGTAAAAGTCTTCAAATATCTGATAGGAGAAACTGGAAGAGAACTTAGCGGAACGCTATGGGCTACACTCCCACTAGAGGAAAACGAGACGTTGGAGAAAGTGTTAGATCTCTTCGACAAGCACTGCAATCCAAAACCAAACGAAACAGTAGAAAGATACAAATTCTTTTCTAGAGACCAAGATGAAAAAGAAACAATTGACAAGTATGTGACTGATTTAAGAGTGCTTGCAGACACATGTAATTTCGGAACTGTTAAAGACTCATTGATCAGAGATAGAATTGTGTGTGGAATCCAAACTTCGCACGTGCGTCAACGTTTACTGCGTGAGTCGGATTTGTCATTGGAGAAATGCATGCAAATATGCAGAGCAGCAGAGCTCTCTAAAGTGAATGCAAAGACAATCGAAGGTCAACATATTGAAGAGGTTCACGCAGTCAGAAAAGTAACTAAGGATCAGGGTGCAAGACCAAAAGAAATAAAAACCTGCAGATTCTGTGGCAGACAGCACGAATGGAAAAAAGAGAGTTGTCCAGCATATGGGAAAACCTGCAGCAAATGTAAGAAATACAACCACTTTGCTGTGAAATGCAAAGCCACAGACACACAGGCAAAACAAATACACAGTGTGACAGAGACCGATGAATTTCAGGAAATACTTAGCCTCTATTCAAATGGACAGGAGCATACACAAGGAAAACAACTATTTGCAACAATGCTACTGGGAGAGAGGCCAGTCAGATTCCAACTTGACTGTGGAGCGAGCTGCAACATCATCCCCATACACCTGTTGAATCCAGACACTCAATTGGAGGACACACAACAACTCTTGATCATGTACAACAAGAGCACTTTGAAGCCCTTAGGCAAATGCAAGATAAAAATACAAAACCCAAGAAACAAGAAATTGTACAAGCTTGAATTCATGGTGGTAGAAGGACACTCATCTGTTCCCCTACTGGGAAACAAAGCAGTACAAGGCATGGACCTAGTGAGGATACAGAAGGAGAACATCATGGCCATAGGCGAAATTGTCACACATTCACAGAAGCCACTGGATGAGGTACACATCAGACAGCAATATGCAGATGTATTTGAAGGTGACGGCTGTTTACCGGGGACTTACGAATTGGAGGTTGATCTCAGCGTATCACCTGTAAAGCTACCAAAGCGCAGAGTTCCGGTGGCACTGATGAACCCGCTGAAGGAAGAGCTAAGAAGTTTGGCGGAAAGAGGAATCATTATGCAAGTTGAAAAAAGCACAGATTGGATCAGCAGCATGGTAGTGGTCAAGAAGCCGTCTGGAAAACTGAGGATCTGTATTGACCCCAGACCTCTGAATAAAGCACTGAAGAGACAACATTTCCCACTACCGACGATCGATGAGATACTTCCAGACCTAGCAAATGCAAAAGTATTCACAGTGTGTGATGTGAAGAATGGATTCTGGCACGTGAAACTGTCAGAACACTCAAGCTATGCAACAACATTTGCTACACCCTTTGGAAGATTTAGGTGGACAAGAATGCCTATGGGAATCAGCCCAGCACCCGAGGTCTTTCAGCAAAGACTGACGCAGGCACTTGATGGGTTGCCTGGTGTGCGCATCATTTCAGACGACATCCTCATCATCGGTGAAGGTGAAACGGAGGAGATAGCAGTGAGGGACCATGATGAGAAATTAAAAAGACTTCTTGAGCGATGCAGAACACAAAACATTAAACTCAACTTTGACAAACTCAGGCTACGACAGAGAGAAGTGCCTTACATAGGCCATAGACTGACATCAGAGGGCTTGAAGATAGACCCTGAGAAGGTCCGAGCTATTCAGGAGATGCCCAGACCAGTAGATGTGAGGGGCCTGCAGAGGCTGCTCGGAATGGTCAATTACCTTGCTAAATTCTGCCCTCACCTGTCAGACAGCTGCGATGTCCTGAGGCAGCTGACCCACAAGGATGTGATCTGGGAATGGACAGATACACAGGAAGATGCATTCGAAAAGGTGAAGAAAATGATTGCTACAGCACCTGTCTTGAAATACTACAACCCGAACGAAGATCTTACCCTCCAGTGTGACTCATCAGAAACGGGAATGGGAGCGGCAATCATGCAGGCAGGTCAACCAATAGCATATGGCAGCAGAGCGCTCACATCCACTGAAAGAGGGTATGCACAAATCGAAAAAGAGTGCTTGGCCATACTGTTTGGGATGGAGAAATTTCACCAATATACATACGGCAGAAAAGTGGTAGTACACTCTGATCACAAACCCTTAGAGACAATCACAAAGAAGCCTTTGCTCAGCGCACCGAAAAGACTACAGAGAATGCTGTTAAGACTGCAGAAGTATGAAATAGATGTGGTATTCGTCCCAGGTAGGCTGATGCATGTGGCCGACACACTGAGCAGGGCATACCTGCCAGAATGTGCGCCAGAGGGATCAGTTGAAGCTGAAATTGAAACTGTGAACATGATTCATTACTTGCCTATATCTGAAGAAAGACTGCAGAGAATTCAAAAGGAAACAGAGAAGGACACCACTCTTCAGACACTAAAACAGAGGATACTACAGGGGTGGCCAGAGGCCAAGGCACAGGTTGAAGATGTGGTAAAACCATTTTTCTCTATGAGAGATGAACTAAGTGTGCAAAACAATGTTATCCTCAGAGGCGAGAAAGCCATCATTCCAAATAGCCTGAGAACTGAAATCATGGAGAAGATTCATGCCTCACACTTAGGTATTGAAAACTGTCTCAGGAGAGCAAGGGAATGTGTGTACTGGCCTGGTATGCATGAACAACTGAAGACCTACATGGCAAAATGCAGTGTCTGCAGAGAGGCGGACACTCGGCAACAGAAAGAGCCGTTACACTCTCACGACTTCCCATTGAGACCATGGGCCAAAGTGGGAACGGACCTCTTTACCTTCAACAACAAGGACTATTTAGTGACCGTGGACTATTTCTCGAACTTCTGGGAGGTTGACCATCTCCCTGACACCAGGTCAGTCACAGTCATTCACAAACTAAAGGCACACTTTGCACGCCACGGAATCCCAGATGTGCTGTTCTCTGATAACGGCCCTCAGTACAGTTCACTGGAATTCAGACAGTTTAGCAGGGCCTGGGAATTTGAACATGTGACATCATCACCGACATATCCTCAGAGTAATGGAAAAGCCGAGTCTGCTGTCAAGACAGCAAAGAGACTTATGACAAAAGCCATGCAAGCCAAATCAGATCCTTACCTGGCCATACTGGCTCACAGAAACACCCCAGCACAAGGGTTCCAGGCCAGTCCAGCACAGAGACTAATGAGCAGACGAACTAAGACACTACTGCCGATGTGTGACAGCCTGCTGAAGCCTGCAGTAGTAGACACTGAGACAGCCATTCAGGAAAACAAGCTCCGACAGGCTCACTACTACAACAAGGGAGCCAAGCAATTGAGACCACTGCAGGAAGGAGAACAAGTTAGGGTGCAGACGGAAGTGGGCCGCCACGTGTCTTGGACACCAGCATCCGTGATGAGCCAAGTCAAGGACAGATCATACGCAGTCAAACTGGAGAATGGGACCGTCCTGAGACGAAATCGGAGACACCTGAGACCGTCCCCTGGGGTCTCACTCATAAAGGAGAATGTCAGTGTGAGTGACCCGCAGACTCCCAGACTCACAAACACCACGCCACACACTCCAGCTTCATCTCCGGCTCCAGCTGACCCACAGACAATGCAGAGTGTTGTCACTACAAGATGTGGCAGGGTCATCAAAAGGCCAGCACACCTCCGTGACTTTGTTTGAATGGACTTTGTGTTTACTGTTTGTTGTTTACTTAGTGTTGAACATTTCATTCTGTTAAAAAAAAAAAAAAAAAAAAAAAAAAGGAAGGATGTTACAATGTACATGTATGTGTTGTACCCGGACTGTTTATTGTGAACACCGGGTTGAGAGTTGAGAGCTGAGAAGCTACGGTAAAGAAGTTCAAATGAAGTCTTTGTGTTGGAGTCTTTATTATTGAGAAAACCCATCATAACAGTTGCCAGTTATGTACCCTCCTCTTTGTCTTTGTTTGGTTGTCCATATTGTCTTACACATTGCTGTCTCTGTATGTTCTATGTATGTCTGCAGCAGTAGCCTACCAGCATCTCTGAAGTGACCACATTTCAGACCTCTATGGCTGCGTTCAGACTGCCAGCCAAAATCCGATTTTTAGCCCATTCAGATTTGTATCGGATGTCACTTTTGAAGTCTGAACAGTGACAGGTCACATGAAATCCGATTTTTGCGAAACGGTTGCAAACCACATCCGGGAGGTAGTTTCATATTGCATTCGTATCGGATATGGACAGATGCGTCTCAGTCTGAACAGCTCCCAACACTCAGATCGGATTTGACTGTCCGCGACGTGACTTTATACGTGCGTGACCGCCCACCTATTTCGAGTTGTGGAGCCACGTTACGGCTATGTCTTTTGACCATGTTATTTTAAACGTGACTTAACAATACTCAGTGCTATATAGAGCATTATACAGTCTCTGCTCTGTTTCTATGGAAGTTGCAAGAATCCACATTGTTCTATTAAATGCCGTTAAATAATTAAATAGCCTTCCAACAGTTTGAAGCGGAGCTTGCCACTGATTAGTTTCGGTTTCTGTCGTGCAAATGCGCACACGTATGCATGCATTCAATGAACACTCACCTAGTTGTATTGTTCTATGTTTAATCACACCAAATTAGCAAGTATTTCCTGATGGCAGAAATGTTTGTTTTCGTTGCTACAGCAACCTGTCAGATCTGTTACTAATGTGACCCAGTCTGAACAGAGCCATATCCGATTTGGACACTTGCTAAAGGCAGTGTGAACAGTCAGCCCTAAAAATCGGATATGAGAAGGAATCAGATTTGAATCAGATTCGTCTGCAGTCTGAACGCGGCCTATGTCTGCAGCAGTACCCTGTCTCTAGCCCACATTTCTCCCAAGGGAGACAAATACATTAACTTGACTTGACTTTGGGATTCAGCTAGTCAACCTAATATGTACTTTGTTTTACATTTACTGTTTTTTTTCTTTTTCTGTTGTGTTCTCCCAGCATACATTATCCTCTGCCATGTTTTGAGCATACTTGTCAATAAAAGAGCCTGAAATGGATAATGACTGTATCTGTATTATGAAAGCTCAATAAGATACAAAAAAATAAAATAATAATATCATTAGGAATGCTCATGTAAAATCTTTTCTTGTGAAACATTACTGATATGCAAGTTGTTTTGCCAGACTCAATCCAAATTCCAAGCAATGTCACCATAAATGAAACAAACAAACAAAAACAGGATTGACCAGGGCCCCTAAACATTTGAAGTTGCAGAAAATGGTATTTCATTTTTGTAAGGCTGTTAAAAACACAGGTGTAATGCCAACGTTGGGCCAACACTGACCCAACGTCACCAGCCCAACCATTAACACTAGAAGCGCCAAGCGCCGGTCATTTGACCGCTGACGCGTATTCCTAGAAGCGCCGTGTGGGTTTGACCTATATATACCTAGAACTGCCGGGCTGCGGTCATTTGACCGCAGCGATTACAAAAAAAAAAAATCTTTTCACTCGATTAAATTCCAGGACCCTACGTTCACGACTTTTCCTAAATACGCGTGTTTTGTCACCCATAATTTTTACATGATCGAAAGCACACCGGTACAAGCTAGTTTAGAGCTATTTTGCGCTCATTATGTGACAACACTATGTTGTCTCGCGTTCGGCCATGTTTGTCCAGGCTGCTATTCTCTTTTCTCACAGCAGATGTCGCAAGGGTTTCCTGACAGTCGGGCATGAGAATAATATTTTACCATAAAACATATAGTTTATATATGTGCAATATGTATTATACATGTGATTTATTTTAATAACTATTTTTCATTTACATGGCATAGTCTATGGAGGCGATTTACAGTGGTAAAATGCGAGTCTGTTTTGAAAACGTTGCGACGTTCTATTAGGCAGGCCTACATGCGTAGGCTAAACAATATTTTCAGCTGAAATTCGTCCGTCGTAGCCTATTTATGTACGTAGGGCGCGTATGCCTACGTACATTCATAGTTGTATATCTTATCTTCTATTTGTATGGAGTGAGATAGCTGTCAATATATTCGTGTCATAGATTTGATGCACGTTCGTATTTGTCTGTAGTCGTGCATAAAATCAATATTTGTGAGTTCTCAAATGAGTCCAGTCGTGCATAAAATATATTGTGTGTATTTTATCCATCAGAATACGGATGGGAAAAAAATACGAATTCAAAAATTACAAGTAGGCTACGAAATCAAAACTTTACAGGTAGGCTTTCATTTATGAGTACGACTTCGCACAAGTGACTGAACTGTCAAAATACGTCATCGCCACACTCTCATTGTCGTTGGTGGATGTAAAGAGCAACACTAGCACGGCCCTCTTTTATACTCCAGATTTTGCTGAGAGCATGACTTGTTTGCTGGACTGGTTGAGTTTCGTCGCAAGATCAGTAAAATGGCAAGTGGCGCAGCGTTATCTTCCCCGACTTCGACGCTGAAGGCCCGGGTTCACATCCAGACAATGGCGTAATATTATTACATTGACTGAGTTCACTGACCGTTTTTGAACGTCGACGTACAATTATTTTTTGTTAATGTTTTTTAATAACAAGCTCTCTGAAATTTGTTTACCATTAACGAAAAATAATTTCGCCAGCCAATAATTTTCTAAGCCAAATTGAGCCGCCATCTGACAAACTTTGGCTAAGCCAGTTAGACTTTGCATCTAAAAATAATTATATCAGAGACACACTCGAAAAATAAACGCGAGCCTATAAACGATTCCCACTGGATACACCATATCCGTATTGTGCTCGTTGCTACGATAGGCTACACAGGACTCAGTTGCATGTTCTGTAGACATGAAGTGGCAACTAAAGCCATTATCAGCCATGAATAATGGCTTCGGGGTCTATAGGCTACATAACACAGTGTCCATTGCAAACATAGCCTATTTGAAACCGATCATTCCCCCTCCCCCATACACGTCTAACCAGTTCACTGGGGGGGTGGGGGTCGTTTTGCTACGTGTGGATATGATCTTGGGCTACAGACATCACTGTGGCATTGACAAATGCCTCCCCACCCCCACTCTGCCTCCTGCATGGCTGTAAGCTGGCTGTTTGTTGTTTACATGCAACTGGTGGAAGAATGCGCAATCATGTTTCATCGATGCGCGTTTTAGAATGTTCGAATTCGCCAGCATGCGTGTAGGCTAGTTGTGTAAATAGAAAAGAATAGAATATACTTTATTGATGCCTTGCTCAAAAGTACTTCTGCCATAGCCTACCCAGGTCGGGGATCGAACCAGCAACTCTTGGGCGTAAGGGCTGAAGCTCTAACCAGTGGGCTACGGCTCTGTCCCTTCGCAATATTGATGTGTGTCTCAATTCAAAATCACGAATTCACAATAGGCCTATAGCTGTTTTTCAGCAGACATCGAAACATAGCCTACACATTCGCAAAACGGAGAATATCTTTTTCACTCATCATTTTTAATTAGCCTACTTCTCGCGCCTATGCCTGCTCAGCATTTCTGCTCTCTCTATCTCCCTCCCTCCGAGGTAGCTAGACCATAGATGCTTCTCCCTAAATGAATGAACATTGTCTTAGAAAGTAGCCGCGGTAGCCTGTAAAATGAGGCCTGAAATCCTGGCTACTGTGTAATTGAAACCAGACTAGGTTAGGCTCTTTGTTCGGTCCGATCATTTTCGGCGGCGCGAACATAGACCTATTAAATGAATAGAAGTGAATTTGGGGAGTGAATTAGAACTAGCCACCCATTCATTTTAGAGCTTAGATTATCTGCCCAAACCCGAACTGCGGGTTACGGATCTCGAGATCCAACAACACCGGTGTTGGGTCGACATTTTTCATCCTTCCCCTCCCGTCGGGTCAGGCTCATAATCACAGAACGCGTATGCCTCCGTTTTAAAATAGCCAACATTTTTAAGTAGGCTAGCATACAAAATGTAAAAACGAAATATAAAAAATGAAATACTATGAAAAAGTTGAAAGTCAAGTTTGCTCAAGGTTTGCTCAAGAACTCCTCCAGAGTTTTTACCTCAAACAACACAAATCAACACAAATAAATGAACAGATAACTCAAACGTGCTGTAGACCTATGTCATAATGAAACAACCACAGACAACACAGTCTGACAAATGTATTCAAACAATTTGATTCGTGCACGAAGCGCCATCTAGCTGTCATTATGTGTAAGTAACAGCCTCCCAGTCTAAGGACTCAGCGGTCTTTTGACCGCCTCGCCGCGCTTTAAGTAGTTCACAACAGCACGGCGCTTCTAGTAGATCGTCAAAGCGGTCAAATGACCGGGGCGCGGCGCTTCTAGGTATAAGTGGGTCAGAACGGCACGGCGCTTCTAGTGTTAATATCAAATTGCAGTTGGTTGGGCAGCAGACGTTGGGTCAGTGTTGGCCCAACGTTGGCATTCCAACTCTTGACGCTGCCATTTGTGGGTGTAATTCCAACGTTGGGCCAACACTGACCCAACGTCAGCTGCCCAACCAATAGTATCAAATTTCAATTGGTTGGGCAGCTGACGTTGGGTCAGTGTTGGCCCAACGTTGGCATTCCAACTCTTGACGCTGCCATTTGTGGGTGTAATTCCAACGTTGGGCCAACTCTGACCCAACGTCAGCTGCTCAACCAATAACATCAAATTGCAAACGTTGGGCCAACCTGGGGCCTATTTCACAAAACCAGAGTAAGTAGATCCAAGATAAGTGACGACACACGCGGTTGACCAAGCCTGGTCAAAGTAAACATGCAAAACACGTTTCACTAATGCTGAGCGCAGATGAGTTGAGGCGGCTAGGTCAAGCCAGGTGTAAGTTATTCGGTATGTGTGCGCGTTCTCGTTTCTCCCCCAAATAACTCACGGTTGGAATAAAAAAGACGCGAAAAATAGCGTCTTGCACACAAAGTGAACAACCGCTTTTGATATAGACTAACAACGAGGTAAAGTTGTACTTTTTTGGATGGGAATCATGATTATTTCTGTTACATAGCGGGAGTAGGTGTGGCAGACCAAGTGAATGCAAATGTACGTATGCACCCACGTGAGAGAGATTCCTTGTCTCGGCACGCAACGTCATTAAGAAAGCGCTTAGCCACCGCAAAGATGCACACAGTATGACTATATATATCTTAATTTGTCGAATTAGTTGAAAACACCTTTGAAAAATGTCCCCTCCACTTCCAATAAACTACTAGGCTATTTATTCATCAAACGTCCGTCAAAAAATAAGCAAACAACGAGTATGTTATTAATTATAAGGCCACCATAATTTAAATAACATCCATATGGTATTAGGCAGACATTCTGCTGTGTTTTGCGAGTAAATGCAAGTAGCAAACAATATATTTGGAATACAGCTCTTTGAAAAAATCGCATGGAGGTCTGATTTGAATGACAGCTAGCAGAACCAATCAGATAATGTAATTACCATTAGAATTAACTTAGCTTGGCTGTTAGCCTGGTCGGGAGCAGGCTAGCTTCCAAGTATAAATTCCCATGGTAACTTATATGTGATCTCTTCTGTGAAACCAAGTCAAGGCTATGTTCATCCAGGATAACCCAGTAAGCCTGTCTAAATCCCCTATCTTGGTTTTGTGAAATACCCCCCTGCTTGCTATCTGGGACAGGTTCTCTGAGTGAGTGAAAGATACAGCGTGGTCAGTGTCCACTCGGTCGGCCATGTTTTATGTTTTGAAAAGAGTCTTAAAATACCCAGATTACCCACTATTCTTTGCATCTCCTACTTAGGATAATTGGTGTCTTAACTGCTTTGTACAACACTATTTAGACATCTATGCTTAGTGTGACTTTACCCTTAGTCTAAGTTATAGTCACAGTCTATCTTAGTGAAACCGGCCCCAGGTGTTTGTGTACATACCCATGAAGCTTCCCTTCTGGTCAACTGAAATTGAGTGGTGTTTTGGTGGAGAAGCTCAGACAAGCTTTTGAAGATGCTGGTCTCCCACAAGGGAAAAGGCTGATGCAGAGACACCCCTTCTGCCCTCTCTTCTCTCAGCCCAAGGATTACAGCCCAGTGGTTTGTTCTTGCAAACAGCAGTGCATCAGTTGTGGTAATTAAAGCTGGATACGGCCCTATCAAAAAAGGTGCATACTGCTTATCTTTAATACAGCAAACCATGCAGGCATAGCCCAGCATACTCCTGGATCCTCTATGCTTAATCCTACTGAATAAATCACAGACACTGCCGAGAGAGAGAGAGAGAGAGAGAGGTGCTCAGTTTTTGGAAGATCACACAGTGTGTGTGTGTGTGTGTGTGTGTGTGTGTGTGTGTGTGTGTCTGCATGCTAGGTGCAGTGCATGTGATTGACAGGACTGATTTTTCACCTCTTTCTTCTGAAGGATGTGTGCGAATTGTCTTTGAGCCGGATCAAAGAAACTGAAGCAATCTTAAAGAACCCCTCAGGAATCATCTCTTGGATGTGTAACGAGAGTTTGTCTCAACACGTGCTGCTGGCTAAAACAGTTTGCCGGACAAACCCTCCACAAACTCCCTAGCTCTTTAACATGTCAGAGGAAGCTACAACTCACCATACCAACTACCCTGTGAAATGAAACAAGAATAGCCAAAGGCACCAAAATACACATTCAGACAGATCTAGATCTAAACAAAACAAACTCCAGACAGATAGCTTCCATCAGGACATCAAACGTACATATCTAAATGAAGATATATTAACTAATTCAGCCTTTTTAAACCCTCCAGTTGACCTTTTACTATCAGATATTTTATTCATATGTCTGTGGTTAGTTTGCTTACACAGACAGGACATTTTTTTTCTCTCATATAAACAGAACGCTAAGTGATGCAGCAGGAAGCTATTTGAGCCTGCTTGGATGCCAATGGTGGACAGAGCTTCACCTCAGCTTTAGGCTCGCCTCAGCTCTGTCAGTGTGGGATTTCTTCAGGCGACGAGGATGAAAGCTTCACATCGGACATTTTGAGTCCAAGTGCAGAAAAGTGTGTGTGCACCACAATTTCACAGTCTTAATGTGGCATCAAATTAGCCTTTCAGATCATCAGCTAATTTAACCTCATCCCGGAGATGATCCCAAACCCCGCGACTCCACAGAGAAGAGAGGACACAGATAGATGGAAAAAATGCCTGTCACCCAGTATCCATCTTAGCCGGAATGAGCCAGTTTAATAAGCCTTAAGTTGTGCCTTTGAGTTAAAAGAAACCTGAAATCACACTAATTCTACTGATGGGGTCTACTCTCAATCTGACACATGTAACAACATCAGACAGAAAGGAGAGAGCAGAGCAGGGGATTTAGTTTTTTTCTGTTTGCTGTGAACACGTTCACTAAAGAGGTTTTTCACTTCGAACACAGCATGGGGCTTACAAACATCATCCACAGCCATCTCCTCTTGTTCGTGGACTTTTATCGCTGAACCCTGCTGTGAGTGGGAAATCTCTGAGATGAGACAAGACAAGACGTTGGCACTGGCCCGGATCAATACTTTTCTGATTGTATGCTTTATTAAAAGTGCAGTAATAAATTGTGAAGGGCTAACGAGCCGAAAGGCAGGCTGAAAAGAGACATCTCGATTTGGCAGGAAGAGGGTAACATGAGGCCAGATGTGGTAGCTCACACGCACACACAAATACAGACACACACACACACACACACAATTAACACTTTTGAGAGTTTAAAGTCCAGGATCAAATAACCATCATTCTGACATTTATTTCCATGTCATGGCGCGAGGCACAGCTAATCCGCTCAGATGGCGTGGAGGAGTCGGCACAAAGTGAGCTCAACCCAGTCCCATGGATTAAAGTGAAAAAAAATCATCTGACTGAAAATGTTTCGTCCAAAAAAAAAAAAAAAAAAAATTGACACACGCAAGTGATCCAAATCAAAGGGCCTTAGCATAGACCTACATAAAATAGGGCCATACAGACTAATTGTACCCTCCGTTTACAAGTAACACATTTTAAAGTAGGCCTAGCTATTCAATACAGCAGACTGTTGCTTATTAAGAGTGCTCAGAGGGCCGGCCATAGCCCGTACGGGGTTGGGGGGTGTCACTGTCACCCCTGAGAACATTTATTAAATACTGTTATGTAAATGCATAAATTCTGTGCACTTTCAGTTAGAGGTTAGGGCCAGCATTATGCCTAAAATACATGTACAGTGGGTACGGGTTAAGAATGCACCTTCTCCCGCAGGACTCCCGAAGAGATCCCGCAGGCTGTCAAGCCGATTTTTTTCAAGGCTAAGGCAATGTACCCAAACAACCACCAGGTGGCAGAAAGTTTCATCCCGCATTTCAACTGCATTTAATGATGAAGACCGCATATCTGTCAATAGTTGACTCCTTAATCTCATTTAATCATTAAAATGAAGGTGATGACTGGCGAAATTAATCAAACGACGTTTCAATAAACCATTGTTGAAATGAATGAAAATGGTTACAGAAAATTGCCTACAGCCTAACGCCGACACAGCTGATTCTTTGATTGATTCTAAGCTGTTTTGATGTAGGGGATGGGTAAACTGGCGCGCTACAAACATGCTACCAATCAAATGTAATATTAGTAGGACTAGCCTACTTAGACACTTTAGTCATAGGCAACGTTGCCATGTTAATTTGGCCTAGAAGTGCTTGCTTGTGGTGGCGCTCCTGTCCGCTGCTTCTCCCGAATTGTGTTTGGCAAATTTGTCAACAATCAGCTTAAATGTCAAATCATATTTATTTCTATTTGTGGCCATGGTATTGGGGGAAACGCGGAGAAACGAGATGGTCAGTCCTCGTATTTTTTCTTCACGTTTCGTTGTAAGAAATATATAAGTAGCCTAATAGTTAAAGTCTTCTTCCGTATTGAACAGATACGGGACGCTCTTTGTTCCGTATTTTAAGGAACTACTCAATGCACACACACTACAATGAAAAACACACAAAGAAAACACTAAACATGTAGCCTACAACCCAGCAAGCAAATAACGTTCTGCTAACTTAAAGTAACGTTAGCTTTTGGTTCCCCTATGGTTCGTTTTTCAGCAACCTACTAATAACGTTTAGAGAACGTTATCTCCAGGTTGTCAAAACAAATGGCGTTCCCCTAACGTTTTTACAACTAAAAAAAGAAACGTTATATTTTGGCTGAATCCCAGCAAGCAAATAACGTTAGCCGTTGGTTCTCCTGTGGCTAGTTTATCAGTAACCTTCTAATACCCTGGAGAGAACGTTAGCTCCAGGTTATCAAAGTTCCCCGAACGTTATTACAACTAAAAAAAGAAACGTTATATTCTGGTTGCATTTCTCTTTTCACACAACGTTGCTACTTAGTTGTTTTTTTGTATCTTATTTGTATAACCATATCGGTATTTTCTGGTTATGTGCGTGGGGTTGATTATTGTTGATGAAAATCACCCCAGAGTTTCTATGAGTTTCCAATTGAACACGGCCAGCAGCCACACTGCAACTTAGTCTGAATAATTTGTTGCAAAATCGACATATGCCTATTCTATTCTTCCCCCCTCTGTTGGATTGATATTAGGCCGACCAGAGCCAGCCCGTTTAGAAGGGGCCAGCGCGAGAAGAAGAGGTTGAGAAAACTTAGCCTACTTCCATCTCGGGTCCGTGAAAAAAACAGCCAGCTCTGGTGTTTTGGTGTGTTAGCAGACTCAACCTCGCTAACTTTAAGACACATGGATAACACAGAGATAAAGTTACTCACGTAGGCTACTGGCTGTATGGTATCGATCACATTCTTCACATCGTACTCCATGCACTTGTTCCATTAAGTCCAACAGTCAACAGGCTTTTAAAAAACACTGTACAGAGTAAACCGGGTGGAAGAGCTAGCTAGCCATAGTCCCAGGCAGGCACACAACGATTTCATGCTAACTGCAAATCTGACGAATAGTGTTGGATTAATCCATTATCGATTAGAGTGGCACCTGAAATGCATTCATGTTTTTAAAGCTTTATTTGTTATGAAAATATGATGATGAGGACTCCAACGAATTCTTTCTCAAACGTTGAGACTGCATCTTAAACAGCACAATGTTCCCGGGGGAGAATTGTTTTCTATTAACACGTAGTCCTATGTTTACTGTGTAGTTCCATGTCAAATCAGCCTAGAAAAACGCCAGGTTTCATTTTCAGTTGGTCTTATAACTTGAGAGGAGACACGTTTTAAATGGGAAAATTACCAGAAATCTTAGTCACTTTTAAACATGAAGCTAGCAGGCGAGAAGCTAATGGTCTAATCCGATTCAATGATCTATGCTAGGCTGAAGCTAAAAGTTGTATCGCCAGACTCACAGAATGGCTGGATGAGCGGGAACAAGGTAAATATCGATTGTTTTGCTCGAGGGGAGGTGGAAAATGAGCGTATTTCCAAAAATGGCGGAATATCCCTTTAAGGCCTATTTTAGATTAATGGTTAAAACATAATTTCAAGTACATAATTCGGTGTATTTGGTATCCTTTTCAAGTTCAAGGTATTAGGAATTTCTGCTTCTTTTTGAATACGAGAAGTAAAATATAGCCTTTCCATTCCATTCAAATAGCTACCAGAGTCAATGCCTTGTAAAAGTAGTAATTACTTTTTAAGATATGAGTACCTTAACATGGCCTCCAAAAAGGCAAGGGCAAAAAGACAATGAAAACAATAGATTTTAGTTATGGAACCTAAACATTGTGTAGACAAACTTTGAAGAAAATCCGAGTCGGTGCTGCAACCATTTTCCTGGATTTTGTCTGATTTGACACGGAATGACCCTATAGGATAAATGTAATTGTAGAATAGTTGTGTATGTCTAGGCTACCTATTACGCCTACGTTTCCCCAGCCTTTTGACAATAAAACGCTGTTACATGTGTAGCGCCCCCTAGCGTGTCTAGCTATAGTGTGGAGTGCGCTCCCCGAATTCCTATGCTGGCGAGAGATCTCTCTCTCTAAGGTTAACTAATGCTATAATTGTTTTTAACTAAATGTATTCAAATGTCTTAAATTAAATTAAACTTTTACACTAGCATCACTATTTTAATCTTTTAAAATAGCTACCCACATTACCAGTGTAATAAACAACCAATGAAATATCATGTAAATCAGTATCACTGTAAATGTTAAATAAGGCTACAGTTAACTTTTTAACCATTAAGTTCTATCAAAACATCAATATCAAAATACCCAATGACATTCAAGAATATGCAAGAGAAATACTTTTAACTATTTACTGAAAATTGGTCAGCAATATACACATAAATTCTTTTCAGTTTCAGTTTCTTTGCATTCATTTAAACAGTTCAATCCAAACACAAATCTTTCCAACACAGTTTCAGTTTCACTCCTAAAACTAAGGCGGCATTTAACTAAATAAATGAAGTGGAATGGGTACCCAACCAGTTGTCATGTGTTACAGCCATTTCGTGCCTTTCACTGAATTTATTATTTTGGTTTGAAATATGGTCATTTTGTTATATGAAATGGTTTTATGGTTTTATGGTTTTGAACTACATTTCCCTGCTTGACGTTACCTGCCATCTTTGATGTGACACTAGAGGGTCAAAGGGTATATGACGGGAGGCACGGTGTTAGTTGTAGGCCGACGGATAATGGGAGTTGGGTGAAATCACACTGTTTTGACCACTCTCTAGTTTACTATTGCTTTAGAAACAGTTTTTTCGTTAAGATTACATCAGTGGACTAATTTACAACAACTATTCTTTCATGATTATGATTTCGAACACGGACAATAAATGAATTTGCAACGTAAACCTAGAGGTGCGTTAATCCAACCTGGCTCTTAATTGTTCACGGCTCGTGGAACTTGGACTCTTTTAAATGGACACTACAAAGTCAAAACAGTAAAGGATTAATGGATTTCGTTTTCTGGATTTTGGCGAAAGACACATCTTAAGTTTGGAAACTGGAATGGAAGAAAATCTGTGAGTAATACGAAGTTTAAGTAACGTCGGGCCGCCGCGTCCGACAAAGTTTGGCTTGTTGCGTGCAGGGAACAAAGGAAACGTTTAATGAAGTTTATGTCTCTCTGAATGTTGATTGCACTCTGAACAAAAAGATTTAAAGATGTTGGAGCAAAGCGAAGAGCAAGACGAAAGCGAAGAGCAAAACGAAAACGAACCAAAAGAAGTGGATGATGAGGAGGCAATGATCGAAAGAGAAAGGGAACTTCTTAAATTAATTGGAACCCGTAGAGGAAAGCTGGGTGTTCTAACGTGGAAACGCAATGAAATAGATGCTCTAATTGAAGCGGGTGATACAAAAGATGAAGTCGAACAACAAATTGGGGATTTTATTCATTATGTGGTGGAGTTTGAGAAAATACATGAACGTGTCCAATCTCTATTGCCTGATGATGACCGAGAGCACGATCATACAAACTGGTATAAGCCGAAAATATCGCAGATTGGGGCGTTTTTGGCCGGTGTGGAGTTTTTCCTAGGAGCCGATGAGGTAGAACCAGACAAACATGAGGAAGAACCAGACAAACGTGAGGAAGAAACTCAAGACCCACAAGGTGCTTGTGCTGATTCTGTTTCGCCACACGACAGCGTTTCTCAGGCCGCAATAAAGGCTTCAAGTAAAGTCTCAAGTCGGGGCAGCAAAGCCTCTGATGCGCTCTCAGAAGCGCGAGTCGGACGTGCTGTGTTAGTTGTGCGCTCGCAGTCTGTGGATAAGCAGTTTGAGCTTGATATGGAAAAGTTGCAAATAAAATTGAGAAAAGAAAAACTTCAACTTCAAACTAAAATAGCTGAGGCAGAAGCTAAAATTAAAGCGCTCTCTGAAGATGACATTTCGCTTGCAACTCCGTCAACGGAATATGTTATTCCAACAACGACACGAAAGCGTCCCACAAAGCAAAGAATATTTCCCAAATATACCCAAACTGAGGTCAAACCAAAATTGCAAAGCTCGTTCCTAACTCAAACAAAAATGCCCATTCGAAGCATGATGAAAGAACCACATAAAGAAATTCCCTGCTCAAATGACGATTCCCTGGTTGCCGTTATGAAAAAGCAAAATGAAATCACAGAACAGCTTTTAAAACAACAAGCGCTTTTGTCACGGCCAAAATGGCCTACCCCTATTACAGGAATCAGATCCTCCGGGATACAGACAACACACAGAAACAGTAATACAATACAATATTTATTGACAATTATATATAAAAATATAACACTGTTAAGCACAGGGGAAGGCAGTTGTTAAAAGGCACCAGGGGGCAGACACACCCACCAACATTCCACTATTTCCACTATTAGGCCCTCCATTTAAATAATTCATTATCAAAGGCATATAGGCTAATCTCATAAAATACCCACACAATATGCACGTCAATAGAAACCACACATAGGGAATACAAATTCATCCAATCACAGCACAGCACAACACAGCAACCAGTAATCATAAAAGTGACAATTCACACACCAAAGAGGAGGCTTTAACAGTCAAAATGTCAAATGGTGGGAGGATGACAATACAACCCCCTAGAGGCCAGGTCCTCTCCCCGCTCAACGGTGCTGAATGAAGGAATGGTCCAGTACTGGTCGGGCAGCCCCCCTCTGACCAGTACAGAAGTAAACACAAGTCACGATACGCAGAACTCACGCATACACTCGCCAATCGTATCAATCGGCTCCCGTACACTGGCAGGCCGGCTCCAGTAACCTGGGGATTCCCCCGAAGCGACGTGGTGACGCAGTGGACGCGTCGGCTCCGCCCCCAGGGGATTCCGGCTGCAAGGAACACAAACGCAGCACCTCAGACACTCGGACCAGCACAGCGGCGTGGGAGAATCATGCAAAGTTATTTGTATCACACAGTAGAAGGAAAACTTCCCTTTGACGAAGCACTTGAGAGCGTTGTATGGATTTCCTCATCGCCAGCCCGGCCTCCGCGGGATCAGCTGCTGATGGCGTTGTGTTTAAGTGGATTCCGTGGCCTAGTCCAGCGCCGGCAGCTACAACATAATCAGGAAATCAACACACGGGAGGCAGACGATCTGGAGCTAGGCAAGTTATCACAAAGGTATCGCTGCAAACTCAAACGTCCCTTTCGGGTGTACTTAGCCATCGAGTAGACCAGCCGCCTGTAGATCGCCTAGCTTCTCGTCCATGCTTCCGTGTCGTGCCTCCGTCCGGATCTCTGTCCCCCATCAGTCTAGATCGCCTGTTTTAAAGGGGAGAACAACCTATCGTAGCCCTGCGCCCATTAGAAGTCCACCCAGTTAACTATTAAGTCATTATGGGTGCAATAGGCAACAGGTATAGAAAGTCCCAGCCCACCGTAGTCCGTGGCAACAAGCCAACACAATACCTGTCCATCCGTGTTCGTGCACAGTATCGAATCAAAAAGTCCCATCCAGCAAAATGAGCGTGAACAATGCATACATAAATGACACTTGACAATACATCCATTTAATGACACTTGACATTCCTCCCCCCTTAATCAATGGTCGTCCCGACCATTGAACTAATGCCCCAAACCTTACAGGGGGTACTACCATGTTAGCCCTAGTGTAACGCCTTTGTTTGGCCAGAGCAGTCAGTTGACATTTCCCTCCCCCCTTAATCAGTGGTCGTCCCGACCACTGAACTAATACCCAAACCTTTCAGGGGGTACTCCCATGTTAGCCCTAGTGGAGCGCCTTGGTTCGGCCCCAGCAGTCAATTCCACATTCCCAAAGTCAGGGCCTGGGTCCCCCCTACCTGGGTCAGGGAACATAGGCTCAGGTTCGCCCTGCCCTGCTTGAGTCTGGGGAGAGCCTGTGTGCCCTGAATCATTACTCAGCCCAATTGGCCAAAAACCCACCCCCTTACCAGAATCTCTCCTGCCTGAGTCTCCATCCTTCCCCTTGCTAGTCCAAGTTCCCGGGCAGGGGCGCAGATTATTTCGGTGAAGGGTCCGAATGGGCCCCTCCTTGCCCTCAGGCCGCACCATATAGACAGGCTGTTCAGGGTTGAGCTGGGAGAAGACTACCCACGGTTCCGGGACCCAAAAGGGCCCCAGCTTCCCCTTCGCACGCCTTCGGAAGTTCTTACACAACACCCTCTCTCCGGGCAGCAGGGGATGGGCCCTGGCCCTCCGGTTATAGCGGCGTTGGTCCCATTCTTGGCGACGTTGGCTCTGGCCCTGAACCTGCCTGTAGGCCGCCACCAACTGTGCTTGATGGTACTGCACCCAGTCATCCATTGAACCCTGGGCTTGGGGCAGGGAGACCCCCAAAGCAGCGTCAAGGGGTAATCTGGCATGGCGTCCGAACAGGACATAAAAAGGGGCTAGCCCGGTGGAGCTATGCGGAGTGTTGTTATATGCCTGTAATAAATATGGAAGCTTTTCCATCCAGTGCCCCTGACCCTCCTGGTCTAAGGTGTTTAACAAGCCCAGGAGGGTCTGATTAAATCGTTCACATGCTCCATTACCCTGTGGGTGGTATGGGGTAGTGCGGCTCTTGGTACACCCATAAAGTCGGCAAAGCTGCTGCATGACCTCTGATTGGAAAGCTCCCCCCTGATCAGTCAGGATACGCTCCGGGCACCCAAAAACCTGGATAACATTCCTCCAAAGGACCCTCACTGTAGTCTGGGCTGACTGGTCCTTGGTAGGGATGGCTATGGCGTATCTAGAAAACAAATCAGTGATGACTAGAATATAAGGGTGAGAGTCATTTGACCGCCCCAATGAGAGGTAGTCCATTGCCAAAATTTCAAAAGGGTAATGACTCACCACGGAGTGAAGTGGAGCCTTGGCTTCTTTTCCAGCCCGTCCCAGCACACACTGCTGGCATTCGTCTTCCCAACGTCCTGAATCCCCCGCCATGCCCTTCCAAAAGACCCGAGACCTAAGGGCCTGCATCATTCGGGCCCCTCGTGCATGGCCAAAGGCCTGGTGGTAGGAGGTCCACACTGCGTGCCGTTCCTGGGCTGGAATGACCACTGGGGACACGAGTTGCCCAGTGGCTGGATCTTGGCTCTGTCGAACCAGTACCCCATTGTGAAGGTGCAGGCGTTCTCACTCTCCTAAGAGCCGCCGTCCATCTGGTGCAAGACACCACGGGTCCAGTTGTTGAGCTTGTTTCCCTTCCCCCTTCCACTACCGTATCTTCTTCAAGTCTGGATCCCTCCCTTGGGAGCTAATCCAGTCAGCCTCAAAGCCATTCCCCCCTGCAGAGATTTCGGTGTCCGTTCTGTTCAAGGGACCTGGGTGGGTCTCCACTTCAACCGCGTTGCTGCCAGCTGTAGTGGGCAAACGTGACAACGCATCTGCATTCTGATTAGCTGATCCAGGCCTGTAACACAGCTGGAAGTCAAAGCTGGCCAGCTGGGCCGCCCACCCCTGTTCTGTGGCACCCAGCGTGGCTGTCTGCAAATGGGTCAAAGGCCGGTTATCAGTGTAAACTTTAAAGGTGGCCCCATACAGGTAATCTTTAAATTTTTCTGTCACTGCCCATTTTAAAGCGAGCAGCTCTAATTTAAAGGAACTATAGTTCTTATCATTCCTCTCTGCAGGATGAAGGCTGCGGCTACCATAGGCGACAACCCGCTCCCTTCCTTCCTGCACCTGGGCCAGCACAGCACCCAGCCCTTGAAGGCTGGCGTCCGTGTACAGACGGAAGGGCGCATCAAAGTCTGCATACGCTAGGACCGGGGCCTGGATGAGTAACTCCTTGAGCTTGTCGAAGGCAGCTTGGCAGGCTGTGGTCCAGGTTATGGGTGCGGCCTTGGCGCCCGTTGTACCCTGTAGTAGGCCGTTCAATGGCCCGGCTACCTTGGAGAACCCCGGGACAAATCGGCGGTAGTATCCCGCAAATCCTAAAAACGAACGCACCTCTTTTACGGTGGTAGGGGCAGGCCACTCCCGCACCGCCGCCGTCTTCTCAGGGTCCACGGCCACCCCCTGCTGACTCACTATGTGGCCCAAGTACCTCACCTCCCGTTGGAACAATTGGCACTTCTGTGGGTGTAATTTCAGGCCGTGATGGTCCAATCGTTAAAACACCTGCTCAAGATGCCGCAGGTGGCTGTTGAAATCAGGTGAGTATACAATAATATCGTCCAAGTAAATCAGCAGGAAGTCGTTCACCCGCTCCCCCAGACACCTCTGCATCAGGCGCTGGAAGGTAGCGGGCGCGTTACAAAGGCCAAATGGCATTTGCTCCCACTGATAGAGGCCCATCGGTGTTACGAAAGCCGTTTTCTCTTTGTCCCGGGGGTCGACCTCCACCTGCCAATAGCCACTGGCCAAGTCGAGCGTTGAATACCACGAAGCCTTCTTCAGCCCAGTCAGGGACTCCTCGATGCGGGGAAGGGGAAACGAGTCCTTGTGGGTGACGCTGTTGAGCTTGCGGTAGTCAACGCAGAACCGCCAGGAGCTATCTTTTTTTCTCACCAATACTACAGGGGCAGCCCAGGGACTAGAGCTCTCAGTGACGACGCCACTGGCCAACATCCCCTGCAGTAGGGTGCGCAGTTCTGCATAAAGGCTCGGTGGGACTGGCCTGTGGCGCTCCCGTACTGGGGGAGCGTCCCCAGTTGGGATCGAGTGCAGCACGGCAGTGGTCCGCCCATAATCTTCTTCATGGGCAGCAAAGATGTGAGTCCATTTCCGAAGAAGGCTCGTCAGCTGTCTTTGTTGATCTTCAGTTAATCCCTCCCCCTCCAGGGCCAACGCAGGATGGTCGTCCACCTCTTCAGCCTTCACTGGGCAGATATCCACCTCCACTTCATCTTCCCCTCTATACCGGAGGACCAGAAGTTTTGGGCCTTGCACATCTATGGGATCTATCAGAACCACTCTGGCCAGGGGCTTGCGGGTGGGTAGCTCCACAGGGTATGGGTGGGGGTTACATACCCGGAGAGGCAGCTTACCTCCTTGCATCTGGACAACCGCTCGACCTATCCTCCACTCCCGCTCTTCACCCCCTGGGTCCTCCACAACCACACAGCAGTCAGGGTGGCCTGCAGCTTGGGGAACCTGAGCCCAAACTATGGTTTCTGTCTGGGGTGCCAGAGTCACCGGGGCCTGTGGGTGCAATCGAGCCGTTCCCTGAAAGTCCATGGGAAGTCTGGTGGAGTGCACACGCCTGCACACTTGGAAAGCCTTCTCCCACACCTCTCCTGCTACTCTAGGGATTGTTGACTTGAATGCAGTCAGGCCAGGGTGCCCATCCTGAAAAAGTCCCTCCCAGCAGTGGCTTATAACATTCATCCCCAATATCCCATAATCTGACTGGAGGCAGTTATCCTCCACTATCACTACCCCCTTGGCAGGCACCCTCACTCCCCCCACCTCAAAGTTCAGTATCGCGTAACCCACATATGGTAACTTCAGTCCATTAGCAGCCTTTAAAGACAGCCACGGAATCTCTTTAGCCCCGTGGACCTCTTCTTGCTGCATATAACGCTGGAATAGAGACTGGCTGAACAAAGTTACTTGTGATCCCGTGTCTAAAATACAGGGAATTACTCTCCCCTGCACAGTGACTTCAACTTTAGGGCACTGGCCAATCAATACGGGCTTTAGGGGGATTTCTGTTTGAGTCCCCTCCTCGGCCACTTGCCCGACAGTGGTCGAGGCGGTCAAAAATCCTGGGATTGTGGTTGCCGCTGCGGGCACTCTCTCTGCATGTGCCCAGGCCGATTGCAGCGCAAGCAGATAGGCCTGCCTTGGTCGTCCCATCTTGGGCCCCTTTCCAGACGGCGTCGTGAGTGTGGGTCTGCATTACTCCACCTAGGTGGGTTTACGTGCTCAGGCTGTGGTTGGCGAGGCTGGTTTGCTCTGAATTGCTGACGTATTTCCCCCAGGATGCCATCTTTAAGGGTCAGCATCTGTTCCTTAACCTCAGCCAACACTTCAGCTTTCAGAGTCTTCTTGACCTCTTGCCACTCTTCGGCTGATCGAGATGGGGTAGAGGCTGGGGTGGGTGCCCGAGGAGGCACATAGGTTCGTCTGGTAGTAGCCTCCTCTGCATCGCGATCTTGCTCTTGCTCTACTGCTCTCGCCTCCTTGCTCACCTGTGCGAATGTCAGGGCCGGGTTTCGCCGTAGTAGCTTCTGCAGTTCCAGTTGCACCGGTCCAGGGCGGAGGCCAGCCACCAGCTGAGACCGCAGCATCTCGTCATCATCGTCTCTGCCGTCAGGTCTTGGCTCCTTAGCACGCCACCTAGCAAAACATTCACGCAGCCGTAAAATAAATCCCCCCACCTCTTCCCCTGCCTGTTGTTTGCAAGTGAAGAAACGGGCACGGAGCTGGACAGCTGTAGCTCGTTCTCCATAGAGGCTCTCTAAAGCATCAAAGATCTTAGATGGGGAGTCTCGGCTTGTAGGGGTTAGCAGCAAAATTTCTCGCCTTGCCTCTCCTTGGAGAGCACTCAATACAAAATCTACCTGTTGGGTTTGGGTTAAATTCTGAGCTCGAACAAAGATTTCAATTTGTGTGCGCCAATCCATAAAACATAGGTCTGTGTCCTTATTACTAAACTTGGGCACCCAGGGTCCCCCCAAGAACCAAGGCATCATCATGACATTCCCAGCCCCCGCGGGAGCTGCGTTACCCTCATCTGTCATATTGTCTGTACCGTGGAGGATGCTGCCCGACTACGCCAAAATGTCACGGCCAAAATGGCCTACCCCTATTACAGGAATCAGATCCTCCGGGATACAGACAACACACAGAAACAGTAATACAATACAATATTTATTGACAATTATATATAAAAATATAACACTGTTAAGCACAGGGGAAGGCAGTTGTTAAAAGGCACCAGGGGGCAGACACACCCACCAACATTCCACTATTTCCACTATTAGGCCCTCCATTTAAATAATTCATTATCAAAGGCATATAGGCTAATCTCATAAAATACCCACACAATATGCACGTCAATAGAAACCACACATAGGGAATACAAATTCATCCAATCACAGCACAGCACAACACAGCAACCAGTAATCATAAAAGTGACAATTCACACACCAAAGAGGAGGCTTTAACAGTCAAAATGTCAAATGGTGGGAGGATGACAATACAACCCCCTAGAGGCCAGGTCCTCTCCCCGCTCAACGGTGCTGAATGAAGGAATGGTCCAGTACTGGTCGGGCAGCCCCCCTCTGACCAGTACAGAAGTAAACACAAGTCACGATACGCAGAACTCACGCATACACTCGCCAATCGTATCAATCGGCTCCCGTACACTGGCAGGCCGGCTCCAGTAACCTGGGGATTCCCCCGAAGCGACGTGGTGACGCAGTGGACGCGTCGGCTCCGCCCCCAGGGGATTCCGGCTGCAAGGAACACAAACGCAGCACCTCAGACACTCGGACCAGCACAGCGGCGTGGGAGAATCATGCAAAGTTATTTGTATCACACAGTAGAAGGAAAACTTCCCTTTGACGAAGCACTTGAGAGCGTTGTATGGATTTCCTCATCGCCAGCCCGGCCTCCGCGGGATCAGCTGCTGATGGCGTTGTGTTTAAGTGGATTCCGTGGCCTAGTCCAGCGCCGGCAGCTACAACATAATCAGGAAATCAACACACGGGAGGCAGACGATCTGGAGCTAGGCAAGTTATCACAAAGGTATCGCTGCAAACTCAAACGTCCCTTTCGGGTGTACTTAGCCATCGAGTAGACCAGCCGCCTGTAGATCGCCTAGCTTCTCGTCCATGCTTCCGTGTCGTGCCTCCGTCCGGATCTCTGTCCCCCATCAGTCTAGATCGCCTGTTATAAAGGGGAGAACAACCTATCGTAGCCCTGCGCCCATTAGAAGTCCACCCAGTTAACTATTAAGTCATTATGGGTGCAATAGGCAACAGGTATAGAAAGTCCCAGCCCACCTTAGTCCGTGGCAACAAGCCAACACAATACCTGTCCATCCGTGTTCGTGCACAGTATCGAATCAAAAAGTCCCGTCCAGCAAAATGAGCGTGAACAATGCATACATAAATGACACTTGACAATACATCCATTTAATGACACTTGACACTTTCACAACTTCCACAGAGACAAATTTCTATTTTTCATGGAGATCCTCGAGTTTAAATCGTTCATCAAATCCTTTGAACAATTGATTGAAACTAAAACTGAAAACATGCAGCAAAGGCTTTACTATCTGGAACAAAACACCAGCGGAAAAGCAAAGAATCTAGTGCGCAGTTGTTTTCATTTGCCACCAGAAGAGGGGTTTAATGAAGCTAAATCCCAACTCGAATGGCATTTTGGAAATGAAATCAAAATAGCATCTGCATTTCTGGACAAAGCACTAAAATGGCTTGCCATAAAAGCAGAAGACGCGTCTGGTCTGAGGTCATATGTCATATTCCTGAAAAGCTGTCATAATACAATGCAAGAGATGGATTATGTATCAGACCTCGAAACACCAACCAACTTAAAGATTCTTGTGTCAAAATTGCCATTCAAGCTTCGTGTCATGTTGGATCCAATCTTTGGAGAAGTTCAGACTCCACTGAGCAAAATAACAGAATCAAGGCAAAGCAAAACTTTCTTAAAATCTAATAAAGGAAGTAATTTTGCTACAGCTGTTTTACCAATGTCAACACCTGGGCAGAAAAAAGTGCAATTGCAAACAAACAAACAACCTGCAAATAAAAGTGATTCAAATGCGAACTCAAAGACTTGCATGTTCTGTGCTAAAAATCATCTTATGGATGTTTGTGAAACATTTCAAGCCAAACCAAATAAAGAAAAAGTGGAGTTTTTGAAGGCTAAGGGAATGTGTTTTGGATGCCTGGAAAGAGGGCATTTAAGTAAAGATTGCCAAAGGAGGATGTCTTGCAATGTGTGTAAGAAAAGCCATCCGACTGTTCTGCACATACAATTCCAAAGCAATAAGGAGCCTATCAATCCTGATGCAGTTCTCTCTCTGGCAACTGGTTGTCATACTGGGGCCGGCAAGAGAGAGTGTGCTTTATCAATTGTGCCTGTCAAGGTAAAGCTGGAAAAAGGAACAAAGTGCATTAACACCTATGCCTTCTTGGATTCAGGAAGCTCGGCAACCTTTTGTACGGAGGAGCTGGCCAAACATCTTCACGCCCCTGGAAGGAAGACCGAGATCTTGTTAAAAACAATGGGCCAAGAAAAGCCTGTAACCAGCTATCAAATATCTGGCTTGGAAGTTGCTGCATTAGACAGCAACATATTTCTCACATTACCCGATGTCTTTACGCAAAAAGCCATTCCCGTGACACACAATAACATTCCCAAACTTGCAGACATAAGAAAATGGCCGTACCTCAAGGAGGTTGACATCACCCCTATTGATGCTGACATTGGGTTGCTGATAGGCGTCAATGCTCCGAGAGCCCTAGAACCCTGGAGCGTGATCAACAGCATAGGTAGTGGGCCTTGCGCTGTGAAAACTCTGCTCGGCTGGGTCATTAATGGCCCACTTGGCTCTGATGGAAACCTAAACGAAACATATGTTCATGTAAACAGAACTTCAATTGGAACTTGGAAAACCTGTTGATAAAACAATATAATCATGACTTCATGGAACAACACTGTGACGAAAAGAATGAATTGTCAGAAGAGGATTGATCAAAGGAATTAAGAACACTGGATCTGAGCAAAGGTAGATAGCCTACAGTTATGAATAGGCTACAAGTAGGAGCGGCGCGTCAGCACAAGAGGAGGTTGAGAGTGAGACCTCATCTCCTCCACACCCTAGTACTTCCATCACCTCAGGTTCGTGAAATAGCTTTGAATCAATGGTCTGTATTACGAGCTTGGTGCCTCTGTACCTCGCTAACTTTAAGACACTTCATTTGAATAACAAAGAGGTTAACTTTCTCACGTAGGCTATCCTACCGGCCCTGTATGAATAACGTTCTTCACAATTTGTTTTCCATGAACTAATGCCTACTACAGTTTTTTTCAATCGCTAACAAGCGTTTGTCCATTCAGTTGACACATTTTCAAAACTCTAAACACAGCCTCTCACCTGCAAAACACAATTGGCTGAATGGATCATTTTCCTCTCAAAAGCACATCCCATGTTCTTACAACACATTTTGTTACATATACACTAACTCGTCATTTCTCTGCACACACTAACTTTACCAAAACACTGGAAACCTGACTCAAAATGAACTTATTTTGTCAAAGAATGAAGCTTGTTTTCACTTCACAAGATACATGCAGTCAATCAGAGTACACTAGGTTTCAAAATACTGGCTACTGTTCACATTACAAAAACGGCATAGACTTTTATGTTTCAGTTTTACAGGTATTTGCATGCAAAACATGCAATCCAGCATTTTTACACTAAATTTCTCGGTTGGGAACTGTATGTCCAGATGTAATGTTCGCATTCAAATGCATTCCAGTAAAAAGCAATTTTTTTTTTTTTTACTGTTCACTAGGCCTAAAGGAGGTGCAGTATAAATACTGTTTACAGTAGACTATGATAGAACAGAAAACGTTTTACAGCATTGCAGTGAACAAAATATCCATGATACAAAAGAGCATTCTGAACAAAAAACAACAGCAAAAAGCCCAGATAAAAAGGGGGTGAACAAAGAAAAAGCACAATATTACTGTGTCTAATCTCTGCTCCTCTCAGTGCTCCTGCACCTCTCACTGCATCTCTCACTGGGCCTGCTCTTCTCCCTGGGCCCCTTACTCTTACTCTTCCTCGTCCAGACATTACGGTATTTGTCTTATTCAGTTTCTGCTTCCAAAAACATCACCTCCTCTTTTCACTGTGCAAGTGTCAATGTAATAGAGAGCAATAACCCCTGCCACTGAGTCTAAGATAGACTGGAATCAGCTGTGGTTGGCCCAATTTACCCAACATAAATCATCTGTGTGTCAATTATTCGATTGTTTGTTTATTATCACCTGAGATATATTGCTTTTGAATTGATAACATTGCAGAAACAGAGGTTTTTATACTGTATCTAAGGTTTGGAATACTGTGTTAACTATTGTGGGATGTTGTGTGTTAACATTCGAAAATAATACAAAAACGATCCATTATTTTGTTGGGAGGTATAGTTTGTCTGTTAAGAAAATGTAAGCATTGTGAAAATGTATTCACTGACTGCATACTGTGTGAAAACAACATGAAATGTGTGAATGGTATGGCCACAAAAGACCAATGCTGTGCTAACTGTGTTTAGAGTTTTGAAAATGTGTCAACTGAATGGACAAACGCTTGTTAGCGATTGAAAAAAACTGTAATACAGTTCTACTAATACAGTAGGATACAACAGGATTTTAAACTCTGCTACCAGGTAGAGGCCTAAACAGAGCCTAGCTCTTCCAGTCATAAGCAAACATCGATTTCCATGCAAACTGAAAATTGGACGAGGAGTTGTGTTGTATTAATCAATTTACAGTTAGCGATTAGAGTGGCACCTGAAAATGATGAATTCATTATTCATTAATCAAAAAATGTTTGGGTGTGAGGTCTCTGTTAAATGACGATTTTTTTTAGCTTTATTTGTTATGAAAATATGATGATGAGGACCACAACGAATGGCCTTCCTATCCTTCTCAAACTACGTTGAAACTGCAACTGAAAAGAACAGACACATTGTTTATTGTTTGCTTATGTGCTGTGACTGTCTCAGACAAAGCAGTAAGGGCAAGCAGACCTTTCATTCATGTGAGTAGAATTTATACATAATATAGGAATTGAAATGATTCAGAATTACACAATTATTTATGCAAGAACTTCAGGATGGTGAAAAGCCAAAATAACAAACAAACAAACAAACTCTGAATATTTTAAGTGGAACTAATTAACTTGAAAAGAAAAGACAAAATCAACACCAGAAATTAACCTGACTCCTTTACTAATGAAATGAATGATGATAAACAAAATATATACAGAACTCTAGTCAAAGCATCAGTTAAACACATCTTGCTGATGGAATTGTTGTAACTACATTGACTCTTTCAGGGCAGCTGTGGCCTACTGGTTAGGGTTTCGGGCTTGTGCCCGGAGGGTTGCCGGTTCGATCCCCGACCAGTCCACGGCTGAAATGCCCTTGAGCAAGGCACCTAACTACTCACTGCTCCCCGAGCTCCGCTGGTTGGGCAGGCAGCTCAGAGCTCACTGCTCCGGGTTAATGTGTGATTCACTTCACTGTGTGTTGTGTGTGTACACTAAATCTGTAAAATTGGGTTAAATGCAGAGAAACGAATTTCCCTCACGGCATCAAAAAAGTATATATTCGATTCGCCCTGTTTGCAGAAAAAGCCACTTTGCAGCAGCACAAAGCACATTGGCCAAGAATTCTTTTGACTGGAATGTAAGAAGCATGTGACCACGGGACATACTGTGTTCCCCAAACAGTGCAGGTACTGTTGTTACCGTAGTGCCACTTATTCCCATGTTCTTCAAACCAGTTTACTTCAGCAACAAGATGTTCAGCCACTGTAACAGAATCCTCCCTCAAGACATAGACCAGTACAGATGGTACGGGTTGAGAACGCTCCTTTCTTTCCCGCACATCGGGACTCCCGAAGCATCGGGAAAACTGCAACCGCAAGGGGGCAACATAGACTGCCCTAATAATATGAAGGTTCGGCTCATGGAAAAACCCGAGGACACCGCGCTAGTGACAAGCGGAGAAAAGAGACATGACGCTCGGCATGTTAGATTGCAGTTGCAGAGTTTTCGAATGTTTACAGCCTACCTCACAGCTCTCTCACTCGACGTAGCCTATAACTCAGTCAGTCCAGCAGAGATGCCAGAGCAACGTTTTGGTCAATGGAGAGGGAGAGAAATGCTCCGCATATCCGTCTCATTTAATCATCAAAATGAAAGTGATGACTGGCGAAATTAATCAAACGACGTTTCAATAAACCATTGTTGAAATGAATGAAAATGGATTTAGAAACCTATAGGCCTATCAAAAGGAAATAGCCTTCAATTCAACCTGAAATAGGCTACTCGAAAGGCAACCTTAGGTTAACTCATGAATTCATTAGGCTACGGTTACAAGACCGCATTTCCGTGAATAGGCTATTATTGTCAATGTCAAGGCGAAGACGAAAGAGATGGACAAGATGGACATTTTGGCTACATTTACATGCTAGGAATACTTAGAAATGTGTATAGGCTATTTTAAAACGGAGGCATGTTCATTTTAACCGGCGACGCTGGGTAGCCTACATGTACCCAGCACTTGTTATCACAGATTTTGTCCCCACCACTTTTGACGACTGAAAATAAAATGTATTTAACAGAAATCTCTTTAATACATGCCTATGCTTGTCACTTTACTTATAACCGTAGGCTACATGCATGGAGAAGATCGCGCATTTTGTAACATTGTAACAATGGATGGTCAGATATGCGATAGGGCAATGAGGGTGATTCATTGTAACCATCGACTAGGAGGCCTAGCTCCGCAATATAAGTTTCTAGCAACGTATCGTATGCATGTTCATGTTGATTCAGAGATAGGCATAGACTACCATAGGCTGCTGGGCGTCAAGCTATATGACAGCATTTTATCATGTGGTGAATTAATAACTAACGTCAGTTTAACATGTCAGAACTTTTGATCGGCGTTTCAAGTCCATGGCACGAATAAAGCATAACGGTGTTAACAATTGAGCTGTGGCGCAACTGGTTGGAACATGTGCAAGGTACGCCAGCGATCGGGGTTCGAAACCCACTCAAACCTCTCCGGAACTCATCAAGAGAAAAGTTGTCGTTTTATTAAAAAATGAAAGATTTTCTGTTTTGCGATTTTTTTTATGTTTGCGATGTCTGCTGAAAAGAAAAGTTAATAGCCTATGTGAATTCGTGGTTCAGCGCACACTCACGCACATTTTTACATTGACATAGTGTCGGGCTCAGGTGTCTGTCGAGAGAGAAGAGGGAGAGGCAGTCGTCCTCAGTGCCGCATATAGGTAGGCTATAATGTAGTGAACTGGTTAGACGAGTGTGGGGGAGGGGGCATGATCGCACAAGACAATTGCTCTTCATGAAATGGATCTCACATACGGCTGTCGATTTTTAAATGTAGCCTGCCTACACCACTTGCGAAATCGGACGTGGCACATAGCCTAATTATTAGGCCTAGGCTACTGGATTTAATATAGCAAATCCATGGACTTTGTTCATCCTATATATACAATAAGTATAAAATCCGACAATCCAAAACGATAACGAGATCTCCCAGAAACGAAAAACAAGTTTGTTGAGTAGCCTAGTCCTTCCAACAATCTCAGCTTTTGCGTTTGATAGATAAAAGGCATCCTGTCCTGCTGTATTCCAATGAGAAAAAAAAAACATCCAAGGTATAGGGTCACGGTAATGCAGAATGCATGAATCTCTCTCTCTCTCTTTCTCTCTCTCTCTCTATATATATATATAGACCTGGCTTTTTACCAAATGGCGAACCTCGAAAATTATTTAGGATATAGAGCCGTGTCCATTACGCACTACAGTTATTTTTTAGGCTATTGTTTTATTTGAGTGTTTTTGTCTACCATGGCAAACATAGTTGAAACGTTCGCTCTAAACTTATGTATTGTTTTAAGAAAATATGCCAATGATAATGGCACTTTGTAAAAACAACAAATTCTTAGGATTTGTCCTCTCACCTGCAGCAGGCCCATTCAAAAGCCCATCCACCTCATTTGCATTTGAAAGAGCCAATCACTAAAGTGACACATTTAGTCTGGAAAAAGTAGCAGGCTAGCCTACTTTATGAGTTTTTTTGACCCCTCTAATAAATTGCCTATAGGCCTACTACGATATGGAGGAAGGGCTGCCTAACTGTTCCCCCTAAAGCCTACCTTACATTGTCAGACTTTGCAAAGATTTGGAAAAGATTTTTGAAAAACTACAGTCTCAGACCCTCTCACATCTAAAGACAATTCATTGAGGTTTTAGTCACAGTCTAGTCACAGGCCAGTCTCAGATTAGGATTTTGCAAAGACTGTGGGTCACTATTTACAAGACTGCTGCTAGATTCCTTCAAATTATTTCCATCGTGCAATAGGCTACACGTCATCATTCACAGGAAATCACATGATAGCCTACTCATATCAAAGTATTTTTTTCGCGTTTCTGCAGCATTGTTTGATGTGTGACATCACTAACAGATATAGAGCTGTTCTGTCACGTAGAACAACCGACTAATAAATTATAAGAAATGAAATAACAAATAATCATAAAGGCTACAGCTGTCGCCTATTTTGCCCCTTCCTGTTTCATGTTCGCGCAAGGTTACTATTGGTTTTTAATGTTCACGTCACTATTTGCATGAGCCACGACTGAAAAGACTTCCGATAATATCAAACATGTTTGATATTGTCGTAACGGCAAAACTAGAGAAAGACTGCCTCCGACGGACTTAAAACCGCTAAGATTGGCACCTTACACTAAACGATTTAGATGACGGGAGCGCGCTGCGATTCTAGCACAACTCTCAAGATTTCCGCCCGATTTTGGAAATTTAGTCGCCGACTGTTAAAACAGACCAAAATCGTGCAATGTAAGCCAGCCTTAAGAGTTTTTTCATAAGATAAAATGTTTACGCTATTTAAGTTTAGGATTTGGTAGACAAGACAACCTCGGAAAAGTTCTTCAGATAAACATTTTTTTGTTGAATTAAAGGAAAGGAAATGTATCACCGGGGTTTCGGGGCTTGCGAAGGCATTCGTTGATCTTATCGATGCAGTCCTTGCGGCCACTTCTCCCCATCGTAGGAAACTTTCTGTTTAGTGTTGACAACACAAAGGCCTTCACGTTGTGTGGCAGTGCTTGCTTGCCCTTCGATCCATCCCAGTTGGTGGTTTTGCACCTGTCCCTGAGTTATAGTCTATATCATGGGTCTTCAACCGGGGGTCAAGGCGTTCTGCGTGAATTCATTAATCCAACGTTCTCCGCGATGTCATACCATCAAAATGAAACGATAACGATAATCTTGTGTGTTTGTGTTTCCTTGTGTAAGACAAGTTATATTTACACAAGATGCAGAGGCTCTCTGTCTGTATCAGGTTGAGCAAATGAAGCTTTGCCTGAATTTAGCTGAATTTATACCACCAGAGAGAGTTAAAGCGGAGCTTCTCACACTTGAATATTAATTCGCCAATGTGAATGTAACGGTAAACACAGCAACATTGTATCTAAGACAGCGGCAATATAAACGAAAATGATAGTAGCAGTGGTATAAACGGGATAATCAACTCCGCGCCGTGCGTTTATAGGAAAATAATGCACTGCAATAATGCCTGCGGCGTCGGGACCTTATTAACACTTAAAACGTGCATTATTTTCCTAGAAACGCACGGTGCGTCGTTGATTATCCCTTACATATCCACCTTAGTTGACCCTTGTGACATTCATTCTATTATAGGGCGAGTTTATGCAACACTATGTAAAGAATTATCAGAAACGAGTTGTATAAAGCAGTTACCCCCCTGTTAATAATAACTTATGTTTAGAATGTGTGCGTTCGTGTGTGTGCGTGCGCGTAGGCCTACGTGCATGCATGTAGGCACTAATGACTGACGGTTCAAATGATAGGCATGATTTGAGGTGTGCCAGGTGTGGGGGTCCGTGCTCAGTCTCTCTCACAGCCAAGGGGTCCTTGGGCTGAAAAAGGTTGAAGACCCCTGGTCTATATGAGTAAGCGTTTATGCTCTAACCGCATAATAAAAGAAGCACCTGCATTCCACAGCAGTGCTTATGGCAAGGCTATTAACACCTGTCACTGAGCTATGGACAAGCAGTTATGCTCGAAAATTATCATAATAACAGACACACCTAATTGTATGGCTCTATGTTTAAACACATAAAATTAGCAAGCATTTCCTCCCGATCAGATCACCGGACCTAATTTCACTCCATGTCTCGCGGACCAGCAGCAGTCTCCACGTTTCGCAGCCCATAGTTTGAGAAACGCTGCATTAAAGCAACACCATGTAAGTTTTGCTCTCGGGGTCCCCCTACAGTTGGGAAACGGCAATTTCTTCTACATGTCGTAAAATCTGTCACGGTTACACCAGAAGCAAGTTAGACATAGCGTACAGTAGCCTATAGGCTAGATTGAGGCTGCACATTAAATATTAAATTATGTGGTAGCCTACTACGATACCAGTTGTGATACATTTGTAAAACTAGGCTTTCAGCTCAGGTATGTGCACGTTCTCGGTATTGGGATGATGTTGGTTATGTTGGTCATTACTTATTTAAAAAAAAAAAAAAAAATGATTAGGCTACGATATTTATGAGCAATAGCCTAATCTAGGGTGGTCATTTTTAGTGTCTTTATAACATTAAAAAAAATCGATGGTCACCAGATATTGTATTCTATGGTATTCACGTCCATAGTGTCGTATATTTGCACGCCCAAAATGTTTGGAGAGGCAGAGCTCTTATAATATGATGACAGAATCTTACACGTGATAACTTTGTTTTTCAAGATAATTGTTTGGTCAGTAGCCTTTAGGCGGTAGATTTACACGTTGAGCTATAACTAGCACACATAACCAGCTCCCGTGCAGTTTGGTTGGCAGCGTGATGACACTAGAATCTAGTGACTAGATGACAGAGCTAGGATACACGTGCTTTTGTTGATAAGCCGATTTCTGCAGGAGGAGTTCTCACGTCTTGGGCAAACTCGGACTGCCTGCGTTGCGTGTGAAATGTATAGGCCTAGCTATTCCAGGTAGCCTAGCCCATAGCATGCATTTCAGCATATCATCATATGAATATAATTCCATGGGTTTTATTTTTTTTCAAACGCCAAAAGATCACGTAGCTCATGTTTATAAGGCACCAACTGTCTATTCAACGCTCGCACAGAATTTGAGGAAGTGGTGGGGGAAGTGGGCCCTATATGCCGTAAAGCAGTCGAATTTTGTAGTTCTTTCGTTCGTACCGGTTCGTACCCGAACCCCATAAGGTTGAAAAACTCCATGGTGTTGCTTTAAAGTGTCATTTGGTTGTAGGCTATATGTTTAGCGATTTCTTTGTGTGTTTTTCATTGTAGTGTGTGTGCATTGAGTAGTTCCTTAAAATACGGAACAAAGAGCGTCCCGTAGCCTATCTGTTCATTACGGAAGAAGACTAACTATTACCTATATATTTCTTATAACGAAACGCGAAGAAAAAATACGAGGACTGACCGTCTCGTTTCTCCGCGTTTCCCCCAATACCATGGCGACAAAGAGAAATAAATATGATTTGACATTTAAGCTGATTGCTGACAAATTTGCCACACAATTCGGGAGAAGCAGCGGACAGGAGCGCCACCACAAGCAAGCACTTCTAGCCCAAATTAACATGGCAACGTTGCCTATGACTAAAGTGTCTAAGTAGGCTAGTCCTACTAATATTACATTTGATTGGTAACATGTTTGTAGCGCGCCAGTTTACCCATCCCCTACATCAAAACAGCTTAGAATCAATCAAAGAATCAGCTGTGTCGGCGTTAGGCTGTAGGCGATTTTCTATAACCATTTTCATTCATTTCAACAATGGTTCATTGAAACGTCGTTTGAATAATTTCGCCAGTCATCACCTTCATTGTAATGATTAAATGAGATTAAGGAGTCGACTATTGACGGATATGCGGTCTTCATCATTTTGAAATGCGGGATGAAACTTTCTGCCACCTGGTGGTTGTTTGGGTACATTGCCTTAGCCTCGAAAAAAATCGGCTTGACGGCCTGCGGGATCTCTTCGGGAGTCCCGCGGGAGAAGGTGCATTCTCAACCCGTACCCACTGTACATCCCAAATATATTGTATCTGCCCTGGACGTGTCGTTGCAGCCAGATCAATGGTTGGATCACCTGTTAGTGCAACACATTTCAACCACTTCGCACATATAAGTGCAGAAGACCGGAACGGACAACCTCTGCTGTGGGCTTGTGTGACTGGTGCCCCAGTCATGCGTACCATGGTGGCTACTGACCACACCTGTGCTTGTGCTGACTACCCTCCACCATGCCTTAGTTATGCTGCTTTAGCATAGCGCTGTCATGGACTTCTCATGTGTCATGCTGTACAACTCTTCTTCTCCCCTCTCCCTCTGTCTCTCTCAACTCTCCTCCTTTCCTCTCTCCCGGTCCTGTCTTTCAACTCCCTCTACTTCCCTCTCCCCCTCTGCCTTTTCCCTCTATAGTATAATAATTATATCCCCATTGATATACTTATTAATACCAACCATCATAACTTGTAGTAATACTAACCCACTTTATTTCTCTTCCCTTTCCCCTATACCTCACCTATGAGGTAAACCATTACTAGTCATCAGCCATCTTTGTGCCTGGCCCTCATCACACATGAAGTCCCATCCCCCTGAGTACCATTGCCATCGTCGTCCCTATGACTGCCCTACCATCGCCTACGGTGGTTCCCTGCCCGGATCCCTGGCCCACGCATCCTAGCGACCCCATTACCTTCCAAAATTACTAATGGATTACTAATGGACTATTTATTCCCTATACTGGACTGTTTGAATCTTCTGATACTACAAATGACTTTACTCTACTGTAACTGACCCTGGGCAGATAGGTTGGGCCCTTGAGTCGTGGATCTGTCTGAGGTTTCTTCCTACAGATGGTACGGGTTGAGAATGCTCCTTTCTTTCCCGCACATCGGGACTCCCGAAGCATCGGGAAAACTGCAACCGCAAGGGGGCAACATAGACCGCCCTAATAATATGAAGGTTCGGCTCATGGAAAAACACGAGGACACCGCGCTGGTGATAAGCGGAGAAAAGAGACATGACGCTCGGCATGTTAGATTGCAGTTGCAGAGTTTTCGAATGTTTACAGCCTACCTCACAGCTCTCTCACTCGACGTAGCCTATAACTCAGTCAGTCCAGCAGAGATGCCAGAGCAACGTTTTGGTCAATGGAGAGGGAGAGAAATGCTCCGCATATCCGTCTCATTTAATCATTAAAATGAAAGTGATGACTGGCGAAATTAATCAAACGACGTTTCAATAAACCATTGTTGAAATGAATGAAAATGGTTTTAGAAACCTATAGGCCTATCAGAAGGAAATAGCCTTCAATTCAACCTGAAATACTCGAAAGGCAACCTTAGATTAATTCATGAATTCATTACGGTTACAAGACCGCATTTCCGTGAATAGGCTATTATTGTCAACGTCAAGGCGAAGACGAAAGAGATGGACAAGATGGACATTTTGGCAACATTTACATGCTAGGAATACTTAGAAATGTGTAGGCTATGTTAAAACGGAGGCATGTTCATTTTAACCGGCGACGCTGGGTAGCCTACATGTACCCAGCACTTGTTATCACAGATTTTGTCCCCACCACTTTTGACGACTGAAAATAAAATGTATTTAACAGATATCTCTTTAATACATGCCTATGCTTGTCACTTTACTTATAACCGTAGGCTACATGCATGGAGAAGATCGCGCATTTTGTAACATTGTAACAATGGATGGTCAGATATGCGATAGGGCAGTGAGGGTAATTCATTGTAACCATCGACTAGCAGGCCTAGCTCCGCAAAATAAGTTTCTAGCAACGTATGTATCGTATGCATGTTCATGTTGATTCAGAGATAGGCATAGACTAGGCTACCATAGGCTGCTGGGCGTCAAGCTATTTGACAGCATTTTATCATGTGGTGAATTAATAACTAACGTCAGTTTAACATGTCAGAACTTTTGATCGGCGTTTCAAGTACATGTGCCGAATAAAGCCTGTTGCAATTCATGTGCTGCTGTGGCGCAAGTGGTTGAGGCATAGATATTGTACGCCAGCGACTGGGGTTCGAAACCCAGTTGAGGAACCTCTCCGGAACCCATCAAACAAAATCCATCGATTTATTAAAAGAAATGAAAGACTTTCTGTTTTGAGATTCTTTTTATGTTTGTGATGTCTGCTGAAAAGAAAAGTTAATATGTTAATTCGTGGTTCAGCGCGCACTCACACACATTTTTACATTGACATAGTGTCGGGCTCAAGTGTCGTCCTCAGTGCCGCATATAGGTAGGCTATAATGTAGTGAACTGGTTAGACGAGTGTGGGGGAGGGGGAATGATCGCACAAGACAATTGCTCTTCATGAAATGGATCTCACAGGCGGCTGTCGATTTTTAAATGTAGCCTACTACACCACTTGCGAAATCGGACGAGGCATATAGCCTAATAATTAAGCTAGGCCTACTGGATAGCAAATCCATAGACTTTGTTCATCCTATATCAGGGGTAGCCTACTCAATAGGCGGACTCCGGTCCGGATCCGGACCCAAACGTAGTGACATCTGGACCGAGCAAAAATCGAGATTTTGTTCATTTATTTATTTTTCATAGTGATCCAAGCGAGATTTCATTGGGTTGATATTTCTACCTGTGTTTCCGATCACTCATCTAGGCCTACTGTAGCTCGCGCCCAATCCTAATGTCCTATCAGTGGTTGAATAACCTACATCACTATGACAACTCTTGTAGCTGCGAGCGCCTGGTCTGCGAGTGGCCTATCGGTCCGTTCCATTGGGCTCAGCCACAGGACATCACCAGAAAGCTAGCGTAAGCCTACAACAACGATTTATGAGCGGTATTTGTTTCTTTAGCAAGCCAAGCAAATATCACGGTGTACTCCAAAATTGACAAAAAGCGAAAGTTGGATTCCGAAAATCGTGGGTTCAGACAGAGTAGCCGACGTCAGGACTGGCAAATATGCATTGCTGCCTGCGGGGAGCACGAACGAAACCAATGTGTTTAATCTCTAACTAGCACTCCAAGAGCGCAGACCTTCGCCAAGCGCCTCCTGGATTCCAAATGGTGATCCTGATCACTCTCAAAATGTAATTGTTTCTTCCTTAAGGAACAAGTTATCTTGCTAACAAACAAACAGACAGACAGACAAACCCCGATGAAAACATAACCTCGTTAATTGACGGAGGTAACAAACAAACCCTGATGAAAACATAACTGGCGGAGGTAATGAGACAGTTGCACTTGTCAAAAGTGGAAACTTGAAACGTCATTATGAAACAAAGCATGTTCACTTCGAGCAGAATTATCCACAAACCTTTTATTTACTGCCTTTTTATGTAGCCTACTTTTTTCTAATTTTCGAAATGCACTGTTCCGGACCCTGGAAAGATTACAAATTTGGGGAGTGGACCTTTTGAGTTTCTAATTGAGTACCCCTGTCCTATATCCTTGGCGGAGATAATAATTAGGCCTATCAAATTAAAAGCACTACGACAGGTATACTTGTGTGATCACGCAACACAAGAGAGCATTTAGCGATGGGACAGTTGTGAATGAGTGCTTAACACCCTGGAGTCTAAATACCCCCGGGGGATTTGAAAAACTGTTCCAAACACACATCTCAATCTCTGCTTTTATCATATTATAGAAACACCATTAGAAGCCTTTAATCAACTCGTTTTCAAATATATAGCCTATGTTTTAGGAGAATATGGCAATGATAATGGCAAATTCTTAGGATTTGTCCTCTCACCTGCAGCGCCATCCACCTAATTTGCATTTGAAAGAGCCAATCACTAAAGTGACACATTTAGTCTAGCCTACTTTATGAGTTTTTTTTTTACCCCTCTAATAAATTGCCTATAGTCCTACTACGATAATGGAGGAAGGGCTGCCTAACTGTTCCCCCTAAGAGTTTTTTCATAAGATAAAATGTTTACTCTATTTAAGTTTAGGATTTGGTAGACAAGACAACCTCGGAAAAGTTCTTCAGATAAACAATGTTTTATTGAATTAAAGGAAAGAAAATGTATCGCCAGGGTTTCGGGGCTTGCGAAGGCATTCGTTGATCTTATCGATGCAGTCCTTGCGGCCACTTCTCCCCATCGTAGGAAACTTTCTGCTTAGTGTTGACAACACAAAGGTCTTGACGTTGTGTGGCAGTGCTTGCTTGCCCTTCGATCCATCCCAGTTGGTGGTTTTGCACCAGGCTCTGTAGTGCTCCTTTGTGGTGATGGCTCTGAAGAGCAGGCATCCGTATCTACCAACGTTGCCGCGACTCTGTTGGTGAATCCGAGCATGTTGTTCTGGGCCAACAGCAAGCAAGGTCACGTCTTCGTGCTGAGAAGGAACTTGAATGCTGTTGTCCTTAAAATACGGAACAAAGTGCGTCCCGTAGGCTAGGCTATCTGTTCAATACAGATAAAGACTTTAACTATTACTTATATATTTCTTATAACGAAACGCGAAGCAAAAATACGAGGACTGACCATCTCGCCTCTCCGCGTTTCCCCCAATACCATGGCGACAAAGAGAAATAAATATGATTTGACATTTTAATGTTTGTAGCGCGCCAGTTTACCCAGTGTGTGTGCATTGAGTAGTTCCTTAAAATACGGAACAAAGAGCGTCCCGTAGGCTATCTGTTCAATACAGAAGAAGACTTTAACTATTACTTATATATTTCTTATAACGAAACGCGAAGAAAAAATACGAGGACTGACCATCTCGCCTCTCCGCGTTTCCCCCAATACCATGGCGACAAAGAGAAATAAATATGATTTGACATTTTAATGTTTGTAGCGCGCCAGTTTACCCAGTGTGTGTGCATTGAGTAGTTCCTTAAAATAGCCTACGGAACAAAGAGCGTCCCGTAGGCCTAGGCTATCTGTTCAATACAGAAGAAGACTTTAACTATTACTTATATATTTCTTATAACGAAACGCGAAGAAAAAATACGAGGACTGACCATCTCGCCTCTCCGCGTTTCCCCCAATACCATGGCGACATAGAGAATTCTAAATATGATTTGACATTTTAATGTTTGTAGCGCGCCAGTTTACCCAGTGTATGTGCATTGAGTAGTTCCTTAAAATACGGAACAAAGAGCGTCCCGTAGGCTAGGCCTATCTGTTCAATACAGAAGAAGACTTTAACTATTACTTATATATTTCTTATAACGAAACGCGAAGAAAAAATACGAGGACTGACCATCTCGTCTCTCCGCGTTTCCCCCAATACCATGGCGACAAAGAGAAATAAATATGATTTGACATTTTAATGTTTGTAGCGCGCCAGTTTACCCAGTGTGTGTGCAATGAGTAGTTCCTTAAAATAGCCTACGGAAAAAAAAGCGTCCCGTAGGCTATCTGTTTAATACGGAAGAAGACTTTAACTATTACTTATATATTTCTTATAACGCTGGCTGTAGGCGATTTTCTATAACCATTTTCATTCATTTCAACAATGGTTCATTGAAACGTCGTTTGAATAATTTCGCCAGTCATCACCTTCATTTTAACGATTCAATGAGATTAAGGAGTCGACTATTGACGGATATGCGGTCTTCATCATTAAATGCAGTTGTAACTTTCTGCCACCTGGTGGTTGTTTGGGTACATTGCCTTAGCCTCGAAAAAAATCGGCTTGATGCACTGCGGGATCTCTTCGGGAGTCCCGCGGGACAAGGTGCATTCTCAACCCGTACCCACTGTATAATGTATCTCCAATTCTAGGGAGTTTTTCCTTGCCCCTGTTGCTCATGGGCTCTCGTTGAAGGTTTAACACTCTGTAAAGCGCCATGAGACATGTGTAATGTTTTGGTGCTCTATAAATTGAATTGAATTGAATTGGAATTGGAATTGAATTGAATTGAATTGAATTGAATTGAATTGAATTGAATTGAATTGAATTGAATTGAATTGAATTGAATTGAATTGAATTGAATTGAATTGAATTGAATTGAGCTGAGCTGAGCTGAGCTGAGCTGAGCTGAGCTGAGCAGGGCTGGTTCGAGGTGGGGCTATGTCGTCATAAAAACCCCAGATGTGCCTTTACACGGCAAAACGAAAATGGGGTTTTCAAAAACCCCCCTCTTGGAAACAGTTTTCAAAAACCATCGTTTTCAGCCTCCAAAATGAAAAAAGGTTGTGTAAACAGGGCCTCAGGCACGTAATTCAGTTCAGAGAAGTTGTCTCATCACCCAGCTTTTGTGGGGACAAGTCTGTGTGGAGAACAATGCCCTCTGTCTCTCAAAGGGCGTGTGTGTGTGTGCGCGCTCTGAATGGTCGGTGACAGCTACTTCAGAGTGGTGTATGATAGGCTGCCAGTGATATGTAGAAAAAGTCAACCTCCTCCACACTGTTACATGTAAAGATGCTTTCCAGAACCCATACTTCAGACCTATTTGTCCTCACAGGATGGGAGTTCATTTACAAAAGTAGAATATCTTTTGTCTGTGAAAGGTGCTCTTTTTCTATGGGAGACTGCAACAGGGAATTTGTGTATGCATGTCTCTGCATATGTACTGTAAATGTGTGTGTGTGTGTGTGTGTGTGTGTGTGTGTGTGTGTGTGTGTGTGTGTGTGTTGGGGGGAGGGGTTGTAGTAGTCATCCTCAGTGTATGCTCAGACAACAGATTAGATTAATTAGTATACAGATTTGAGATCTAAGACATGCCAGTTTCAAAGGCCCACTGCCTCAATAATAAAGTCTTCATTAACTTAACACTGGACAACAAAGACAATCAAAAGATTTTTCTTTGAATCAAAGCAACCAATTAAACATTCTGTTGGTGCTTTCAGTCAATCTGACATGTTTCATTATGTCCCACATTGTCTCATTTTTGTCTTTTACAGTATTTGTATCAAACTTGTAATTAGTGCAGATTATCCCATCACTGTGGTTGTCAACAGATTAAATGAATCAAACAAACATTCACTGTTAGATTACAAAGGATAAACAAACAACAGTGAACAAACAATAACATTATGACATAATTCAGTATAATAATTGAACATTTGTGAAAGCTGCTTGAAATGTTGCTGTGATAAGGGAACAGAACACCAGAGGACCATGGCTAAAAATCAGGACCTTCTATATCACAGATCCACTTTAGCCTAGCATGCTGATGAAGCAATTGCTGTGGGCGTTTGTGTGTGTATGCATGTGTGTGTCTGCAAGTGAGTGTGTGTGTGTGAGAGAGAGAGAGAGAGAGCTACCTATTTTTACTAGGTCAAACAGACTGAAAGGGGCACAACTGATGCTCATTTGTGTTCTGCTGCTCGGAGCCCTCAGTTCAGCAAAAATAACACTATGGGTCCGATTATGCTGACCGCGCAGTGAGCTTTCGCGACTTGCGCAACCTATAATTCCTATTCTCTGCGAGTGCTAGGGCTTTGACTTTTGGCCAAAAATCATATTCGAAGTTCGTTTGTTTATTAATATCAAACTTCGAATATATTCGAATATTTGTTAATAATATTTAGACCATTATTTTTAGGCTACGCTATTGAAAAACACGCAGCATTCATTAAGCTGAATTTCCTTTCCCTGCTCTCCCTCCGTCTCTCTGTCACTCATGCATCTGTGTCTTTCTCTCTCCCTCACACACACACACACACACACGTGCACACCACGTCTGTCTCCATGAAAACAAGATCCCTGGAAGCTTGATTGCACCGACATAATTAACGCTGCTCGGGTGGAGGCACTATGCGTAGCCTACAACTTTACCAAACAGTATTTAAGTAGCCTAAACTCATTCTTCATGGCCCGCTTTCTCTCGTCCCCCCTCGTGCGCGCTCAATGGACACCCGTCCCTCGACATACATCCTAAACATTCACAATCGTGAAAGCAATGACGCATAGAAGACAACAAGCTAAATTATCCGGTTAGCATGATTAGTATGCTGCACAGATTAAAACTATTGCATTCAAGTTTACTGACCATCTCAATACCAATGTCTTCCAACTCCAAGACTTAAAAGGGCCTGTCCCAATTAGGAAGTTACTATTAGCTTACCTTGAAACTTACACACACGTGGGGAAACTGAATAGGCTAGTCAAACCAGTAGAGTATGATAAGCCACCTATGCTACTTTGTTTACAATTTTGTAATAGCCTTGCTAATGAGTTCGTGATTCACGACTTTACCAGATGTGAGAAAGCCGCTGAATCTGAATTGAAAACAACGTTTGCATACAAACACATACAAAAAAATAATGCCCATAACAGGTTCGAATATTAAGAGCTGCCTAAAATTCGTTCGAATATCATATATTTTTCAAAAATTCGAATAATATTCGAATAACGAAGTTCGGAGTCAAAGCCCTAGCGAGCGCATCCTTCATTTTTCCAGCGCAAATGTACATTCTCTAGATAGGAGATTATATTGCGCCCTAAGGGGCGTGTCAGTGAAGAGAAGAGGTGTGGTCCGTCGCAAAGTTCACCAGTCGCTAATATATGGATGCAGAAAGAAGCGCGCCACTGACCAGGAAAAACCTAGTTGGAAATCATTCACGCATAGCTTTTTATGAGCGCATGAGGCTTGGGGATATGGAAGAGTGCACAGTGCGTGCACACACCCTACTTCTTTCATCCATGATGAGTAGGCTATTGAGTTAGTGAATTAGCTTCACATTTTGTGCTGATAGCCGAGTAAAAGAAAACAACAAGTAGTTGTGCGCCTGCGTGCGTAATCTCTCCTGTTCAAACTAAATGTGTGCGCGTGGATATAGCGCTGCATTAAGTTAATTTTGATAACATGTTGACTGACTTTTTCTTAAAATAGAAAATTGTAAATAGCCTGTAAATAGCAGGCAGCTAATGGGATGCTGTGCATATTGGGAGGGTATGGCATGCCAATTTGGTGTGAATACACACACACACACACACAAGGGAAATTTAATACAGTTTTTCTCAAATGCCAAAACACATTTCACAAACGTTTCCTCCATGTTCCCCAATGTCTAAACACAATACCCTTTTCTAAAGCTACATAAGCACAACCGAACCTTCTCACTTCAAAACTCAAACTTTCACACCAAAAGAGCAGCTCGAAGCTTTCAAAAATGTAAACACTATACACATCATTACACACTTCAGCAAAACAATTGAAAACACAATGCTCAATTTGTGAGAAGGTTCTTTGTTTCTTAACCGCCAATGCCAACGGATCTTCTTAGATCTCTGCAGAGGATTAGGCATTTGAAGAGTTCTTTTCCAAAACGCTATATCCACCATTTTACTAATGAATTTTCATAAATATATTTTTTAAATTTTGTTTTTCAAGTAACCTCAGTGAAACTGTATTGGGTTATGTTTAGTTACTGTAATTTATCCTTACTCAATAAAAATATTTTGTTGATATTACCTGAAACACACAATTACTGTAAATACAGTAACTTGTGTTGTTACAGTACAGTAATGTTTTCAAAAATGGATTTATAGTGTTTTGGAAAAGAGCTCTTCATTTAGAGTTGTGAGTTTCATATGAAGAGCACAGAAAATTCTGCAAGTACACTGTAACACAACTCAGTGCAAAAAACAGAATCTATTGCACACAACAGTACTCTTGAAAACATGATCAGGGTGTGAAGTTCTTTTATTTTCTTCATTCACACGACACACACACACACACAAACCACAGTCACTGTGCGAATTAGCAATAAGTGTCTTCAATTTTGAGTCGTTGTGTGTAATAAATGACGCCAGATGTGTTTATTGTGTTTAGTTATTGCTGACTGTGGCAAGCATTTTGCATCACATGAGCTTTCATTTGAGAATATGTTTTGCAATATGTGTTTTAGCAAGGGAAAATGTGCTTAGATTTATGAGAACGGAGGATTGTGTTTTGTGCATTGTGTCTTCATGTGAAATGTGTTTATGGTATTGAAAAATTGTGGCTAGATTTAGTAAATGTGTTTAGACAACTGGTCATTTTGTTTAGAGGATTGGCTTTTGTGTTTTATCATTTGAGAAAAACTGTAATGATAATGATCAATAGTGAGAACTGGCTTCTGGCTACTGCTGCGGCGTTCAGATGCAAGTACTGCCACATACTGTGCCGTTGGCTGCTGAAACGTCTCCACATCTAGCATCCACCAAAAGGTACAATGACACTAAAAACGTTAGAACCTATCTCTCCCTAACAGGACATAATAACACACTTTCCAAACCACAAACACTCTCAAACTCACCATAACCCTATTCCCAAAGCCAACATGTCACATCATATTTCACAACCACTTGCCGTATGACCAGAGCTCCCCCCTCTGGCAGACAGAGGAGGCGAGTACAGTCCCAACAGGACTCAGGCGTAGATACTGCCACGCTGCTTCTCCCTACGGGTTCAGCACTTAACATTCACAGTAAAGAGTAGGGTTATTCCATACACACCGGGAGGGGGAAATTCCTCGAAGTGGAGGCCCAGACAAGAGAGAATGTCTTTCTCTTCCCCACTGGAAGCGGTTTTTATTAGGGTTTTTTTGTTCCAATATACAGTATAAAGGTAAAACATAAAAGTCCAATCTAAAAGTAAAATATAAAAAGTATAAGTAAAAAGGTACTGGAATAAAAAATAAAAAGAACAGAGTAATAAACCCTCTGAATAAAGGCAGGGCCACCTTATAGCAACCTGTCTTTGTTGGTTTTACTCTCACACTATATGGTCAATTTCCCTCTCAGTGACCCCTGATTGGAGGCCCTCTGTTTAACCTTTTTTGTATGATCTCCTCCTCCCTTTCTTTGACCCATTGCATCACGTGACCGCGATGACGTGCGAGACAACGCGTTTCCATGGTGGATGGCGGAAGTAAGCTCTGAGCGAACTGAAACGCATAGCAGATTAGCAGGGATTTCAAGTGAAGCAAATATTAACATCGGTTTTATTGTATTTACTTGTGGATTACTATATCATTAGATATGCTTTCAGGTCAGATGCTGTCTGATGAGGTGGGCCATCTTGTCGGTGCCCACAAAGACCGTTATTTGGAGAAGTTAGCCTTAGCGGGATTGCAGAACGGTCCGTGTATATTTTGGTAATTGGATATTCTGTTTTTGAATGGGAATTAAAAAACAAAAAACGACTGGTTTGTTTGATTTTCGTTTTAAAGCCCAAAACCACCAATTGAAAAACGCAGCATTTTTCTTTCATTTTCATTTTTTAATTACACTTTAAAAAATGAAATTCAAAGTCAACACAAACGGAAAAACGGACCAAAAACAAGCATTATTCATTATTCTCGCACCGGAAGTTGCCATTCAGACTGCAATAAAGCGCGAATAAAGCGATAATAATGTCTTTGGAGCCCTACTCAGAAATTATTCTAGAATTGGCTAAACAAGGCCTGTCATCGTCAGAAATCTCTGCGCGCCTTTCAGTGGAAAGTGGGGGCGGAAGAGGATTTTCAGCCCGGAATGTGCGAAAGTACTGTGCTGACAACTGCGTAAACTTGAGGGGGTTGCCCGACGAACATCTGGAGTTGGAGGTGGCAAAAGCCATAGCCGAGGTATGAAAACTGCACTCGTCTTCTTTGATGGGCCTATGTGTGTGAATGTGCAAAGCAATTTATTTCGATTGGAATGGTGAAAGCAGGCCATTTGTTGTTTCTAGACAGGACCAACATTTGGCAGAAGGATGATGAAGGGGTACCTCGCCGTGAAAGGGGTACATGCTGCAGAGACACGTATAGGATCAGTGCTTAGAACTATTCACCGACCTTACAATGAAGCAAGACGCCAGGTAGGCTATACAAATTCAAGATGTTTGAGGTAGCGGTGTGTCACTTATCTAACTGGCGTAGGCCTACTTCTGTGTTCCTAGGCTACTTTATAACCATCGCAATTACTAAGACATACACTTGTAGATGAAGCTGATGAGAAATCAATTCATGGATCAATGACTGTAGTGCGCATAGGATAGCCCTGAAGTGTAAGGTCATCCTGCCTCCCTCCAATGCGCAACCCCACGCTGCCACCCAGTGGCCATATTATACTGTTTATAGGCCTAACATCAGCATCCTTTCTCTGGGGTGGGCCAATGGCCCTAAAACTAAACATGGATCATCCTCTCTCAAGGTTATTCAACAGTAAAATAATTCATGGGCTAAAAAGAGTCCAAAGAGTCCAATTGGCCACATCCAGACTGAGCCTGTAAGTTAAAATAGCCAAGCATGAAACTGACTCAAGTAGCCTAAGGGTTGTAGGTGTAGCTGTGTCCGGATCTGTTAAAGCCTATGTTTTGTCACATTATTTTTGTCTTCTTCTAGGGTGCTCGCAACCTCAACCCCATACCATACCAAGCAGACTACATGGGACAGAAGATTCATCTGGACCAGAATGAAAAGTTGCAAATGTTTGGGGTTACACATGTTGTAGCCATTGACGGCTATAGCAAAAAGATTGTTGGTCACTCCACCATGGCCATAAAAAATAACCTTACCATCTATGAAGATGTTTTCAGGTAACATTGTGTAGTTTGTGCATATAACAGTATTCAATCATTTATATGAGCCAAGCCCGATGCTGGCGAATATCAATATGATATCAAGATTGCGATATGTAGACTGTGATTTTGGATGTCCTACAAAGAAAAGCTGTAGTCCCCTATAACTGACAGGCTATACTGCCACTGGAAATAGTATCCCACAAAGGCGAATGTGACAATATGATGTCAGCGTAACAGTTAGCCTACTTTATAGCCGAATCATTTACATTTTTAAAAGAATGATTTTGAATGGTTACATATGAAAAGCTTTGCTCAAATTAAAACCAACTTTTTCATCCAATAGGCCTGCAATACTAGCTAATGGGATGTGGGACCAGGTTCGCGTGGACCACGGGAAGGAGTTTTATTTGACGCTCTTCATTCAGGAGCTGCTGTCACCTCAACGCTACACTCAAGAGAGAAGACCTTACTTGCAAACTCCATCCACAAGGGTACAGTTCAGTATATTCTATAGTTGCTTCACCAACACACACTGTGGCTATCCCTGTTGAAATTATTTGTTAATATGTGTTATTGTTTATTTCAAAACAATAATTTGTTTTAGCAGCACACAGTCTTAGTTTTCAGAATTGCAATGCTTTCCAACACTTTTACTGTAGAGAAGTCTGCAAAATGTAGTGTAAAATGTTTTTTTCCTCATATTCAGAATCACACAGTTGAACGAATCTGGCCAGAGATAAATAGCCGTGTCAACTACCCCCTGAAGAAAGCCCTTCTGCAGTTGGTGGCCCAGGAATTGCTTGACATGGATGACAGTCTTGTCAAATACTGCGTGTCCTGCCTGACTGGTCAGCTGTGCCAGATTGGTGTTACAAGAGTGGTGGAGTCTTGGAATGCTCACCGTATTCCAGGTAAAATAACCAGTATTGCAAACATCAGAAGAATTAGAACAGAATTAAAAACAGACACACATACAGTACGTCTCAATGTCAACAGTATCTTTATTTTACAGGAAAAGGAACACCAAACGACTTGGCTGGCAGTGGGTGTCCCAAAAAAATCCCACAGGAGCTGTTGCCTCAAGGCCCGTACAGACCAGATACGACACGAATTTGCGGTGCGAAAATGCGAAAAAATCGTGTGCTTTATAAATACAAGGGTGTCATGAGTGCTCATGACTGGCTATAAACTACAGGCTGCCTGATGGGGTTTATAGTACATTTTGAGTACCTATACCCCTCTATGCACAGACCTGGATGATAAACTGTCATAAGGGCTCATACGATGCTATAATGTTTCATGTGAGATCATAAGTCGTCAATGTGTGCTCTAAGTAAAGTGAAGTTCATATGGATGCATCTATAATGCACTGTATAATGCACATCTATAATGCATCATAATGTACTGTAAGCCCCATCAGGCCGCCTGTAGTTTATATCCAGTCATGAGCACTCATAATACCCTTGGATTTATAAAGTGTTATAAGCTAGATTCATGGTTATTCATTACTGTTAACATAAAGCATCATGAAACATCATCAGTGTAGTCGTAATGCGTTGTAAGTAATTATAATGTGCGTTATAATTTGTTATAAATGCGCTCATAATGCGCAATAGATATGGGCTTCATAGAAAGTGTTACCGATTAATCTAACAGAAAAAATAAAGCAACAAAAAGGAGCACAGTTCAGTGTAAATGAGCCTACCTCATTCTCCTCCTCTTGGTGCCCTGCAGGTCTGTGAAGTCTTTTTCTGGGACAGCAAGAACTTTTCTGGCATTTTGTCTCCAATAAGGTGACCCTTGGAGTAGGAGTGGAGGCCAGGAGAAAACATTTCAGTTGAAGTGGATCACTCATTCATAATCAAAAGCACAAACTCAAAACAGAGAAGCATTTATGTACAGTATGTTACCCACCTGTTGTTCCCTCCGATTCCACAATAGCATTCCCCTGAGAATCCGTCAAAATCAAATTCTCCGGACTCCCAATGGCTTCCTTCACTTTGGCAGCGATCCCCTGAGGAGAGGCCTCAGCTTCCGAAAATCTCACCATGACCATCCGGCTCGCACTGAGCTTGCCGCTAAGAGCCTCAGCGAGGTACACGGATCTGGATGAATTAAACAAGTACAAATGATAAGTAACAGACGGGCCAATGAAGACCCAGGGGAAACAGAGGGTTTAAATACACAGGGAGGGGTAATCAAAACAGGTGAGAGACAGGTTTCAAAATTAAACACAAACCAAATTCCCACGGAATATGCCAGACCGCATGGCAAGATAGGGCATATCACACAAGACAGAAAATGGAAACATAAACAAACCAATGGTTTTGGAATGTAGGCCTATTGGTAGAAGAATTCAAGTGCTCAGTAGCCTACTTCAATACAATTACATGCCTACTTTCCACTAGGCCACTTATGTCAACAATAACAAGATAAGAGATATCTAGTCTACAAACCAAAGCATGGGTAATGGTGCTATGGCCTATTATAGGCTACAGTAAGCTTATCATTTCCGATTTCATAAGTGACTTAAAAAGTTACCTTTGAAACGTTTTGTTTGAGGCTCTGGGGAGAGCAGCGGCACCCAGCAGTGAGCCACTGGTCACTGTACTAGTCGGAGGCCTTGAGAAGGCAAAGCGTTGCCCCATACTTGATCCTGGGGCGGCGACATCGTCCTCCCCGTGGACTTCATAATGCCCCCTTGGACACAGGTCCAGTGAGCTGAACATTCCTGACGAATCGCTGGCAAATATCGCCACATTGGCGTCGTCTGTAAGGTACAGACTGTCAACGGAGACCTAAAAACACAAAAGTCAAATAAAATTAGCCAACTAGGCATAATATTAGCGGCATCACACGTTTCAAAACCATTTATTCAATGTTATGAGGGTAGCGATCCAAACTAACTGGCCAAAACTTTTAATTATTTCTACTTGAGTTGAAAAAAGATCTACCATGACGAACACAGTAGGCTAGGCTAGAGGCTCTGATATTACTATCATTAGGCATATACTTATTCGTAGTATTGGTGGTATAGTGGGTGGTAGTTTACTTACCTGAAAGATCCTGCTCAACTTGAGGACCGTCATGTCCTCTTCACGCAAGCTTACCCGCTTACTCTTCCTGAATAAATTGTATTGAACTTGATCCATATTTCTCCAACTCACTGCTGTAGTCGTCGATGCTATGCTAGTCCTCCTCTTCAGTCCCGGTTGGACCATGACATGTGCTCCTGTCTGACTTCCGGTGCGACAAAAATCAAAAATGAATAATGCTTGTTTTTGGTCCGTTTTTCCGTTTGTGTTGACTTTGAATTTCATTTTTTAAAGTGTAATTAAAAAATAAAAATGAAAGAAAAATGCTGCGTTTTTCAATTGTTGATTTTGGGCTTTAAAACGAAAATCAAACAAACCAGTCGTTTTTTGTTTTTTAATTCCCATTCAAAAACAGAAAATCCAATTACCAAAATATACACGGACCCAGAACGATCCATACCTAGCCTACTACCTCCGGATGTATTCATCGATCTGACAAAATCAACAAGTCTGCCGGATTTTAATCATCATGATCTGTACCATTACGTGATAAATGGCATATCACCATATACAGAAGCCGATTTAAAGACATTATCAGTATTTTGTAGCTGGCTGGGTAACCAGTGCCCGATGCTATGCCGGTGACGGAGGAGGCTGCTTTATAATGGCAAAGGTACGACATTAAATCTTCTTTCATTTGTGCAAATATGTTAGATATAACTGACAAGGAGCTAAACTCTCTCCCAACATCAACTCTCTAGTTTACTGAAGTGCAAGGAAACTGTGAAAATGAAACATATACATAGCACTGCCTTGGGCATAAGAGATGAACAGGGCGTCCACACACATTACATCGTCCCCTAGTAAATACTTGCCTGTTTCATGTTTACTGCTTTAACACTAGAAGCGCCGTGCCGTTCTGACCCACTTATACCTAGAAGTGCCGCGCCCCGGTCATTTGACCGCTTTGACGACCTACTAGAAGCGCCGTGCTGGTGTGAACTACTTAAAGCGCGGCGAGGTGGTCAAAAGACCGCTGAGTCCTTAGAATGGGAGGCTGTTACTTACACATAATGATAGCTAGATGGCGCTTCGTGCACAAATCAAATCGTTTGGTCATAAATTCAGTTTGCACTAAGCCATGTGTCATTCGTGTCAGACCATGTTGTTGATAGTCTGTGGTTGTTTCATTATGACATACAGCACGTTTGAGTTATCTGTTCATTTATTTGTGTTGATTTCTGTTGTTTGAGGTAAAAACTCTGGAAGAGTTCTTGAGCAAACCTTAAGCAAACTTGACTTTCAACTTTTTCATAGTATTTCATTTTGTATATTTTGTTTTTACATTTTGTATGCTACTTAGAAATGTTATTTATAGGCTATTTTAAAACGGAGGCATGCGTTCTGTGATTAGGAGCCTGACCCGACGGGAGGGGAAGGATGAAAAATGTCGACCCAACACGGGTGTTGTTGGATCTCGAGATCCGTTAACACCGGCCCGCAGTTCGGGTTTGGGCAGATAATCTAAGCTCTAAAATGAATGGGTGGCTAGTCCTAATTCACTCCCCAAATTCACTTCTATTCATTTAATAAGTAGCCTATATGTTCGCGCCGCCGCCGAAAATGATCGGACCTGGAACAAAGAGCCTAACAGTCTGGTTTCAATTACACACTAGCCAGGATTTCATGCCGCATTTTACAGGCTACCGTGGCTACTTTCTAAAACAATATTCATTCATTTATAGACAGGTCATTTGCTCAACTTTTTGGGCCTAGTTTTCTGTCAAAGTTTTCTCAATGGATTCCTGGTCAGAACCCCTATTGAAACAGATTAAAGGTATACTATGCAGGATTGGCGATTTCATCGCAAACTCCTCAATCGGCCAGTCTGCCGTGCCTTTTCATGAGACTTTACATGACACTTCCTGGAGTAGAGCATGGGTGCGTGCCCGGTGTCTCCTGAAGTTGCAAGTGTGGTTTTACCGCTACAGACCACTAGAGCAGCCAAAAAAAACCACCGCTCGACCGGTAATGACTCATTTAATCATATATAACAGTATGGAACGAATTGATTAACTGAAAAACGTTGCATAGTATACCTTTAAGACTTGGGGCATGTTACATTTTGTCCAAAAATTCAAGATGGCCGCCGTATGGGCAATTCCATATCAGTTGGAACAGGTCCGACACCATGGTCCTCAGTTTTTCCTGATTTTTGGTCAAAATGTTCCTCCATGTCTCATTAGAGGAAAACCAAAATTTTAGCTTGGTATCTTGTTTAGTTTCTGAGATATGGCTCTTCAAATGTGGATAGACGTGTCCTTAAAAAAAGGCTGAAAATGCCTGTATTTAATGAGCACCACTTTTTTTTAAACCCCTCTCCTGTCTTAAGCCTACCATATTATTTTCTAAAAATTTGAACACTGGGGCAGTACCCTGTTTAGTTGTCCAATATCACAAAGGAATTATAGTCCTTCCCACCATTGAAGACTTATTCATCGAAACAAACCCACATTTTTTTTAAAGCAATGAAAACCAAAAAACCTGTTTTTTGTTCTCTTATGGTCATGAATGGATAGCACTCACATTTTTAAAACTTTACATATATATATATAGTCCATGAGTAAGAGAACATGTTGAAAAAAAATTGAGATGGTAAGTTTTCGTATTTCGAAGCTATGGGCCTTCAAAGATGGCCAAAATGGTGTTTTTTCCTAAAAATGCCAATTTCATTGCCTTTTTTCAAGGACAAGATGAAATGCAAATCAAACAGTTATTTTCTCCTGCAATAGTATGCCACTTCGTAGACCATGTGAATGTGGTAGATCCGACCTGTCCATTTCAATATCCCCTCAGTACATGTCTGAAGTTAGAAAAAATGAAAAATTGTCTTGGCTGAAGGAGGTGTTGGTTCGATTTTTATGAACCTCTTAGAAGGACAATATGGGGTTTAAACCCATTTTTTTCTGTTTGAGGGATCGGAATGCCATCCTATAAACAGGATAAAAATGTTATATCCCATTTTTACTCTTTATTGACCCCTTAGAATATGTCCAAAAGTTGTCAAAAATGAAAAAGTTGGAGACCACCGGATCGGTGGTTGGTGGTTTTTAGCCCTTAACCTCAGTTAGGGACACAGTGGGTTCAAAGGCCATCGTAACAGGGGTTATACATTTCACAGTGTTCTCCCTCAGTATCTCATCTGTCTTATATTACATTTTTAGCCTTGTGTGACTTGATCCACTTGGCCCCTCAATTTAATCGCCTTTTTCATTTTTGACAACTTTTGGACATATTCTAAGGAATCAATAAAGAGTAAAAATGGGATCTAACATTTTTATCCTGTTTACAGGATGGCAATCTGATCCCTCAAACATAAAAAAATGGGGTTAAACCCCATAATGTCCTTCTAGGAGGTTCATAAAAATCAAACCAACACCTCCTTCAGCCAAGACAATTTTTCATTTTTTCTAACTTCAGACATGTACTGAGGGGATATTAAAAATGGACAGGTCGGATATACCACATTCACATGGTCTACGAAGTGGCATACTATTGCAGGAAAAAAGAAATGTTGGATTTGCATTTCATCTTGTCCTTGAAAAAAGGCAATGAAATTGGCATTTTTAGGAAAAAACACCATTTTGGCCATCTTTGAAGGCCCATAGCCTCGAAATACAAAAACTTACCATCTCAATTTTTTTTCAACATGTTCTCTTACTCATGGACTATATATATGTAAAGTTTGAAAAATGTGAGTGCTATCCATTCATGACCATAAGAGAACAAAAACAGTTTTTTTGTTTTTCATTGCTTTAAAAAAAATATGGGTTTGTTTCGATGAATAAGACTTCAATGGTGGGAAGGACTATAATTCCTTTGTGATATTGGACAACTAAACAGGGTACTCCCCCACAGGAGAGGGGTTTTAAAAAAAAGTGGTGCTCATTAAATACAGGCATTTTCAGCCTTTTTTTAGGACACGTCTATCCACATTTGAAGAGCCATATCTCAGAAACTAAACAAGATACCAAGCTAAAATGTTGGTTTTCCTCTAATGAGACATGGAGGAACATTTTGACCAAAAATCAGGAAAAACTGAGGACCATGGTGTCGGACCTGTTCCAATTGATATGGAATTGCCCATACGGCGGCCATCTTGAATTTTTGGACAACATTTCACATGCCCCCAGTCTTAATCTGTTTCAATAGGGGTTCTGACCAGGAATCCATTGAGAAAACTTTGACAGAAAACTAGGCCCAAGTTGAGCAAATGACCTGTTTATTAGGGAGAAGCATCTTATAGGTCTAGCTACCTCGGAGGGAGGGAGATGGAGAGAGCTATGCTGAGCAAGCATAGGCGCGAGAAGTAGCGTAATTAAAAATGATGAGTGAAAGATATTCTCCGTTTTGTGAATGTGTAGACTATGTTTGCGATGTCTGCTGAAAAAAAGCTATAGGCCTATAGACCTCTGGAGTTCGCCTACAAAAAAGCCATCTTTGCCCAAATAAGGAGATCCGGTATCTTGAGATTTTTTTATGGGAAAATAACATGAGGATTTTCAATAATCGCACCTGTTAAACTCTCGCGGGGATGATGACATTTGAAATGCAGACGTTTTTCACTACACAGTTTTGTCCACTGCCTTCTAGTGGATACTGTGATCTTCGGCAGGTGAAGACCGCACACTTTGATCTTTGCTACCCCAAAGCTAACTTACAATCAGTGTTGGGGAGTAACGCATTACATGTAATTGAGTTACGTAATTTAATTACAAAATAAATGTAACAGTAATATATTACAGTTACTGTAGAAAAAATTGTAATTCAATTACAGGTACTTTTGAAATTTTTCAAAATTACAATTTGAATTACATCTCAATATTGTCAGCAAAACCTTGCAAAGAATATTGTATGTAAAAAGAACTGTTTCCCTCCACAGCCATAGTTTGATACAGGACCTTCTGATAGGCTCTATCACGTCTACAGCGCCATCAGCGTAGGCCTACATGCCTGCCTGTAAACGTGTGATTATCATTATATTATCCTCACAAAAAATGTGATGCTAATTCATGTATTGAATGCCCTTGCTGCCTTGTGCTCTTGTACAGAACTGCTCGGCAGCCTGTAGACCAAGGCCGAAATCTTCACATGGATTTGGGGACTATATATATCATTAAAAAATTGGAAAAGTAATCAAAAAGTAATCAAAAGTAATTAGTTACGTTACTCAGAAAAAGTAATTCAAATAGTTACACTACTATTACATTTTAAACAGGGTAACTTGTAACTGTAACACATTACATTTCTAAAGTAACCTTCCCAACACTGCTTACAATGCAACTTGGCATAGGCAGTTAGCTTCAATTAACTCCCGGATCTCCTTATATGGGCAAAGATGGCAGCTTTGGATCCTTTTTGTAGGCGAACTTCAGAGGTCTATTGTTTCTACAATTTAAGCTAACTTCTATGTGAATTCGAGATTCAGGATTGAGACACACATTTTTACTTCATAGTAATACAGAGCTGTAGCCCACTGGTTAGAGCTTCGGCCTCAAAACCCAAGGGTTGCTGGTTCCATCCCTGACCTTTTCATGGCTGAAGTTATTTTGAGCAAGGCATCAATAAAGTAGGCTATATTCTATTCTATTCTTTTCTATTCACACAACTACACGCACGCTGGCGAATTTGAACATTCTGAAACGCGCATATGTGATGAAACATGATTGCGCATTCTTCCACGAGTTTCCTAAACAGCCAGCCTACAGCCTATGCAGGAGACAGAGAGAGGTGTCGTGTCTCCTAGGCCCCACCCATGGAGCACTGAACGCATGCGTGAATTCGCGCCCATTCTCTGCTTTTGCGTCAGCGCAAATCAGCCAGATGCCTTGAAAACTATGCTTAAGTAGATAAAGAAAGTAACGTAACAGAAACCATATAGTACACTGTTGTCCCGCTAACCACTATTGAATCAAGTGCGCCAGTTTGAATGTAAGAGAAGGAATGTGCGTAACTGTTGAAGAACGTGTGTGATTAGGCCTACTTGAACAAATAGCTCCGAAAGACTGAAATGAACGCTTGGTGATGAGGAACGTGTGAGACTGAAAGTTGTGAAGACTGGATGAATGACGCTATAAAATTCTTATCCAATAAACGACAGAATGACTGAACAAAATGTTATGATATGAAAGTGCCAATACAACATACAAGAAGTGTTACGTTAGATATGGGGTTTTGGGGAATAACGTGTAATAAAAATGTAGCCTATGAAAATACTAGAAAACGACTTACGTGCCTTCAACAAAGACATGCCTCTTCTTAGCCTACCTGATTAATAAACCACGACAATGTAACCAAATGCAATGAAATACTCATAATCCTGAATGTAACAAATATACTCCCTGCGAACTCAAATGTGTATGATGTTTGAACGTAATCAACCAACATGTTTAAGTAGGCTATACACTGTTGAATGTAACCAAGTACTCTCAATAGAATGTAATATGCATGCTACATCTTAATGTGCCTGTTATCAAATGTAAACTGTTTGTATGTTAAAACCTGTAAATGCCGATATTGAATGCATCTCTGTCTCAACTAGAATGTTCTCGTCAACACTGAATGTATGTAAAACTCCGCTTTGTAACCCGGAGATGGGTGCCTTTGACTGTCTAGAATGTTCTGAAGTAAGTTTAGTTGCCATGAAATTCTGTGAAGAGGGCACCGCCCCAGGAATGTGTAGGGGAGGACCATGGGGTCACGGAAAAATTAGGACTATAAGTAGCAGGTCAACCAAAGTTCGGGGCTGCTTCTTCTTCTTTCCTTGTCTTAAGTGTTGTGTTACTCTGTAGCTCCTGATAGTCATTATGTGAACTCCGTACTTCGTCGCGAAGCCAAGGATGCGGGACTTAGTGCTCCAGTGAGCATCGGAACTCCGCATCATCCACCTGCTTCTCGTGGCCTTACACCCGGACAAGGGAGATCAGTGAACGAGAATTCATTTGGACTCTTTGCTTTTTTCGACGCTATTGGATTCATTTCTTACGTTTTTCCTTTTTCAACACAAAATGGAATTACGACGACGATTGGATTAATTTCTTACGATTTTCCTTTTTCAACACAAAAAGGAAATAGGCCTACGCCGACAATGGATTAATTTCTTTTGTATTTTCCTTTTTCAACACCAAAAGGAAATACGCCGACAATGGATTAATTTCTTTTGCATTTTCTTTTTCAACACAAAATGGAATTACTACGACTATTGGATTAATTTCTTTTGTTTTTTCTTCTCACCACAAAATTGAATTATCTCTCTCCTACATATGGTAACCAACAAGCTGTATTGTGCCGCATTTTTGCTGTATTTAAAAATGCTGAATTATAAAACTATTTTAATCAACGTCCGATTCTTTCAGCTTGTATTCTGTTTTGGGACGAGGCTACCACTTCCCAAACAGGATGGTAAAGATAACGTCTCTCTTCTGTGATTCTTCTCTATACTTTCTGAGTCTTAGTTTAAGCCTTGAAACTAAGCACCTCTTATAAATGACCTGAGTTTCAGCTGTTTACTGAGACCGAATATTTTACGTGTGAGTTAACTGTCAGGGCCTTGATGTTCCACTGCCTTCTTATATACTAAAAACGTAGGTTATGAATGTAACTATGGATCTGTGAGACCGAGGGATGACCGTCACTACGGTCTAAAAAGGGAATGATCACCTTCGTTCTGCCTATCACCGAGACCATATGTCAAAATAGTCATGTCCATGACCTCCGGAAGCAGAACGACTTGCGTTAATAAATAGCAGAGAATGCTCCCGGGTCAGTCTCCTATCCCTGAACGCCTCAGAATGGTCCGAGCGACAAGGATAGTGACGGTCATCCCTCGGTCTCACAGATCCATAGTTACATTCGTAACCTACGATCTGTTTCGACCTCACTCTGACCGTCACTACGGTCTAAAAAGGGATGACACATACCAAAAGGGTCGCGAGGAACCCAGAATCAATGATTAAAACCTCGCTCGGTCACGGACATGAGGGCGGCATCGCCGACTGGAGGCGGGCGAGTGACATCCACCCTGTAAAAACGGGTAAAAGTGCATGGCGTCGACCATGAGGCCGCTGCACAGATATCGTCTGCTGCTACACCCCTAAGGGCAGCCCAAGACGTAGCCATACTCCTGGTAGAGTGAGCCCTCGTACCAGAAGGAATCAGTATTCCCTGCGCCGTGTAAGCATGGGAAATAACCTCCACCAGCCAATGCGAGAGTCTCTGCTTGGAGAGTGGAAGCCCCTGCCTTGCTGCACCGTAACAGATGAAAGCTGAGAGTGCGCCTTCCGCAAGGACTGCGTACGGGCCAAAAAGGCCCTCAAGGCCCTGACTGGGCACAGGGTCAGCAACTTGTAGTGCTGTGCCTGTGAGGTGGAAGAAGGCTGGAATTGAGTCACCTCCAGGACCTGGTTAATGGACTGCGGATTAAGAACCTTTGGCAGGAAAGCTGGATTCGGCCAAAGTGACACGCTAGCACCTCCTGCCTGCCACCTAAGGCAGTCGTCACTAACGGAGAGAGCACACAGCTCACTGACACGTTTCGCAGAACAGAGCGCCAAGAGAAAGGCAGTCTTAAGCGACAAGGAACGCAAATCTGCGTCTAAAATAGGCTCATACGGGCCTACAGTAAGTGACGTTAAAACTGTGGGCAGATCCCAGCCCGGTGCCCGCAAAGTGCGACCTGGACGCAACCGGCGGGCTCCCTTCAAGAACTGGTGAACCAAGGGATGCCTCCCAAGGGGACCATTGTCCACACCCTGGTGAAAGGCCGAAATGGCCGAAGCATAGACTGTCACGGCACTGGCCGCCTTGCCTTGATCCAATTCGGACTGCAAGAAACGCAAAACTTGTGGCATGGGGCAAGCCGCTGGCTCGAGCCCATGCCAGCACACCAATCTGAAAAGATCCCCCACCTGAGTGCGTAGCAAGCTCTAGTGGATGGAGTCCTGGCGTTATTCAGCGTGTCCTGAACAGACACATCTAGCTGCTCAACGATTGAGTTGATTGGAGGCACCTCTGGGACCTTGTTCCCCCTTGGTGATGGACATAGTACACTGCCACAGTACTGTTTATCCTCACAAGAACGTGTTGGTGTTGCAACACCGGCAGGATTCTCTGCAAGACAAGATGGATGGCCTTCAGGTCGAGGACGTTGATGTGCTCCAACGTCCATGGGGGCTGCCACCTGCCCCTCGCCGTCCGTCCTTCCCAGACAGCTCCCCAGCCTGTCAGGGACGCATCTGTCGAAATTACCGGTCTCCTGTGGGGAAGGCCCCCCAGTGGGACACCTCGGAGCAAGAACTCCCGGTCCCTCAAAGGGTGCAGGGCTCGAATGCAAGCCCGGGACACATGCAGCATCACCTGCTTGTTGCCCTTCGGGTGAAGACAGAAGGCATTGAACCAGCACTGCAGGGGGCGTGCCCTCAGCAGGCCAAGAGGAACTACCGCTGCAGCTGCTGACATCAAACCCAGCAGCTTCTGGACCCTGTGGGCGGTCACGAGACCGACCAAGCTGAAATGACCCAGCATGCCGAGCAAGCGGTCTGCTCTCCGTGGAGTGAGAGACGCCGCCGTGCTGACTGAGTCGAGAAGGACACCAAGGAACTTCGCCTGTTGGCGGGGTTGCAGGTTGGCCTTCATGTGGTTGACTGAAGCCCAAGAATTAAATGTGGGCCATCTTGAAGGGCAGCACCTTGAGATAACGATTCAAGGGCCTGAGGTTGAGAACGGGCCGAAGACCGCCGTCCCTCTCGGGAAGAATAAAAGAACCGAGAAGCAACTCTTGAACCTCTTTGGCAAATACTGACATTAAAAAAGGGTCTTGCAGGACGTTACCTTGACCCCTGAAAACACAGGGGGGCGCCGTCGAAATTGCAATCGGCAACCACGAGCCACCATGGCTACGACCCAAGGGTCTGGGACAATCCCCTCCCAGGAGGTCCGTGACAACTGGGAAGGACAATCGACGGCCACCCATGGAATGCTATGCGGGAATGCTATGCGGGACCGCCACTGCGGCCCGCACCCCTACCTGTGCCTCGCCGTTGACCCCCTCTACCCCTGGAATGGGAATATGGGGCCGATCTCTGGTCAGGTGGACAAAATTGCCAGTCACCAGAGGCCTGTGGGTTTTTTCCCCCCGGCGAAGGCCAGGCCGGCAGCCGCGGCCTATAACCGTCTACAGACGGTTGACCAACGCTGACCGTTGAGGCAGGCCTACGGCACACATGCTGGACAGCTTCCCTCGACGCTGCAGCACGTTCAGCGCGGTCAAGCACCTCCTGGGATCCTGGGTGGAAAACATGCCCAGGGACAACTGGGAGATTCAGCAGCTCCTGCTTGATAGGCTCTGGCAGGGAGGTCTGTGCCAGCCAAACCTGCCTGCAGCACAACACCGCGGAACCCATGGCGTCTCCCACATCACGGGTCAGCTGGGCGTGGGATGACAGAGCTGCATCCAGCAGGGCCCTGGCGTCCTGGTCGTCTCGACTCAGCGTCTTGCGAAGCGACGCCAGCGTAATGGCCAGAGCGTTACCCATCCGGGCCGCTCGTGCTGCTGCATTAAAAGTACGAGTGGCCAGGCGGTCCGTCTTCGCGCACTCCTTACGGGGGCAGCGTGGATTGGGTGACACACCAGTGAGGCCCAGAGATGTCAAGGCGGCCATTGACTGCTGGACCGGTGGCATGTCCCCGAGTCCAGTCTTCACGGGGTACGTGGCCGTTGCTAGCTGGCGGCAGCCTGCATTGAACTGCGGGCGCTGCGTCAACTTACCCCATGACGACCTCAGCATTGCCGTGTAGTCAGGCGGCACCGGCACGGGGGGTGGTGGGGTAGCACAAGGGATGCCCTCCCAGATACCTACCATGGGAGCCGGAGCAGGTGTGGGCGCCTCAAGGCCCATGATGTTCGCAGCGCTCAGCACCAGTGACATCAGGGAGCTGACGGGGACCTCTTCCGCCCCCACGGAGCTGTCACCCAGCTCTGTAGAGCCTGTCTGCAGATCTCCCATGAGGTCGTCACCTGTGTGGGGAGCGCAGAGAGATAGCACATCCGCATTGTCCCGTTCCTCCTCCTCACCATGGCTCCCAGGCCTGGATGAGAGGGCGCCCTCCTGGCCAGGGGGCAGGGTATCCGAAGAAGAGGCCTGGCGATCTACCAGCCTGTCCATCTTCTGTGCTAGAGCCTGGAGAGCAGAGAGGATCTGGAGCGACTCCGCGCTACCACCCTCGGTCGCTGCAGCCGTCGCCAGACGCTCAGCAGGACGCTCAGCCGGACGCTCGGCCAGACGCTTAGCCGGAATGGGTGCAGCTCTCTGGGACGGCCTGTGGGGGGACTCACGCTGCCGGCCCCGCTTGTGACTCCGCTTACGACCATGCCCACTGAAGGGGAATGGCCGGCCAGAGGAACGTCGCCTCTCTCGTCGGCCCTCATGCACGTGGCCGGATATCAGGGCCGCCCGTCGTTGTCTCTCACCCCTGGAGAGGTCGCAGGCAGCGCTGCAGGGGTGGTCAACGTCCTCCAGGACGTGTGTAGCCCCAAGACACATGGGGCACTCCCTGTGCCCATCACTGGCACTCATGGAGGCGCTGCAGATCCAGCAGTAGTGGGAAGCCATCGCAGGCCCAAGAAGCCTAGGCAGCGTTGATGCCTGGAGCCCTCCTCGACCAGTCCACCAAGGTATGACGGTGGCCCGCACCAGCGCACGAATGCACCTAGCAGGCGCACACTAGCCCAACCGACTGCGAACAGCAGTCTAGGGTGCCACAGAACCACAGAGGTGGCCCGCACCAGCGCACGAATGCACCTAGCAGGCGCACACTGGCCCCACCAGCTGAGGACAGGGGTATAGGGCGTGGCGGGGAGGCGACAGAGAGGAGCACTTCAGCGGTCCACAGCGTATGAACACACCTGGGCAAATAAAAGCACACAGTATTATGAAGGCCCACGCCCGCGGATGACAACACACAATGGGCGCAGGCTAGTCCCACCACTGCGAACAGTGGCCCAGGGCAAAGCACAGAAACAGAAAGTATAAAGCCAAAAACAGGCTATACAATAAACAGAGAACACCTCAGAAATAAATCCAGGCAACACTCAAAAATAAACCTCTCACTGCACAAGCAGGCTAGAGGAATACAAAATAGCACAGCAACGTAATCACTTACCGTGCAACAACAACAAACCCCTCCCTGCACAAGCAGGCTAGAGGAACACAAAATATGACAGCAACGGAATTACCTACCGTGCAACAATATTAAACCTCTCACTGCACAAGCAGGCTAGAGGAACACAAAATAGTACAGCAACGGAATTACTTACCGTGCAACAAACAATTAACCTCTCACTGCACAAGCAGGCTAGAGCAACACAAAATATGACAGCAACGGAATTACCTACCGTGCAACAACATTAAACCTCTCACTGCACCCGCAGGCTAGAGGAACACAAAATAGTACAGCAACGTAATTACTTACCGTGCAACAATATAAACAAACCTCTCACTGCACAAGCAGGCTAGAGTAACACAACATATGACAGCAACGGAATGACTTACCGTGCAACAATATAAACAAACCTCTCACGGCACAAGCAGGCCAGAGTGACACAATATTACAACAACGTAATTACTTACCGTGTAATGATATAAGCAACCAATAAATTACAGCGCTAGGTGGCCCGCAGCAAAACTGGCAGGCTAACACAATATCCGGCTGCACAATGCAGTAAAACACAAGAGATAACAGGCAGACTTACGAAAAACTTCGGCTGCAACGACAACAAAGCACAGAAGACCGCACGGCGGCCCACACCAGTGCGCGAACGCACCTATAGTGGGCTCGCACAAGGCCCACGGCTGCGAACAGGCGTATAGGCACAGTATAAACAACACAAAATACCGGAACTAGCGCTCAACAAACAGCAATCTAAGCTAGACAACAGCTAGCTCAGCTGACAAAAGAAACACACCACTCCAATTCTCGGAGGCAAAAATATGCACCCGTACCACACAGGTAGCGAATTACGTAAAGTGATGTCTTACCGTACAGAAGTCTCTTCAATACTCACAAGGTCTCTGAGGCGAGAAGGAGAAAGAGACTGACCCGGGAGCATTCTCTGCTATTTATTAATGCAAGTCGTTCTGCTTCCGGAGGTCATGGACATGACTATTTTGACATATGGTCTCGGTGATAGGCAGAACGAAGGTGATCATTCCCTTTTTAGACCGTAGTGACGGTCAGAGTGAGGTCGAAACAGATGCCTGGTTATTCTCCTGGAAGACTTTATCACCTTCCTCTAGACAGTCCGGGGTTTATCTGTATACATAGAAGTCTTAGGTTATTGACCTCACAGAGGTCGGAGCGTAACCTAACCTGACAGTAGGTGCCTGGTATTATAGTTCAGCTATAAGATTCGATTGTGGTGGCCGGTGTATGTGTGGACAGCTGAGGGCTTATCGTACAGGCCATCCTTTCAACTCCAGGCAACAACACAGAGGGGGTGGGGGTGGGGAGGCAGTTAATTGTCCTCAATGCCGTGGTGATGTCTGTTGCCTAAGCCTAGACGAGTGTAGCCTATGGGGGAGGGGGACTGATCGGTTTCAAATAGGCTATGTTTGCAATGGATAGTGTGTTATGTATAGACCCTGAAGCCATTTGCTTTGAGAATAACGGCTGGCTGATGAAGTTGTTGGCTGGCTAGCTGGCTCAGCCAAAACCTAAATGCTGCTGCAGCCGCCAAAGTTTTCATGACTGATAATGGCTTTAGTTGCCACTTCATGTCTACAGATGTCTATATTGTAGGCTACTAGATCTCAACACACAATATTATTGGTTTGTTTTGGACAACGCTCTGCACGTTTCACTTCAATGTGGACTGCATTACGATCACAAAATACTGGACTTCTTGTAATTCCAAGAATTTCAAAAACTACAGTAGGAGGCAGAGCCTTTTGTTACCGCGCACCCCTCCTCTGGAATAATCTTCCTCCCTCAATTCGATTAGCAGACACCCTCCCTATTTTTAAGTCTAGACTTAAAACATATCTCTTTAGTGCTTCCTATAGTTAGGTATGGTGCAGTGTGGAACTTCAACCACCTCAGGGTCTTACTGGAACGGACCACCTCTGCTGTGGGCTTGTGTGACTGGTGCCCCAGTCATGCATCCCATGGTGGCTACTGACCACACCTGAGCTGGTGCTGACCACCCTCCACCATGCCTTAGTTATGCTGCTTTAGCATTGCGCTGTCATGGACTTCTTATGTGGCATGCCGTACAACTCCTCTTCTCCCCTCTCCCTCTGTCTCTCTCAACTCTCCCTCTTTCCTTCTCTCCCTGTCCTGTCCTCTATAGTGTAGCTTGGGGGGGAGGGTCCCGCGTGCTGTCTGTTGCGCGTGCGGGCATTTGTTCATTCACTGCGCATGCGGGCTTTTGTCCATTTGCGCCGTTTCGGTCATGGGCCTTCCCCGGGTGGGCTTGCGCATCATGTCTGGGCTGCGCGCCCGGGTGGTGTGGCTGGGTGCTCTGGGCCGGTCGGGGTCCGTTCGCGGGTGGCGTTGCTCGTCCGCGGGGGGCCTCCCGTCGCCGTCTGTAGATGGGGGGGGGGTGGGGTTCGTGTCGGCTCCATTCGGCAGTGGTTCTGCGTGGACGTATATTGGCGGTCTGGCTGGGGCATGCGGTCTGATCAGATGTGCACGGCTGTGCATTTTGTGGGATGGGGGGGACGGGGGAGATGGGAATGCTGGGAGTGGATGGCGGAGGGGAGGGCTATGTTGCGGCATTGTATTTGGATTGGGCTCGCGGTCCGGGCCTTCTTGGGGTGGTGTTTCTAGAGTGGAAGTCCAATGGTTTTAACGATTTTAATTACATTACACCAATGTCCAATGATTTTAACGATTTTAATTACACTACATCGCCTCCCTACGCCTCCCGACCCTGTCAACAGGATGACAGGATGACACGTCCAAAGACATGAAGCATTCTGGACTTTTGCTCTGGGGGCGCTGCTTCCGGGGGGCCTGGGCGGCGGGGCGGATCGGATTGTGTGTCCTGGTCGGGCCGTGGTGTGTGTTCGCGCGGTGTTGTGGTTGGGGTGGGGCTGGCACGGGCCCCGTTCTCTCTGCTCGCGGATGGTGGTGGGGGGTTGTCTGCGGATGGGTGGCGCCGCCTGTGGGCGGACTCTGGCTGGCCATGCTCGGCCGTGCTGCTCCGGCGCGCGGTTCAGGGGTGGTGTGTGGGTTCGCCTGGGGGGGGGGGCATTGTGGGTGGGTGGATGTTGCGTGCGTGGTGGGTGGGTGGATGTTTGCATGCGTGGTGGACGATGTGCGGGATGCCTCTTCGGGTTTAACTGGGTAACCTATTCCTACGCACCTGTCCCCACAAAAGAGGTGTGTAAAAGCGTTTTGTAAACCCTCTATAGTATAACCATTTATATCACCATTGATATACTTATTAATACTTAATATGACTTACAGTAATACTAACACACTCTATTTCTCTTCCCTTTCCCCTATACCTCACCTGTGAGGTAAACCATTACCAGCCATCAACCATCTCTGTGCCTGTCCCTCATCACACCTGAAGTCACATCCCTCTGACTGCCCTACCATCGCCATTGCCTTCGCCATCCCTATGACTGCCCTACCATCGCCTGCTGTGGTTCCCTGCCCGAATCTTTGGCCCTCGGATCCCAGCGACCCATCATCTTCCGAAATAACTAATGGATTACTAATGGACAATTTATTCCCTACACTGGACTATTTGAACTTTCATTGTCATTGTAACTTTCAAACTACAAATGACTGTACTGTAACTGACCCAAGTCAGATGGGTTGGGCCCTTGAGTCGTGGGTCTGTCTGAGGTTTCTTCCTATATGTATCTCCAATTCTAGGGAGTTTTTCCTTGCCCCTGTTACTCATGGGCTCTCTTTGAATGTCTAACACTCTGTAAAGCGCCTTGAGACATGTGTAATGTATTGGCGCTCTATAAGCGACATTAAATTGAATTGAATTGCATGCATTGTGAACAGCGCAGCAATCTCTGGAAAGGAAACGGTGGAAGTCGCAGTAGCCTAATAGCCTATCGCATTCAATGCTGTAAATCCGTCTGTTCCAGATTTGGTTCATATCATCAATCTTTGGTTTTGGTGTTTGTGCAACCGGGCCCTGAAGATTTAACAAAAGTCTGAGTAGCCCTACGTAGGAATAAGAAAAGTATGTAAGGCAAGATCAAAATTAGGCTAGACTACCTTGTTTGCTTCTTTCCCCCATGTCATTTGAATTGGTCATCAACTCACTGCGAGTCCTGTGTATCGTAGCAACGAGCACAATACTGATGTGGTGTATCCAGTGGGAAAATCTCATGTAGGCCTAGTTTCTAGGCTATTGTTTATTTTTACATGCAAAAAGTCTAACTGGCTTGTCAGATGGCGGCTCAATTTTGCTCAGAAAATTATTGGCTGGCGAAATTATGTTTTGTTAATGGTAAACAGTATTGTGATTCATCCGTTTATTTCAGATAGTTTGTTATTAAAAACCATTAACAAAAAAAAATGTTTGTCGACGTTGAAAACCGGTCAGTGAATTCAGTCAATATAAGCTACATCACGTTAACGTTGTGCCACTTAACATTTTATACTTCCTTTAATTGGAAAAAGGTATTTGAAGCGACGCAACTCAGTTAGTCCTGCAAATATGTAAGAAAATGCTTATACATTAGTCTGATGCTTTAAAAGAGCCTACAAATAGAAGATAAGATATACAACTATGAATGTACGTAGGCATACGCGCCCTACGTACATAAACAGGCTACGACGAACACACGTACACGTAGGCCTGCCTAATAGAACAACGTCGCAACGTTTTCAAAACTTGCATTTTACCACTGTAAATCGCCTCCATAGACTATGCCATGTAAATGAAAAATAGTTATTAAAATAAATCACATACAGTATATAATACATATTGCACATATATAAACTATATGTTTTATGTGCTCACTAGTGCTGACTAGTGCTCACTAGTGCCGACTAGTGCTCAATAGTGCTCACTAGTGCTCACTAGTGCCGACTAGTGCTCACTAGTGCTCACTAGTGCCGACTAGTGCTCAATAGTGCTCACTAGTGCCGACTAGTGCTCACTAGTGCTCACTAGTGCCGACTAGTGCTCAATAGTGCTCACTAGTGCCGACTAGTGCTCACTAGTGCTCACTAGTGCCGACTAGTGCTCACTAGTGCCGACTAGTGCCTACTAGTGCTCACTAGTGCTGAAGCGGTGCCGACTAGTGCCGACTAGTGCTCATGTAACAGAGTAATATGTGATTCCACTTGTTACTATTCTTAGTCATTTTTTACCATTGAAGATTGGTCATTTTGTCAACTAATGAAGATTGGTCATTTTGTCAACTAATGAAGATTACTCATTTTAACCAATGAAGATTGGTCATTTTAACCAATGAAGATTGGTCATTTTAACCAATGAAGATTGGTCATTTTGTCAACTAATGAAGATTGGTCATTTTGTCAACTAATGAAGATAGGTCATTTTGTCAACTAAAGCCTACCTTACATTGCCAGACTTTGCAAAGATTTGGAAAAGATTTTTGAAAGACTACAGTCTCAGACCCTCTCACATCTAAAGACAATTCATTGAGTTTTTAGTCACAGACTGTCACAGGCCAGTCCCAGATTAGGATTTTGCAAAGACTGTGGGTCACTATTTACAAGACTGCTGCTAGATTCCTTCAAATTATTTCCATCGTGCACTAGGCTACACGTCATCATCAACAGGAACTCACGTGATAGCCTACTCATATCAAAGTCATTTTTTCGCGTTTCTGCAGCATTGTTTCATGTGTGACATCCCTAACAGATATAGAGCTGTTCTGTCACGTAGAATAATTACAGTGCATGCAAATGCACTGTTCTGTTCTTCCTAGGCATCTTCTTCTTATTATTACAGTGCATGAAAATGCACTGTACTGTTCTTCCTAGGCTTCTTATTATTATATTTCCGCTTACCACTTTTTCTAACCGCAATTTCTCTTCAACCGTTTAACTTAGAAACTTCATTCAAACTTTGTAACGTAGGTCTTCTATTGGACCAAGTTGCTATGACTTTTCAACTTTGTAACTTTTATACTTTTTAAACTATTAAATAAAAACTATTAAAATGTCCCCATAGACTTAACATTGCGATTATGACATCATAATAGGGCAATTAGAATCTTACGCCAGGTGGCCAGCTCCACATGCAGCAGCTCTCTCTCTCTCTCTCTCTCTCTCAGGCTTTAAGCATACCATTTCTCTGTGAAGACTACATATCCTGTGAAACTGTTTCCTCTTTCCACAACTGTTTCAAAATAGTCCTCACTGCAATAATACACGATTAAATCATTTAACCACTGAAACTACTCAACTATTTAACTGTTCAACCATTCCAACTGTCAGTTATCATCAGCTATGCCTCCAGTCAACTAAATGAAACCTCCATGTACCTAGCAACCAACATAGCAACCATTAAAATTAAGCGTTTTTGACAGTTTCCATAGCAACCAACATGATTATAGTAACTTCTTTATTCCTGATAGTGGGCACCATGGATACCCTAACAACTACTGTTTCAAAATAAAAGTCCTCACTAGCAAATTAGCATTGTTAGCATGGTTAGCATAGTTAGCATTTTTAGCATAACTGCAAAAAATGATTAGCTAAGTTAGCTAATCAACCTGGTTAGCATTGTTAGCATATTTAGCATTTTTAGCATATTTAGCATTTTTAGCATTACTGCTAGAAATCATCGGTTAAGTTAGCTAATCAACCTGGTTAGCATTGTTAGTAAAGTTAGCATTGCTAGCATAATTAGCATTTTTAGCGTAACTGCTAGAAATCATTAGCTAAGTTAGCTAATCAACATTTTAACATGAATAGAAATCATTCGTTAAGTTAGAACTGGAATGTTTTAGCTTTAAACTGTCTACCTTCACACTATCAACTCTCTGTAAACTATGCAACCACCATGTTTACCCTAGCTACACCTTAGTAACCATATCTACATTATCTATCTATTTTTGCATTTTCATGCACTGGTAATTCCTTGGAATTGCATTTCTAGTTACAGTGCATGAAAATGCACTGTACTGTTCTTCCAAAACTTCTTATTACAGTGCATGCAAATGCACTGTACTGTTCTTCCTAGACTTCTTCTTATTACAGTGCATGCAAATGCACTGTACTGTTCTTCCTAGACTTCTTATTACAGTGCATGAAAATGCACTGTACTGTTCTTCCTAGTCTTCTTATTATTATTACAGTGCATGAAAATGCACTGTACTGTTATCCCTAGGCTTCTTCTTCTTCTTCTTCTTCTTCTACTACTTCTTATTATTACAGTGCATGAAAATGCACTGTACTGTTATTCCAAGTCTTCTTATTATAGTGCATGAAAATGCACTATACTGTTCTTCCAAAGTATTCTTATTATTATTCCACTACTTCTAACGCACGCAATTCAGCTTCAACCGTTTAACGTAGAAACTTCATTCAAACGTTGTTGCGTAGGTCTTGCTTATGCCATGTGTGCTTTGTATTTTTCAACTTTGTAACTTTTATACTTTTTAAACTATAAATTAAAAACTATTCAAAATTTCCCCATAGACTTAACATTGGCCTCTATGACATCACAATCGGGTCGTTGAGCAATTAGAATCTTATGCCAGGTGGCCAGCCCCACCTGCAGCAGCCCTCTCTCTCTCAGGCTTAAAGCATACAATCTCTCTGAAGACTACACATATCCTGTTAAACTGTTTCCTCTGTCCACAACTGTTTCAAAATAAAAGTCCTCACTGCAATAATACACTATTAAATCATTTAACCATTGAAACTACTCAACTATTTAACTGTTCAACCATTCCAACTGTCAGTTATCATCAACTATGCCTCCAGTCAACTACATGAAACCTCCATGTACCTAGCAACCAACATAGCAACCATTAAAATTAAGCGTTTATGACCGTTTCCATAGGAACCAACATGATTTTACTACAGTAACTTCTTTATTCCTGATAGTGGCCACCATAGATACCCTATCAACAAATGTTTCAAAATAAAAGTCCTCACTAGCAAGTTCGCTAGTTAGCATTGTTAGCATAGTTAGCATTTTTAGCATAACTGCAAAAAAATCATCAACTAAGTTAGCTAATCAACCTGGTTAGCATTGTTAGCAAATTTAGCATTGTTAACATTTTTAGCATAGCTGCTAGAAATGATTAGCGAAGTTAGCTAATCAACCTGGTTAGCATTGTTAGCATAGTTAGCATTGTTAGCATAGTTAGCATTTTTATCATAACTGCTAAAAATGATTAGCTAAGTTAGCTAATCAACGTGGTTAGCATTGTAAACATAATTAGCATTGTTAGCATAGTTAGCATTTTTAACATTACTGCTAGAAATCATCAACTAAGTTAGCTTATCAACCTGGTTAGCATTGTTAACATAGTTAGCATTTTTACGATAACTATTAGAAATCATTAGCTAAGTAAACCAATCAACCTGGTTATCATTGTTAACAGTTAACATTTTAGAATATCTATTAGAAATCATTAGTTAAGTTAGAACAGGAATGTTTAAGCTTTAAAATGTCTACCTTAACACTATCAACTCTCTTTAAACTATGCAACCACCATGTTTACCCTAGCTACACCTTAGTAACCATATCTACATTATCTATCTTTTTTTGCATTTCATGCACTGGTAATTCCTTGGAATTGCATTTCTAGTTAAACTTCTTCTTCTAACGCAGCCAATTCAGCTGTAACCGTTTAACGTAGAAACTTCATTCAAACGTTGTTGCGTAGGTCTTGCTCATGCCATGTCTGCTTTGTATTTTTCAACTTCGTAACTTTTATACTTTTTAAACTATGAATTAAAAAACGATTTCCCCATAGATTTAACATTGAGCTATTTCCCCATAGACTTAACATTGCTCATTGTGACATCACGGCAGCAATTAGAATCTTAGGCCAGGTGGCCGGCCACCTGGGCACCAACTGTCAGTTTCTCTGGCTTTAACCATACAATCTCTCTGAAGACTATATTATTCTGTTCCCCTGTATCCTCTGCGCACAACAGTATCAAAATAAGTTCTCCTAATTCCATCCAACTTTATATCCATTCATCTTCTTCAAACCATTCACTCATCCACCCATTCTAAACAGTCTGCCTATCAACATCAATAAGACGCTCTACATTCAACTTTTAAACAATCTACTCTGTCTCAGGCTGGCTCTCTTAAGACTAGCCAGTTAAATTGATTACACCTGTATCTGTATCCACTACTCTCAGTAGAGAGCTGTGTCTCTCCATTCTACAAGAATATAAGGCACATTCCATCCAACATTCTATCCATTCATCTTCTTCAGACCATTCACTCATCCACCCATTAAACTGTCTATCAACATCTATTAAACAATCTGTCTATCAACATCCATTAAACTCTCTGTCTATCAACATTAATTAGACTATCTACATTCAACTTTTAAATTATTTACTCTGTCTCAGACTAGCCAGTTAAATTGATTACACCTGTATCAACTACTCTCAGAGAGCTGTATCAGTGTCTCTCTTAACAAGAATATAAGGCACATTCCATCCAACCTTCTATCCATTCATCTTCTTCAGACCATTCACTCATCCACCCATTAAACTGTCAATCAATATCTATTAAACAATCTGCCTATCAACATCCATTAAACATTCTGTCTATCAACATTAATTAGACTATCTACATACAACTTTTAAAGTATTTACTGTGGGTCCCTCTCAAGCAGCGTTTATATGTCCTCCCTCGCTCCTCGATCCTCAATGATCTACATAAAGAAAGATAGAAGAAGGGCTAGACTATCCCATTGTTGCCGCTCCATCATTCTTTATGTAGATCAGTGAGGAGCGAGAGAGGACGCGTAAACGCTATATGAGAGGCACCTTCTGTCTCAGGCTTTAAGCATACAATCTAATTAAGACTACAGATCCTGTTTCACTACTTCCTCTGTCCACAACTGTTTCAAATTAAAGGTCCTCACTGCAATAATACATTATTAAATCATTTAACCACTGAAACTACTCAACTATTGAACTGTTCAACCATTCCAACTGTCAGTTATCATCCACTATGCCTCCAGTCAACTACATGAAACCTCCATGTACCTAGCAACCAACATAGCAACCATTAAAATTAAGTGTTTATGACCGTTTCCATAGCAACCAACATGATTATACTGCAGTAACTTCTTGTTTCCTGATAGTGGCCACCATGGATACCCTAGCAACAAATGTTTCAAAATAAAAGTCCTCACTAGCAAGTTAGCTAGTTAGCATAGTTAGCATTGTTAGCATAGTTAGCATTTTTAACATAACTGCAAAAAATCATCAACTAAGTTAGCTAATCAACCTGGTTAGCATTGTTACCAAATTTAGCATAGTTAGCATTTTTAGCATTACTGCTAGAAATCATCGGTTAAGTTAGCTAATCAACCTGGTTAGCATTGTTAGTAAAGTTAGCATTGCTAGCATAATAAGCATTTTTAGCGTAACTGCTAGAAATCATTAGCTAAGTTAGCTAATCAACATTTTAACATGAATAGAAATCATTAGTTAAGTTAGAACTGGAATGTTTCATCTTTAAACTGTCTACCTTCACACTATCAACTCTCTGTAAACTATGCAACCACCATGTTTACCCTAGCTACACCTTAGTAACCATATCTACATTATCTATCTATTTTTGCATTTTCATGCACTGGTAATTCCTTGGAATTGCATTTCTAGTTCTTCTTCTAACGCACGCAATTCAGCTTGAACCGTTTAACGTAGAAACTTCATTCAAACTGTGTTACGAAGGTCTTGGTTAGGACATCAGCGCAATGTATTTTTTAACTTTGTAACTTTTATACTTTTTAAACTATAAATTAAAAACTATTAACAATTTCCCCATAGACTTAACATTGCTCATTATGACATCACGGCAGCAATTAGAATGTTACCCCAGCTGGTCAGCCACCTGGGCACCAACTGTCAGTTTCTCTCAGGCTCCTCTCTGAAGACTATTCTGTTCCCCTGTATCCTCTGCGCACAACAGTATCAAAATAAGTCCTCCTAATTCCATCCAACTTTATATCCATTCATCTTCTTCAAACCATTCACTCATCCACCCATTCTAAACAGTCTGCCTATCAACAACATCAATTAGACGCTCTACATTGAACTTTTAAACAATCTACTCTGTCTCAGGCTGGCTCTCTTAAGCCAGTTAAATTGATTACACCTGTATCTGTATCCACTACTCTCAGTAGAGAGCTGTGTCTCTCCATTCTACAAGAATATAAGGCACATTCCATCCAACATTCTATCCATTCATCTTCTTCAGACCATTCACTCATCCACCCATTAAACTGTCTATCAACATCTATTAAACAATCTGTCTATCAACATCCATTAAACTCTCTGTCTATCAACATTAATTAGACTATCTACATTCAACTTTTAAATTATTTACTCTGTCTCAGGCTTTAAGAGTACTCTGGCTCTCTTAAGACTAGCCAGTTAAATTGATTACACCTGTGTCAACTACTCTCAGAGAGCTGTATCAGTGTCTCTCTTAACAAGAATATACTGCACATTCCATCCAACCTTCTATCCATTCATCTTCTTCAGACCATTCACTCATCCACCCATTAAACTGTCAATCAATATCTATTAAACAATCTGCCTATCAACATCCATTAAACATTCTGTCTATCAACATTAATTAGACTATCTACATACAACTTTTAAAGTATTTACTGTGGGTCCCTCTCAAGCAGCGTTTATATGTCCTCCCTCGCTCCTCGATCCTCAATGATCTACATAAAGAAAGATAGAAGAAGGGCTAGACTATCCCATTGTTGCCGCTCCATCATTCTTCATGTAGATCAGTGAGGAGCGAGAGAGGACGCGTAAACGCTATGAGAGGCACCTTCTCTCTCAGGCTTTAAGCATACAATCTCATTAAGACTACAGATCCTGTTTCACTACTTCCTCTGTCCACAACTGTTTCAAAATAAAGGTCCTCACTGCAATAATACACTATTAAATCATTTAACCATTGAAACTACTCAACTATTGAACTGTTCAACCATTCCAACTGTCAGTTATCATCCACTATGCCTCCAGTCAACTACATGAAACCTCCATGTACCTAGCAACCAACATAGCAACCATTAAAATTAAGTGTTTATGACTGTTTCCATAGCAACCAACATGATTATACTGCAGTAACTTCTTGTTTCCTGATAGTGGCCACCATGGATACCCTAGCAACAAATGTTTCAAAATAAAAGTCCTCACTAGCAAGTTAGCTAGTTAGCATGGTAAGCATAGTTAGCATTGTTAGCATAGTTAGCATTTTTAACATAACTGCAAAAAATCATCAACTAAGTTAGCTAATCAACCTGGTTAGCATTGTTAACAAATTTAGCATTGTTAGCATAGTTAGCATTTTTAGCATTACTGCTAGAAATCATCGGTTAAGTTAGCATTGCTAGCATAATTAGCATTTTTAACGTAACTGCTAGAAATCATTAGCTAAGTTAGCTAATCAACATTTTAACATGAATAGAAATCATTAGTTAAGTTAGAACTGGAATGTTTCATCTTTAAACTGTCTACCTTCACACTATCAACTCTCTGTAAACTATGCAACCACCATGTTTACCCTAGCTACACCTTAGTAACCATATCTACATTATCTATCTATTTTTGCATTTTCATGCACTGGTAATTCCTTGGAATTGCATTTCTAGTTATCTTTATTATTATTCCGCTGACAGCTTTTTCTAACCGCAATTTCTCTTCAACCGTTTAACTTAGAAACTTCATTCAAACTTTGTAACGTAGGTATTCTAATGGATCGGGTTGCTATGACTTTTCAACTTCGTAACTTTTATACTTTTTGGACTATAAATTAAAAACTATTAAAAATTTCCCCATAGACTTAACATTGGCCTCTATGACATCACAATCGGGTCGTTGAGCAATTAGAATCTTATGCCAGGTGGCCAGCCCCACCTGCAGCAGCCCTCTCTCTCTCAGGCTTTAAGCATACAATCTCTCTGTGAAGACTACATATCCTGTTAACTGTTTCCTCTGTCCACAACTGTTTCAAAATAAAAGTCCTCACTGCAATAATACACTATTAAATCATTTAACCACTGAAACTACTCAACTATTTAACTGTTCAACCATTCCAACTGTCAGTTATCATCAACTATGCCTCCAGTCAACTAAATGAAACCTCCATGTACCTAGCAACCAACATAGCAACCATTAAAATTAAGCGTTTTTGACAGTTTCCATAGCAACCAACATGATTATACTACAGTAACTTCTTTATTCCTGATAGTGGGCACCATGGATACCCTAGCAACTACTGTTTCAAAATAAAAGTCCTCACTAGCAAGTTAGCATAGTTAGCATTGTTAGCATAGTTAGCATTTTTAGCATAACTGCTAAAATGATTAGCTAAGTTAGCTAATCAACCTGGTTAACATTGTTAGCATAGTTAGCATTGTTAACATAGTTAGCATTTTTAGCACAACTGCTAAAATGATTAGCTAAGTTAGCTAATCAATGTGGTTAGCATTGTTAACATAGTTAACAATGTTAGCATAGTTATCATTTTTAACATTACTGCTAGAAATCATCAGCTAAGTTAACTTATCAACCTGGTTAGCATTGTTAGCATAGTTAACATTTTAGAATACCTGTTAGAAAGTATTAGTTAAGTTAGAACAGGAATGTTTAAGCTTTAAAATGTCTACCTTAACACTATCAACTCTCTTTAAACTATGCAACCACCATGTTTACCCTAGCTACACCTTAGTAGCCATATCTACATTTTTTTGCATTTTCATGCACTGGTAATTCCTTGGAATTGCATTTCTAGTTATTATTATTCCGCTGATCGATTTTTCTAACCGCAATTTCTCTTCAACCGTTTAACTTAGAAACTTCATTCAAACTCTGTAACGTAGGTCTTCTAATGGATCGGGTTGGTATGACTTTTCAACTTTGTAACTTTTATACTTTTTGAACTATTAAATAAAAACTATTAAAATTTCCCCATAGACTTAACATTGGCCTCTATGACATCACAATCGGGTCGTTGAGCAATTAGAATCTTATGCCAGGTGGCCAGCCCCACCTGCAGCAGCCCTCTCTCTCTCAGGCTTTAAGCATACAATCTCTCTGTGAAGACTACATATCCTGTTTACTGTTTCCTCTGTCCACAACTGTTTCAAAATAAAAGTCCTCACTGCAATAATACACTATTAAATCATTTAACCATTGAAACTACTCAACTATTTAACTGTTCAACCATTCCAACTGTCAGTTATCATCAACTATGCCTCCAGTCAACTACATGAAACCTCCATGTACCTAGCAACCAACATAGCAACCATTGAAATTAAGCGTTTATGACCGTTTCCATAGCAACCAACATGATTATACTGCAGTAACTTCTTGTTTCCTGATAGTGGCCACCATGGATACCCTAGCAACAAATGTTTCAAAATAAAAGTCCTCACTAGCAAGTTAGCTAGTTACCATGGTTAGCATAGTTAGCATTGTTAGCATAGTTAGCATTTTTAGCATAACTGCTAGAAATGATTAGCTAAGTTAGCTAATCAACCTGGTTAGCATTTTTAGCTAGTTAGCATTGTTAGCATAGTTAGCATTTTTAGCAAAACTGCAAAAAATCATCACCTAAGTTAGCTAATCAACCTGGTTAGCATTGTTAGCAAGTTTAACATTGTTAGCATAGTTGGCATTTTTAGCATTATTGCTAGAAATCATCAGTTAAGTTAGCTAAACAACCTGGTTAGCACTGTGAGCATAGTTAGCATAGTTAACATTTTTACCATAACTGCATGAAATCAGTAGCTAAGTTAACAATCAACCTGGTTATCATTGTTACCATAGTTATCATTTTAACAGGAATAGAAATCATTAGTTAAGTTAGAACTGGAATGTTTCAGCTTTAAACTGTCTACCTTCACACTATCAACTCTCTGTAAACTATGCAACCACCATGTTTACCCTAGCTACACCTTAGTAACCATATCCACATTATCTATCTATTTTTGCATTTTCATGCACTGGTAATTCCTTGGAATTGCATTTCTAGTTATTAAACTTCTTCTTCTAACGCAGCCAATTCAGCTTCAACCGTTTAACCCTTTGTTGCATGAGCTATTGAAACCCCCTCTAATGCATAACATGGGTCACAAGTGACCCGCATTCATTTTCTATGGAGTTTTGTTGAAGGGCTAGGGTTTCTTAGCAATTTCTTTTTAAAAAAACTTTTTCATGACCCAGCACTCAATGAATTCCTCAATTAACTTGTTTTTGTTCATTACAAGACTAAGTTGTATTTTTTTCTCTTAAGCTTTTTAAATAAAAACACTTTTCTGTCACTACCCCTCTAATTCATAACATGGGTCACAAGTGACCCGCATTCATTTTCAATGGAGTTTTGTTGAAGGGTTAGGGTTTCTTAGCTATTTTCAAGAAAATAATTCAATTTATCATTTAATATTCCAGGTTTCCATCACTTATTTAGTTTCTTCCAAACATCAATCATTATTTTCATTAATTGATGGTCACTCCTTGAATTCTAACACTTTTTATGTGCATAAATTACATTTGAACACATGGGTCACAAATGACCCGCATTCATTTCCTATGTAAAATGAACCTATAATCAACATTTATTTGCAGTACTCTTTGAAATCAGTGTCATTTGTCATTTCATATTCAAATTTACCATTATATATTAATATTTTAACAAACACCAATAATTATGTTCATTCCTCTATGCCTACTCCATGAATGTGACTAAGTTTTGTGAAACAATACAATGATTGAACACATGGGTCAGAAATGACCTGTGTCTGCAAAGTGTGATTGTGAGTAAGAGAATGAATATTATGTAAACCATTTTATGTAACTGTAATATTTGCAAGGCCATGGCGATATGGGGAGTGCTGAGACAACCCAGCCACAAGAGGACTTAAGACAAGAAAATCCAAGAGAATCGATGCAGCCTTTGTCCAACTGCCAGTGATAGAAAAGTCACCCTCTCCTGCTCCAAATGCACACGGCCTGTGTGCCAGGACCATACAGCGACTGTGGTCATTTGTGAAACATCCCTACTGGTACGCTGGTAGCTGGTTTGAGCTGATCTTTGCTGGTTTTCTTCCAGCTATTGCTGCTAGCTGGTGTAGCTGGTTAGGCCACCAGGTTGACATGCTGGCGTGACCATCTGAGGAAGCTGGTCTGTCATGGCCTGTCGTGTGGGATACCGCTGGTGTTAGATGGTCATGCTGGTGACCAGCCTGCCAAGCTTGACATTGTTGGTGTGAGATGGTCATGCTGGCTTGCTATAATGACCAACATAAGCTGGCATGGCCAGTAAAAACCAACAATGTAGACCAGCAACACCAGTTAAAATGACCAGCTTGAGGTGGTACGACAAGCAAAACCATCAGTTTTAGTCGCATTTACTACTTCTCCACAGTTTGAAAGTTAACCAGTTCTCCAAGTCCTCTCGCTATAGATCTATTTTCACATCCCTCAGACCGTCACCACGGTATACCTGTGAATGATCCACAGGTAGACCATGGTGACGGTCTGAGAGAAGTCTCATAGATCCATAGTTATGGACATAAATTATGTTACTGATGCACTGCAGTTCTGTATTGGTAATCAAAGTGTCAGTGACAAAATGTACAGTGTTTTACAAAAGCAAATTAAAAATGTTTAGATATAATAACAACTATTTCTTTTTTTTTCAGATTATTTTTTTGGCCTTTTTATGCCTTTAAATGGACAGGACAGTAGAGTATGACAGGAAGTGAGTGGGAGAGAGAATTGGGGTGGGATCTGGAAAGGACCATGGGACAGGAATCGAACCCGGGTCGCCGGCGTGTGGTGCAGGTACCCCAACCGCGCCACGGCTGGGGCCTATAACAACTATTTCTAATCAGATTAGTATTAGAAATATTAGAATTTGTTGTTTGTATTAAAGTTCTCATAATATTCATTATCTTACATAATCACACTTTGCACACACAGGTCATCTGTGACCCATGTGTTCAATCATTGTATTGTTTCACTAAACTTACTCACATTCATAGAGTAGTCATAGAGGAGTGAACATAATTATTGCTGTTTATTAAAATCTGAATTTGTAATGGTAAATTTGAATATTAAATGACTAATTACACTGATTTCAAAGAGTACTGCAAAGAAATTCTGATTATAGGCTAATTTTACATAGGAAATGAATGCGGGTCATTTGTGACCCATGTGTTCAAATGTAATTTAGGCAAATAAAAAGAGGTAGAATTCAAGGAGTATCCATCAATTAATGAAAATAATAATTGATGTTTGGAAGAAACTAAGTAAGTGATGGAAGCCTGGAATATTAGATGACAAATTAAATTATTTTCTTAAATATAGCTAAGAAACCCTAACTCTTCAACAAAACTCCATTGAAAATGAATGCGGGTCACTTGTTACCCATGTTATGCATTAGAGGGGTAGTGACAGAAAAAGTGTTTTTATTTAAAAAGTTTAAGAGAAAAAAATAATATTTAGTCTTGTAATGAACAAAAACAAGTTAATTGAGGAATTCATGGAGTGCTGGGTCATGAAAATAAGTTATAGCTGAGTTACAGAAAAAATAAACTCGTCCGGGTCACTTGTGACCCATGTTATGCATTTAAGGGTTAACGTAGAAACTTCATTCAAACGTTGTTGCGTAGGTCTTGCTTATGCCATGCCTGCTTTGTTTTTTTTAACTTTGTAACTTTTATACTTTTTAAACTATTACTAAAAAACTATTAACAATTTCCCCATAGACTTAACATTGCTCATTATGACATCACGGCAGCAATTAGAATGTTACCCCAGCTGGTCAGCCACCTGGGCACCAACTGTCAGTTTCTCTCAGGCTCCTCTCTGAAGACTACATATTCTGTTCCCCTGTATCCTCTGCGCACAACAGTATCAAAATAAGTCCTCCTAATTCCATCCAACTTTATATCCATTCATCTTCTTCAAACCATTCACTCATCCACCCATTCTAAACAGTCTGCCTATCAACAACATCAATTAGACGCTCTACATTGAACTTTTAAACAATCTACTCTGTCTCAGGCTGGCTCTCTTTAGCCAGTTAAATTGATTACACCTGTATCTGTATCCACTACTCTCTGTGTCTCTCCATTCTACAAGAATATAAGGCACATTCCATCCAACATTCTATCCATTCATCTTCTTCAGACCATTCACTCATCCACCTATTAAACTGTCTATCAACATCTATTAAACAATCTGTCTATCAACATCCATTAAACTCTCTGTCTATCAACATTAATTAGACTATCTACATTCAACTTTTAAATTATTTACTCTGTCTCAGGCTTTAAGAGTATACTCTGGCTCGCTTAAGACTAGCCAGTTAAATTGATTACACCTGTGTCAACTACTCTCAGAGAGCTGTATCAGTGTCTCTCTTAACAAGAATATAAGGCACATTCCATCCAACCTTCTATCCATTCATCTTCTTCAGACCATTCACTCATCCACCCATTAAACTGTCAATCAATATCTATTAAACAATCTGCCTATCAACATCCATTAAACATTCTGTCTATCAACATTAATTAGACTATCTACATACAACTTTTAAAGTATTTACTGTGGGCCCCTCTCAAGCAGCGTTTATATGTCCTCTCTCGCTCCTCGATCCTCAATGATCTACATAAAGAAAGATAGAAGAAGGGCTAGACTATCCCATTGTTGCCGCTCCATCATTCTTTATGTAGATCAGTGAGGAGCGAGAGAGGACACGGAAACGCCATGAGAGGCACCTTCTGTCTCAGGCTTTAAGCATACAATCTCATTAAGACTACAGATCCTGTTTCACTACTTCCTCTGTCCACAACTGTTTCAAAATAAAGGTCCTCACTGCAATAATACACTATTAAATCATTTAACCATTGAAACTACTCAACTATTGAACTGTTCAACCATTCCAACTGTCAGTTATCATCCACTATGCCTCCAGTCAACTACATGAAACCTCCATGTACCTAGCAACCAACATAGCAACCATTAAAATGAAGTGTTTATGACTGTTTCCATAGCAACCAATATGATTATACTGCAGTAACTTCTTGTTTCCTGATAGTGGCCACCATGGATACCCTAGCAACAAATGTTTCAAAATAAAAGTCCTCACTAGCAAGTTAGCATAGTTAGCATTGTTAGCATTTTTACCATAACTGCAAAAAATCATCAACTAAGTTAGCTAATCAACCTGGTTAGCATTGTTAGCAAATTTAGCATTGTTAGCATAGTTAGCATTTTTAGCATTACTGCTAGAAATCATCGGTTAAGTTAGCTAATCAACCTGGTTAGCATTGTTAGTAAAGTTAGCATTGCTAGCATAATTAGCATTTTTAGCGTAACTGCTAGAAATCATTAGCTAAGTTAGCTAATCAACATTTTAACATGAATAGAAATCATTAGTTAAGTTAGAACTGGAATGTTTCATCATTAAACTGTCTACCTTCACACTATCAACTCTCTGTAAACTATGCAACCACCATGTTTACCCTAGCTACACCTTAGTAACCATATCTACATTATCTATCTATTTTTGCATTTTCATGCACTGGTAATTCCTTGGAATTGCATTTCTAGTTCTTCTTCTAACGCACGCTATTCAGCTTCAACCGCTTAACGTAGAAACTCCATTCAAATTTTGTCGCGTAGGTCTTACTTACGCGATGTGGGCTTTGTATTTTTCAACTTTGTAACTTTTATACTTTTTAAACTATTAGTTTAAAACTATTACAATTTCCCCCATAGACTTAACATTGCTCATTATGACATCACGGCAGCAATTAGAATCTTACGCCAGGTGGCCGGCCACCTGGGCACCACCTGTCAGTTTCTCTGGCTTTAAGCATACAGTCTCTCAGAAGACTACATATCCTGTTAACTGTGTCCTCTGTCCACAACTGTTTCAAAATAAAAGTCCTCACTGCAATAATACACTATTAAATCATTTAACCATTGAAACTACTCAACTATTGAACTGTTCAACCATTCCAACTGTCAGTTATCATCCACTATGCCTCCAGTCAACTACATGAAACCTCCATGTACCTAGCAACCAACATAGCAACCATTAAAATTAAGTGTTTATGACTGTTTCCATAGCAACCAACATGATTATACTGCAGTAACTTCTTGTTTCCTGATAGTGGCCACCATGGATACCCTAGCAACAAATGTTTCAAAATAAAAGTCCTCACTAGCAAGTTAGCTAGTTAGCATGGTAAGCATAGTTAGCATTGTTAGCATAGTTAGCATTTTTAACATAACTGCAAAAAATCATCAACTAAGTTAGCTAATCAACCTGGTTAGCATTGTTAACAAATTTAGCATTGTTAGCATTTTTAGCATTACTGCTAGAAATCATCGGTTAAGTTAGCATTGCTAGCATAATTAGCATTTTTAGCGTAACTGCTAGAAATCATTAGCTAAGTTAGCTAATCAACATTTTAACATGAATAGAAATCATTAGTTAAGTTAGAACTGGAATGTTTCATCTTTAAACTGTCTACCTTCACACTATCAACTCTCTGTAAACTATGCAACCACCATGTTTACCCTAGCTACACCTTAGTAACCATATCTACATTATCTATCTATTTTTGCATTTTCATGCACTGGTAATTCCTTGGAATTGCATTTCTAGTTATCTTTATTATTATTCCGCTGACAGCTTTTTCTAACCGCAATTTCTCTTCAACCGTTTAACTTAGAAACTTCATTCAAACTCTGTAACGTAGGTCTTCTAATGGATCGGGTTGCTATAATTTTTCAACTTTGTAACTTTATACTTTTTAAACTATAAATTAAAAACTATTAAAAATTACCCCATAGACTTAACATTGGCCTCTATGACATCACAATCGGGTCGTTGAGCAATTAGAATCTTATGCCAGGTGGCCAGCCCCACCTGCAGCAGCCCTCTCTCTCTCAGGCTATTAAGCAGACAATCTCTCTGTGAAGACTACATATCCTGTTAACTGTTTCCTCTGTCCACAACTGTTTCAAAATAAAAGTCCTCGCTGCAATAATACACTATTAAATCATTTAACCATTGAAACTACTCATCTATTGAACTGTTCAACGATTCCAACTGTCAGTTATCATCAACTATGCTTCCATTCAACTACATGAAACCTCCATGTACCTAGCAACCAACATAGCAACCATTAAAATTAAGCGTTTTTGACAGTTTCCATAGCAACCAACATGATTATACTTTCGTAACTTCTTTATTCCTGATATTGGGCACCATGGATACCCTAGCAACTACTGTTTCAAAATAAAAGTCCTCACTAGCAAGTTAGCATTGTTAGCATGGTTAGCATTGTTAGCATAGTTAGCATTTTTAGCATAACTGCTAAAAATGATTAGCTAAGTTAGCTAATCAACCTGGTTAGCATTGTTAGCATAGTTAACATTGTTAGCATAGTTAGCATGTTTAGCACAACTGCTAAAATGATTAGCTAAGTTAGCTAATCAACCTGGTTAGCATTGTTAGCATAGTTAACATTTTAGAATACCTTTTAGAAATTATTAGTTAAGTTAGAACAGGAATGTTTAAGCTTTAAAATGTCTACCTTAACACTATCAACTCTCTTTAAACTATGCAACCACCATGTTTACCCTAGCTACACCTTAGTAGCCATATCTACATTTTTTTGCATTTTCATGCACTGGTAATTCCTTGGAATTGCATTTCTAGTTATTATTATTATTCCGCTGATCAATTTTTCTAACCGCAATTTCTCTTCAACCGTTTAACTTAGAAACTTCATTCAAACTCTGTAACGTAGGTCTTCTAATGGATCGGGTTGGTATGTCTTTTCAACTTTGTAACTTTTATACTTTTTGAACTATTAAATAAAAACTATTAAAATTTCCCCATAGACTTAACATTGGCCTCTATGACATCACAATCGGGTCGTTGAGCAATTAGAATCTTATGCCAGGTGGCCAGCCCCACCTGCAGCAGCCCTCTCTCTCTCAGGCTTTAAGCATACAATCTCTCTGTGAAGACTACATATCCTGTTTACTGTTTCCTCTGTCCACAACTGTTTCAAAATAAAAGTCCTCACTGCAATAATACACTATTAAATCATTTAACCATTGAAACTACTCAACTATTTAACTGTTCAACCATTCCAACTGTCAGTTATCATCAACTATGCCTCCAGTCAACTACATGAAACCTCCATGTACCTAGCAACCAACATAGCAACCATTGAAATTAAGCGTTTATGACCGTTTCCATAGCAACCAACATGATTATACTGCAGTAACTTCTTGTTTCCTGATAGTGGCCACCATGGATACCCTAGCAACAAATGTTTCAAAATAAAAGTCCTCACTAGCAAGTTAGCTAGTTACCATGGTTAGCATAGTTAGCATTGTTAGCATAGTTAGCATTTTTAGCATAACTGCTAGAAATGATTAGCTAAGTTAGCTAATCAACCTGGTTAGCGTTTTTAGCTAGTTAGCATTGTTAGCATAGTTAGCATTTTTAGCAAAACTGCAAAAAATCATCACCTAAGTTAGCTAATCAACCTGGTTAGCATTGTTAACAAGTTTAACATTGTTAGCATAGTTGGCATTTTTAGCATTATTGCTAGAAATCATCAGTTAAGTTAGCTAAACAACCTGGTTAGCACTGTGAGCATAGTTAGCATAGTTAACATTTTTACCATAACTGCATGAAATCAGTAGCTAAGTTAACAATCAACCTGGTTATCATTGTTACCATAGTTATCATTTTAACAGGAATAGAAATCATTAGTTAAGTTAGAACTGGAATGTTTCAGCTTTAAACTGTCTACCTTCACACTATCAACTCTCTGTAAACTATGCAACCACCATGTTTACCCTAGCTACACCTTAGTAACCATATCCACATTATCTATCTATTTTTGCATTTTCATGCACTGGTAATTCCTTGGAATTGCATTTCTAGTTATTACAGTGCATGAAAATGCACTGTACTGTTCTTCCTCGGTCTTCTTCTTCTTATTATTATTATAGTGCATGAAAATGCACTATACTGTTATTCCAAGTTTTCTTATTCTTATTATTCTTCTTCTAACGTGTTTAATGCAGCTTCAACCGTTTAACGTAGAAACTTCATTCAAACGTTGTTGCGTAGGTCTTATTTAGGACATGTGTGCTTTGTATGTTTCAACTTTGTAACTTTTATACTTTTTAAACTATAAATTAAAAACTATTAAAATTTCCCCATAGACTTAACATTGGCCTCTATGACATCACAATCGGGTCGTTAAGCAATTAGAATCTTATGCCAGGTGGCCAGCCCCACCTGCAGCAGCCCTCTCTCTCTCAGGCTTTAAGCATACAATCTCTCTGTAAAGACTACATATCCTGTTAACCTGTTTCGTCTTTCCACAACCGTTTCAAAATAAAAGTCCTCACTGCAATAATACACTATTAAATCATTTAACCATTGAAACTACTCAACTATTTAACTGTTCAACCATTCCAACTGTCAGTTATCATCAACTATGCCTCCAGTCAACTACATGAGACCTCCATGTACCTAGCAACCAACATAGCAACCATCAAAATTAAGTGTTTATGACCGTTTCCATAGCAACCAACATGATTTTACTACAGTAACTTCTTTATTCCTGATAGTGGCAGCCATGGATACCCTATCAACAAATGTTTCAAAATAAAAGTCCTCAGTAGCAAGTTAGCTAGTTTGCATGGTTAGCATTGTTAGTATAGTTAGCATTTTTAGCATAACTGCTAAAAATTATTAGCTAAGTTAGCTAATCAACGTGGTTAGCATTGTTAGCATAGTTAGCATTGTTAGCATTGTTAGCATAATTAGCATTTTTAGCATTACTGTTAGAAATCATCACCTAAATTAGCTTATCAACCTGGTTAGCATTGTTAACATAGCTAACATTTTTACAATAACTGTTAGAAATCATTAGCCAAGTAAACCAATCAACCTGGTTATCATTGTTAGCATAGTTAACATTTTGAATACCTATTAGAAATCATTAGTTAAGTTAGAACAGGAATGTTTCAGCTTTAAAATGTCTACCTTAACACTATCAACTCTCTTTAAACTATGCAACCACCATGTTTACCCTAGCTACACCTTAGTAACTATATCTACATTATCTATCTATACATTTTTTTGCATTTTCATGCACTGGTAATTCCTTGGAATTGCATTTCTAGTTATTATTCTTCTTCTAACGCACGCAATTCAGCTTCAACCGTTTAACGTAGAAACTTCATTCAAACGTTGTTGCGTAGGTCTTGCTTATGCCATGCCTGCTTTGTATTTTTCAACTTTGTAACTTTTATACTTTTTAAACTATTAGTTAAAAACTATTACAATTCCCCCCATAGACTTAACATTGCTCATTATGACATCACGGCAGCAATTAGAATCTTAGGCCAGGTGGCCGGCCACCTGGGCACCAACTGTCAGTTTCTCTGGCTTTAAGCATACAGTCTCTCAGAAGACTACATATCCTGTTAACTATTTCCTCTGTCCACAACTGTTTCAAAATAAAAGTCCTCACTGCAATAATACACTATTAAATCATTTAACCATTGAAACTACTCAACTATTGAACTGTTCAACCATTCCAACTGTCAGTTATCATCCACTATGCCTCCAGTCAACTACATGAAACCTCCATGTACCTAGCAACCAACATAGCAACCATTAAAATTAAGCGTTTATGACCGTTTCCATAGCAACCAACATGATTATACTGCAGTAACTTCTTGTTTCCTGATAGTGGCCACCATGGATACCCTAGCAACAAATGTTTCAAAATAAAAGTCCTCACTAGCAAGTTAGCTAGTTAGCATGGTTAGCATAGTAAACATTGTTAGCATAGTTAGCATTTTTAGCATAACTGCAAAAAATCATCAACTAATTTAGCTAATCAACCTGGTTAGCATTGTTAGCAAATTTAGCATTGTTAGCATAGTTAGCATTTTTAACATTGCTGCTAGAAATCATTGGTTAAGTTAGCTAATCAACCTGGTTAGAATTGTTAGTAAAGTTAGCATTGCTAGCATAATTAGCATTTTTAGCTTGACTGCTAGAAATCATTAGCTAAGTTAGCTAATCAACATTTTAACATGACTAGAAATCATTAGTTAAGTTAGAACTGGAATGTTTCATCTTTAAACAGTCTACCTTCACACTATCAACTCTCTGTAAACTATGCAACCACCATGTTTACCCTAGCTACACCTTAGTAACCATATCTACATTATCTATCTATTTCTGCATTTTCATGCACTGGTAATTCCTTGGAATTGCATTTCTAGTTAAACTTCTTCTTCTAACGCAGCCAATTCAGCTTCAACCGTTTAACGTAGAAACTTCATTCAAACGTTGTTGCGTAGGTCTTGCTTATGCCATGCCTGCTTTGTTTTTTTTAACTTTGTAACTTTTATACTTTTTAAACTATTACTAAAAAACTATTAACAATTTCCCCATAGACTTAACATTGCTCATTATGACATCACGGCAGCAATTAGAATGTTACCCCAGCTGGTCAGCCACCTGGGCACCAACTGTCAGTTTCTCTCAGGCTCCTCTCTGAAGACTACATATTCTGTTCCCCTGTATCCTCTGCGCACAACAGTATCAAAATAAGTCCTCCTAATTCCATCCAACGTTATATCCATTCATCTTCTTCAAACCATTCACTCATCCACCCATTCTAAACAGTCTGCCTATCAACAACATCAATTAGACGCTCTACATTGAACTTTTAAACAATCTACTCTGTCTCAGGCTGGCTCTCTTTAGCCAGTTAAATTGATTACACCTGTATCTGTATCCACTACTCTCTGTGTCTCTCCATTCTACAAGAATATAAGGCACATTCCATCCAACATTCTATCCATTCATCTTCTTCAGACCATTCACTCATCCACCTATTAAACTGTCTATCAACATCTATTAAACAATCTGTCTATCAACATCCATTAAACTCTCTGTCTATCAACATTAATTAGACTATCTACATTCAACTTTTAAATTATTTACTCTGTCTCAGGCTTTAAGAGTATACTCTGGCTCGCTTAAGACTAGCCAGTTAAATTGATTACACCTGTGTCAACTACTCTCAGAGAGCTGTATCAGTGTCTCTCTTAACAAGAATATAAGGCACATTCCATCCAACCTTCTATCCATTCATCTTCTTCAGACCATTCACTCATCCACCCATTAAACTGTCAATCAATATCTATTAAACAATCTGCCTATCAACATCCATTAAACATTCTGTCTATCAACATTAATTAGACTATCTACATACAACTTTTAAAGTATTTACTGTGGGCCCCTCTCAAGCAGCGTTTATATGTCCTCTCTCGCTCCTCGATCCTCAATGATCTACATAAAGAAAGATAGAAGAAGGGCTAGACTATCCCATTGTTGCCGCTCCATCATTCTTTATGTAGATCAGTGAGGAGCGAGAGAGGACACGGAAACGCCATGAGAGGCACCTTCTGTCTCAGGCTTTAAGCATACAATCTCATTAAGACTACAGATCCTGTTTCACTACTTCCTCTGTCCACAACTGTTTCAAAATAAAGGTCCTCACTGCAATAATACACTATTAAATCATTTAACCATTGAAACTACTCAACTATTGAACTGTTCAACCATTCCAACTGTCAGTTATCATCCACTACGCCTCCAGTCAACTACATGAAACCTCCATGTACCTAGCAACCAACATAGCAACCATTAAAATGAAGTGTTTATGACTGTTTCCATAGCAACCAATATGATTATACTGCAGTAACTTCTTGTTTCCTGATAGTGGCCACCATGGATACCCTAGCAACAAATGTTTCAAAATAAAAGTCCTCACTAGCAAGTTAGCTAGTTAGCATAGTTAGCATTGTTAGCATTTTTACCATAACTGCAAAAAATCATCAACTAAGTTAGCTAATCAACCTGGTTAGCATTGTTAGCAAATTTAGCATTGTTAGCATAGTTAGCATTTTTAGCATTACTGCTAGAAATCATCGGTTAAGTTAGCTAATCAACCTGGTTAGCATTGTTAGTAAAGTTAGCATTGCTAGCATAATTAGCATTTTTAGCGTAACTGCTAGAAATCATTAGCTAAGTTAGCTAATCAACATTTTAACATGAATAGAAATCATTAGTTAAGTTAGAACTGGAATGTTTCATCATTAAACTGTCTACCTTCACACTATCAACTCTCTGTAAACTATGCAACCACCATGTTTACCCTAGCTACACCTTAGTAACCATATCTACATTATCTATCTATTTTTGCATTTTCATGCACTGGTAATTCCTTGGAATTGCATTTCTAGTTCTTCTTCTAACGCACGCTATTCAGCTTCAACCGCTTAACGTAGAAACTCCATTCAAATTTTGTCGCGTAGGTCTTACTTACGCGATGTGGGCTTTGTATTTTTCAACTTTGGAACTTTTATACTTTTTAAACTATTAGTTTAAAACTATTACAATTTCCCCCATAGACTTAACATTGCTCATTATGACATCACGGCAGCAATTAGAATCTTACGCCAGGTGGCCGGCCACCTGGGCACCACCTGTCAGTTTCTCTGGCTTTAAGCATACAGTCTCTCAGAAGACTACATATCCTGTTAACTGTGTCCTCTGTCCACAACTGTTTCAAAATAAAAGTCCTCACTGCAATAATACACTATTAAATCATTTAACCATTGAAACTACTCAACTATTGAACTGTTCAACCATTCCAACTGTCAGTTATCATCCACTATGCCTCCAGTCAACTACATGAAACCTCCATGTACCTAGCAACCAACATAGCAACCATTAAAATTAAGTGTTTATGACTGTTTCCATAGCAACCAACATGATTATACTGCAGTAACTTCTTGTTTCCTGATAGTGGCCACCATGGATACCCTAGCAACAAATGTTTCAAAATAAAAGTCCTCACTAGCAAGTTAGCTAGTTAGCATGGTAAGCATAGTTAGCATTGTTAGCATAGTTAGCATTTATAACATAACTGCAAAAAATCATCAACTAAGTTAGCTAATCAACCTGGTTAGCATTGTTAACAAATTTAGCATTGTTAGCATAGTTAGCATTTTTAGCATTACTGCTAGAAATCATCGGTTAAGTTAGCATTGCTAGCATAATTAGCATTTTTAGCGTAACTGCTAGAAATCATTAGCTAAGTTAGCTAATCAACATTTTTTTTTTTAAAGTATATTTTTTGGGCTTTTTATGCCTTTAATGATAGGACAGTAGAGAGAGACAGGAAGCGAGTGGGAGAGAGTGTCAGGGTGGGATCCGGAAAGGACCACGGGGCGGGAATCGAACCCGGGTCGCCGGCGTGCGGTGCAGGTGCCCCAGCCAGTCGCGCCACGGCTGGGGCGCTAATCAACATTTTAACATGAATAGAAATCATTAGTTAAGTTAGAACTGGAATGTTTCATCTTTAAACTGTCTACCTTCACACTATCAACTCTCTGTAAACTATGCAACCACCATGTTTACCCTAGCTACACCTTAGTAACCATATCTACATTATCTATCTATTTTTGCATTTTCATGCACTGGTAATTCCTTGGAATTGCATTTCTAGTTATCTTTATTATTATTCCGCTGACAGCTTTTTCTAACCGCAATTTCTCTTCAACCGTTTAACTTAGAAACTTCATTCAAACTCTGTAACGTAGGTCTTCTAATGGATCGGGTTGCTATAATTTTTCAACTTTGTAACTTTTATACTTTTTAAACTATAAATTAAAAACTATTAAAAATTACCCCATAGACTTAACATTGGCCTCTATGACATCACAATCGGGTCGTTGAGCAATTAGAATCTTATGCCAGGTGGCCAGCCCCACCTGCAGCAGCCCTCTCTCTCTCAGGCTATTAAGCAGACAATCTCTCTGTGAAGACTACATATCCTGTTAACTGTTTCCTCTGTCCACAACTGTTTCAAAATAAAAGTCCTCGCTGCAATAATACACTATTAAATCATTTAACCATTGAAACTACTCATCTATTGAACTGTTCAACGATTCCAACTGTCAGTTATCATCAACTATGCTTCCATTCAACTACATGAAACCTCCATGTACCTAGCAACCAACATAGCAACCATTAAAATTAAGCGTTTTTGACAGTTTCCATAGCAACCAACATGATTATACTTTCGTAACTTCTTTATTCCTGATAGTGGGCACCATGGATACCCTAGCAACTACTGTTTCAAAATAAAAGTCCTCACTAGCAAGTTAGCATTGTTAGCATGGTTAGCATTGTTAGCATAGTTAGCATTTTTAGCATAACTGCTAAAAATGATTAGCTAAGTTAGCTAATCAACCTGGTTAGCATTGTTAGCATAGTTAACATTGTTAGCATAGTTAGCATGTTTAGCACAACTGCTAAAATGATTAGCTAAGTTAGCTAATCAACCTGGTTAGCATTGTTAGCATAGTTAACATTTTAGAATACCTTTTAGAAATTATTAGTTAAGTTAGAACAGGAATGTTTAAGCTTTAAAATGTCTACCTTAACACTATCAACTCTCTTTAAACTATGCAACCACCATGTTTACCCTAGCTACACCTTAGTAGCCATATCTAAATTTTTTTGCATTTTCATGCACTGGTAATTCCTTGGAATTGCATTTCTAGTTATTATTATTATTCCGCTGATCAATTTTTCTAACCGCAATTTCTCTTCAACCGTTTAACTTAGAAACTTCATTCAAACTCTGTAACGTAGGTCTTCTAATGGATCGGGTTGGTATGTCTTTTCAACTTTGTAACTTTTATACTTTTTGAACTATTAAATAAAAACTATTAAAATTTCCCCATAGACTTAACATTGGCCTCTATGACATCACAATCGGGTCGTTGAGCAATTAGAATCTTATGCCAGGTGGCCAGCCCCACCTGCAGCAGCCCTCTCTCTCTCAGGCTTTAAGCATACAATCTCTCTGTGAAGACTACATATCCTGTTTACTGTTTCCTCTGTCCACAACTGTTTCAAAATAAAAGTCCTCACTGCAATAATACACTATTAAATCATTTAACCATTGAAACTACTCAACTATTTAACTGTTCAACCATTCCAACTGTCAGTTATCATCAACTATGCCTCCAGTCAACTACATGAAACCTCCATGTACCTAGCAACCAACATAGCAACCATTGAAATTAAGCGTTTATGACCGTTTCCATAGCAACCAACATGATTATACTGCAGTAACTTCTTGTTTCCTGATAGTGGCCACCATGGATACCCTAGCAACAAATGTTTCAAAATAAAAGTCCTCACTAGCAAGATAGCTAGTTACCATGGTTAGCATAGTTAGCATTGTTAGCATAGTTAGCATTTTTAGCATAACTGCTAGAAATGATTAGCTAAGTTAGCTAATCAACCTGGTTAGCATTTTTAGCTAGTTAGCATTGTTAGCATAGTTAGCATTTTTAGCAAAACTGCAAAAAATCATCACCTAAGTTAGCTAATCAACCTGGTTAGCATTGTTAGCAAGTTTAACATTGTTAGCATAGTTGGCATTTTTAGCATTATTGCTAGAAATCATCAGTTAAGTTAGCTAAACAACCTGGTTAGCACTGTGAGCATAGTTAGCATAGTTAACATTTTTACCATAACTGCATGAAATCAGTAGCTAAGTTAACAATCAACCTGGTTATCATTGTTACCATAGTTATCATTTTAACAGGAATAGAAATCATTAGTTAAGTTAGAACTGGAATGTTTCAGCTTTAAACTGTCTACCTTCACACTATCAACTCTCTGTAAACTATGCAACCACCATGTTTACCCTAGCTACACCTTAGTAACCATATCCACATTATCTATCTATTTTTGCATTTTCATGCACTGGTAATTCCTTGGAATTGCATTTCTAGTTATTAAACTTCTTCTTCTAACGCAGCCAATTCAGCTTCAACCGTTTAACGTAGAAACTTCATTCAAACGTTGTTGCGTAGGTCTTGCTTATGCCATGCCTGCTTTGTTTTTTTTAACTTTGTAACTTTTATACTTTTTAAACTATTACTAAAAAACTATTAACAATTTCCCCATAGACTTAACATTGCTCATTATGACATCACGGCAGCAATTAGAATGTTACCCCAGCTGGTCAGCCACCTGGGCACCAACTGTCAGTTTCTCTCAGGCTCCTCTCTGAAGACTACATATTCTGTTCCCCTGTATCCTCTGCGCACAACAGTATCAAAATAAGTCCTCCTAATTCCATCCAACTTTATATCCATTCATCTTCTTCAAACCATTCACTCATCCACCCATTCTAAACAGTCTGCCTATCAACAACATCAATTAGACGCTCTACATTGAACTTTTAAACAATCTACTCTGTCTCAGGCTGGCTCTCTTTAGCCAGTTAAATTGATTACACCTGTATCTGTATCCACTACTCTCTGTGTCTCTCCATTCTACAAGAATATAAGGCACATTCCATCCAACATTCTATCCATTCATCTTCTTCAGACCATTCACTCATCCACCTATTAAACTGTCTATCAACATCTATTAAACAATCTGTCTATCAACATCCATTAAACTCTCTGTCTATCAACATTAATTAGACTATCTACATTCAACTTTTAAATTATTTACTCTGTCTCAGGCTTTAAGAGTATACTCTGGCTCGCTTAAGACTAGCCAGTTAAATTGATTACACCTGTGTCAACTACTCTCAGAGAGCTGTATCAGTGTCTCTCTTAACAAGAATATAAGGCACATTCCATCCAACCTTCTATCCATTCATCTTCTTCAGACCATTCACTCATCCACCCATTAAACTGTCAATCAATATCTATTAAACAATCTGCCTATCAACATCCATTAAACATTCTGTCTATCAACATTAATTAGACTATCTACATACAACTTTTAAAGTATTTACTGTGGGCCCCTCTCAAGCAGCGTTTATATGTCCTCTCTCGCTCCTCGATCCTCAATGATCTACATAAAGAAAGATAGAAGAAGGGCTAGACTATCCCATTGTTGCCGCTCCATCATTCTTTATGTAGATCAGTGAGGAGCGAGAGAGGACACGGAAACGCCATGAGAGGCACCTTCTGTCTCAGGCTTTAAGCATACAATCTCATTAAGACTACAGATCCTGTTTCACTACTTCCTCTGTCCACAACTGTTTCAAAATAAAGGTCCTCACTGCAATAATACACTATTAAATCATTTAACCATTGAAACTACTCAACTATTGAACTGTTCAACCATTCCAACTGTCAGTTATCATCCACTATGCCTCCAGTCAACTACATGAAACCTCCATGTACCTAGCAACCAACATAGCAACCATTAAAATGAAGTGTTTATGACTGTTTCCATAGCAACCAATATGATTATACTGCAGTAACTTCTTGTTTCCTGATAGTGGCCACCATGGATACCCTAGCAACAAATGTTTCAAAATAAAAGTCCTCACTAGCAAGTTAGCTAGTTAGCATTGTTAGCATAGTTAGCATTGTTAGCATTTTTACCATAACTGCAAAAAATCATCAACTAAGTTAGCTAATCAACCTGGTTAGCATTGTTAGCAAATTTAGCATTGTTAGCATAGTTAGCATTTTTAGCATTACTGCTAGAAATCATCGGTTAAGTTAGCTAATCAACCTGGTTAGCATTGTTAGTAAAGTTAGCATTGCTAGCATAATTAGCATTTTTAGCGTAACTGCTAGAAATCATTAGCTAAGTTAGCTAATCAACATTTTAACATGAATAGAAATCATTAGTTAAGTTAGAACTGGAATGTTTCATCATTAAACTGTCTACCTTCACACTATCAACTCTCTGTAAACTATGCAACCACCATGTTTACCCTAGCTACACCTTAGTAACCATATCTACATTATCTATCTATTTTTGCATTTTCATGCACTGGTAATTCCTTGGAATTGCATTTCTAGTTCTTCTTCTAACGCACGCTATTCAGCTTCAACCGCTTAACGTAGAAACTCCATTCAAATTTTGTCGCGTAGGTCTTACTTACGCGATGTGGGCTTTGTATTTTTCAACTTTGTAACTTTTATACTTTTTAAACTATTAGTTTAAAACTATTACAATTTCCCCCATAGACTTAACATTGCTCATTATGACATCACGGCAGCAATTAGAATCTTACGCCAGGTGGCCGGCCACCTGGGCACCACCTGTCAGTTTCTCTGGCTTTAAGCATACAGTCTCTCAGAAGACTACATATCCTGTTAACTGTGTCCTCTGTCCACAACTGTTTCAAAATAAAAGTCCTCACTGCAATAATACACTATTAAATCATTTAACCATTGAAACTACTCAACTATTGAACTGTTCAACCATTCCAACTGTCAGTTATCACCCACTATGCCTCCAGTCAACTACATGAAACCTCCATGTACCTAGCAACCAACATAGCAACCATTAAAATTAAGTGTTTATGACCGTTTCCATAGCAACCAACATGATTATACTGCAGTAACTTCTTGTTTCTTGATAGTGGCCACCATGGATACCCTAGCAACAAATGTTTCAAAATAAAAGTCCTCACTAGCAAGTTAGCTAGTTAGCATGGTTAGCATAGTTAGCATTTTTAGCATAACTGCAAAAAATCATCAACTAAGTTAGCTAATCAACCTGGTTAGCATTATTAGCAAATTTAGCATTGTTAACATAGTTAGCATTTTTAGCATTACTGCTAGAAATCATCGGTTAAGTTAGCTAATCAACCTGGTTAGCATTGTTAGTAAAGTTATCATTGCTATCATAATTAGCATTTTTAGCGTAACTGCTAGAAATCATTACCTAAGTTAGCTAATAAACATTTTAACATGAATAGAAATCATTAGTTAAGTTAGAGCTGGAATGTTTCATCTTTAAACTGTCTACCTTCACACTATCAACTCTCTGTAAACTATGCAACCACCATGTTTACCCTAGCTACACCTTAGCAACCATATCTACATTATCTATCTATTTTTGCATTTTCATGCACTGGTAATTCCTTGGAATTGCATTTCTAGTTATTACAGTGCATGAAAATGCACTGTACTGTTCTTCCTCGGTCTTCTTCTTCTTATTACAGTGCATGAAAATGCACTGTACTGTTCTTCCTCGGTCTTCTTCTTCTTCTTCTTATTATTATTCTTCTTCTAACGCACGCAATTCAGCTTCAACCGTTTAACGTAGAAACTTCATTCAAACGTTGTTGCGTAGGTCTTGATTATGCCATGCCTGCTTTGTATTTTTCAACTTTGTAACTTTTATACTTTTTAAACTATTAGTTAAAAACTATTACAATTTCCCCCATAGACTTAACATTGCTCATTATGACATCACGGCAGCAATTAGAATCTTAGGCCAGGTGGCCGGCCACCTGGGCACCAACTGTCAGTTTCTCTGGCTTTAAGCCTACAGTCTCTCAGAAGACTACATATCCTGTTAACTGTTTACTCTGTCCACAACTGTTTCAAAATAAAAGTCCTCACTGCAATAATACACTATTAAATCATTTAACCATTGAAACTACTCAACTATTGAACTGTTCAACCATTCCAACTGTTATCATCCACTATGCCTCCAGTCAACTACATGAAACCTCCATGTACCTAGCAACCAACATAGCAACCATTAAAATTAAGCGTTTATGACCGTTTCCATAGCAACCAACATGATTATACTGCAGTAACTTCTAGTTTCCTGATAGTGGCCACCATGGATACCCTAGCAACAAATGTTTCAAAATAAAAGTCCTCACTAGCAAGTTAGCTAGTTAGCATGGTTAACATTGTTAGCATAGTTAGCATTTTTAGCATAACTGCAAAAAATCATCAACTAAGTTAGCTAATCAACCTGGTTAGCATTGTTAGCAAATTTAGCATTGTTAGCATAGTTAGCATTTTTAGCATTGCTGCTAGAAATCATTGGTTAAGTTAGCTAATCAACCTGGTTAGCATTGTTAGTAAAGTTAGCATTGCTAGCATAATTAACATTTTTAACGTAACTGCTAGAAATCATTAGCTAAGTTAGCTAATCAACATTTTAACATGAATAGAAATCATTAGTTAAGTTAGAACTGGAATGTTTCATCTTTAAACAGTCTACCTTCACACTATCAACTCTCTGTAAACTATGCAACCACCATGTTTACCCTAGCTACACCTTAGTAACCATATCTACATTATCTATCTATTTCTGCATTTTCATGCACTGGTAATTCCTTGGAATTGCATTTCTAGTTATTACAGTGCATGAAAATGCACTGTACTGTTCTTCCTCGGTCTTCTTCTTCTTCTTCTTATTATTATTCTTCTTCTAACGCACGCAATTCAGCTTCAACCGTTTAACGTAGAAACTTCATTCAAACGTTGTTGCGTAGGTCTTGCTTATGCCATGCCTGCTTTGTATTTTTCAACTTTGTAACTTTTATACTTTTTAAACTATTAGTTAAAAACTATTACCATTCCCCCCATAGACTTAACATTGCTCATTATGACATCACGGCAGCAATTAGAATCTTAGGCCAGGTGGCCGGCCACCTGGGCACCAACTGTCAGTTTCTCTGGCTTTAAGCATACAGTCTCTCAGAAGACTACATATCCTGTTAACTGTTTCCTCTGTCCACAACTGTTTCAAAATAAAAGTCCTCACTGCAATAATACACTATTAAATCATTTAACCATTGAAACTACTCAACTATTGAACTGTTCAACCATTCCAACTGTCAGTTATCATCCACTATGCCTCCAGTCAACTACATGAAACCTCCATGTACCTAGCAACCAACATAGCAACCATTAAAATTAAGCGTTTATGACCGTTTCCATAGCAACCAACATGATTATACTGCAGTAACTTCTTGTTTCCTGATAGTGGCCACCATGGATACCCTAGCAACAAATGTTTCAAAATAAAAGTCCTCACTAGCAAGTTAGCTAGTGAACATGGTTAGCATAGTTAGCATTGTTAGCATAGTTAACATTTTTAGCATAACTGCAAAAAATCATCAACTAAGTTAGCTAATCAACCTGGTTAGCATTGTTAGCAAATTTAGCATTGTTAGCATAGTTAGCATTTTTAGCATTGCTGCTAGAAATCATTGGTTAAGTTAGCTAATCAACCTGGTTAGCATTGTTAGTAAAGTTAGCATTGCTAGCATAATTAGCATTTTTAGCGTAACTGCTAGAAATCATTAGCTAAGTTAGCTAATCAACATTTTAACATGAATAGAAATCATTAGTTAAGTTAGAACTGGAATGTTTCATCTTTAAACAGTCTACCTTCACACTATCAACTCTCTGTAAACTATGCAACCACCATGTTTACCCTAGCTATACCTTAGTAACCATATCTACATTATCTATCTTTTTCTGCATTTTCATGCACTGGTAATTCCTTGGAATTGCATTTCTAGTTATTATTATTCTTCTTCTAACGCACGCAATTCAGCTTCAACCGTTTAACGTAGAAACTTCATTCAAACGTTGTTGCGTAGGTCTTGCTTATGCCATGCCTGCTTTGTATTTTTCAACTTTGTAACTTTTATACTTTTTAAACTATGAGTTAAAAACTATTACAATTTCCCCCATAGACTTAACATTGCTCATTATGACATCACGGCAGCAATTAGAATCTTACGCCAGGTGGCCGGCCACCTGGGCACCAACTGTCAGTTTCTCTGGCTTTAAGCATACAGTCTCTCAGAAGACTACACATATCCTGTTAAACTGTTTCCTCTGTCCACAACTGTTTCAAAATAAAAGTCCTCAATGCAATAATACACTATTAAATCATTTAACCATTGAAACTACTCAACTATTGAACTCTTCAACCATTCCAACTGTCAGTTATCATCCACTATGCCTCCAGTCAACTACATGAAACCTCCATGTACCTAGCAACCAACATAGCAACCATTAAGATTAAGTGTTTATTACCGTTTCCATAGCAACCAACATGATTATACTGCAGTAACTTCTTGTTTCTTGATAGTGGCCACCATGGATACCCTAGCAACAAATGTTTCAAAATAAAAGTCCTCACTAGCAAGTTAGCTAGTTAGCATGGTTAGCATAGTTAGCATTGTTAGCATAGGTAGCATTTTTAGCATAACTGCAAAAAATCATCAACTAAGTTAGCTAATCAACCTGGTTAGCATTATTAGCAAATTTAGCATTGTTAGCATAGTTAGCATTTTTAGCATTACTGCTAGAAATCATTGGTTAAGTTAGCTAATCAACCTGGTTAGCATTGTTAATAAAGTTAGCATTGCTAACATAATTAGCATTTTTAGCGTAACTGCTAGAAATCATTACCTAAGTTAGCTAATCAACATTTTAGCATGGTTAGCATAGTTAGCATTGTTAGCATAGGTAGCATTTTTAGCATAACTGCAAAAAATCATCAACTAAGTTAGCTAATCAACCTGGTTAGCATTATTAGCAAATTTAGCATTGTTAGCATAGTTAGCATTTTTAGCATTACTGCTAGAAATCATTGGTTAAGTTAGCTAATCAACCTGGTTAGCATTGTTAATAAAGTTAGCATTGCTAACATAATTAGCATTTTTAGCGTAACTGCTAGAAATCATTACCTAAGTTAGCTAATCAACATTTTAACATGAATATAAATCATTAGTTAAGTTAGAGCTGGAATGTTTCATCTTTAAACTGTCTACCTTCACACTATCAACTCTCTGTAAACTATGCAACCACCATGTTTACCCTAGCTACACCTTAGTAACCATATCTACATTATATATCTATTTTTGCATTTTCATGCACTGGTAATTCCTTGGAATTGCATTTCTAGTTATTAAACTTCTTCTTCTAACGCAGCCAATTCAGCTTCAACCGTTTAACGTAGAAACTTCATTCAAACGTTGTTGCGTAGGTCTTGCTTATGCCATGCCTGCTTTGTATTTTTTAACTTTGTAACTTCTATACTTTTTAAACTATTACTTAAAAACTATTACCATTTCCCCCATAGACTTAACATTGCTCATTATGACATCACGGCAGCAATTAGAATCTTACGCCAGGTGGCCGGCCACCTGGGCACCAACTGTCAGTTTCTCTGGCTTTAAGCATACAGTCTCTCAGAAGACTACATATCCTGTTAACTGTTTCCTCTGTCCACAACTGTTTCAAAATAAAAGTCCTCACTGCAATAATACACTATTAAATAATTTAACCATTGAAACTACTCAACTATTGAACTGTTCAACCATTCCAACTGTCAGTTATCATCCACTATGCCTCCAGTCAACTACATGAAACCTCCATGTACCTAGCAACCAACATAGCAACCATTAAAATTAAGTGTTTATGACCGTTTTCATAGCAACCAACATGATTATACTGCAGTAACTTCTTGTTTCCTGATAGTGGCCACCATGGAAACCCTAGCAACAAATGTTTCAAAATAAAAGTCCTCACTAGCAAGTTAACTAGTTAACGTGGTTAGCATAGTTAGCATTGTTAGCATTTTTAGCATAACTGCAAAAATCATCAACTAAGTTAGCTAATCAACCTGGTTAGCATTGTTAGCAAATTTAGCATTGTTAGCATAGTTAGCATTTTTAGCATTACTGCTAGAAATCATCAGTTAAGTTAGCTAATCAACCTGGTTAGCATTGTTAATAAAGTTAGCATTGCTAACATTATTAGCATTTTTAACGTAACTGCTAGAAATCATTAGCTAAGTCAGCTAATCAACATTTTAACATGAATAGAAATCATTAGTTAAGTTAGAACTGGAATGTTTCATCTTTTAACTGTCTACCTTCACACTATCAACTCTCTGTAAACTATGCAACCACCATGTTTACCCTAGCTACACCTTAGTAACCATATCTACATTATCTATCTATTTTTGCATTTTCATGCACTGGTAATTCCTTGGAATTGCATTTCTAGTTCTTCTTCTAACGCACGCAATTCAGCTTCAACCGCTTAACGTAGAAACTCCATTCAAACTATGTCGCGTAGGTCTTACTTACGCGATGTGTGCTTTGTATTTTTCAACTTTGTAACTTTTATACTTTTTAAACTATTAGTTAAAAACTATTACAATTTCCCCCATAGACTTAACATTGCTCATTATGACATCACGGCAGCAATTAGAATCTTACGCCAGGTGGCCGGCCACCTGGGCACCAACTGTCAGTTTCTCTCAGGCTTTACAATCTCTCTAAAGACTACATATTCTGTTCCCCTGTATCCTCTGCGCACAACAGTATCAAAATAAGTCCTCCTAATTCCATCCAACTTTATATCCATTCATCTTCTTCAAACCATTCACTCATCCACCCATTTTAAACAGTCTGCCTATAAACATCAATTAGTCGCTCTACATTCAACTTTTAAACAATCTACTCTGTCTCAGGCTGGCTCTCTTAAGACTAGCCAGTTAAATTGATTACACCTGTATCTGTATCCACTACTCTCAGTAGAGAGCTGTGTCTCTCCATTCTACAAGAGTATAAGGCACATTCCATCCAACATTCTATCCATTCATCTTCTTCAGACCATTCACTCATCCACCCATTAAACTGTCTATCAACATCTATTAAACAATCTGTCTATCAACATCCATTAAACTCTCTGTCTATCAACATTAATTAGACTATCTACATTCAACTTTTAAATGATTTACTCTGTCTCAGGCTTTAAGAGTACTCTGGCTCTCTTAAGACTAGCCAGTTAAATTGATTACACCTGTGTCAACTACTCTCAGAGAGCTGTATCAGTGTCTCTCTTAACAAGAATATAAGGCACATTCCATCCAACCTTCTATCCATTCATCTTCTTCAGACCATTCACTCATCCACCCATTAAACTGTCAATCAATATCTATTAAACAATCTGCCTATCAACATCCATTAAACATTCTGTCTATCAACATTAATTAGACTATCTACATACAACTTTTAAAGTATTTACTGTGGGTCCCTCTCAAGCAGCGTTTATATGTCCTCCCTCGCTCCTCGATCCTCAATGATCTACATAAAGAAAGATAGAAGAAGGGCTAGACTATCCCATTGTTCCCGCTCCATCATTCTTTATGTAGATCAGTGAGGAGCAAGAGAGGACGCATAAACGCTATATGAGAGGCACCTTCTGTCTCAGGCTTTAAGCATACAATCTCATTAAGACTACAGTTCCTGTTTCACTACTTCCTCTGTCCACAACTGTTTCAAAATAAAGGTCCTCACTGCAATAACACACTATTAAATCATTTAACCATTGAAACTACTCAACTATTGAACTGTTCAACCATTCCAACTGTCAGTTATCATCCACTATGCCTCCAGTCAACTACATGAAACCTCCATGTACCTAGCAACCAACATAGCAACCATTAAAATTAAGTGTTTATGACCGTTTCCATAGCAACCAACATGATTATGCTGCAGTAACTTCTTGTTTCCTGATAGTGGCCACCATGGATACCCTAGCAACAAATGTTTCAAAATAAAAGTCCTCACTAGCAAGTTAGCTAGTTAGCATGGTTAGCATTGTTAGCATTTTTAGCATAACTGCAAAAAATCATCAACTAAGTTAGCTAATCAACCTGGTCAGCATTGTTAGCAAATTTAGCATTGTTAGCATTACTGCTAGAAATCATCGGTTAAGTTAGCTAATCAACCTGGTTAGCATTGTTAGTAAAGTTAGCATTGCTAGCATAATAAGCATTTTTAGCGTAACTGCTAGAAATCATTAGCTAAGTTAGCTAATCAACATTTTAACATGAATAGAAATCATTAGTTAAGTTAGAACTGGAACGTTTCATCTTTAAACTGTCTACCTTCACACTATCAACTCTCTGTAAACTATGCAACCACCATGTTTACCCTAGCTACACCTTAGTAACCATATCTACATTATCTATCTATTTTTGCATTTTCATGCACTGGTAATTCCTTGGAATTGCATTTCTAGTTAAACTTCTTCTTCTAACACAGCCAATTCAGCTTCAACCGTTTAACGTAGAAACTTCATTCAAACGTTGTTGCGTAGGTCTTGCTTATGCCATGCCTGCTTTGTATTTTTTAACTTTGTAACTTTTATACTTTTTAAACTATTACTTAAAAACTATTACCATTTCCCCCATAGACTTAACATTGCTCATTATGACATCACGGCAGCAATTAGAATCTTACGCCAGGTGGCCGGCCACCTGGGCACCAACTGTCAGTTTCTCTGGCTTTAAGCATACAGTCTCTCAGAAGACTACATATCCTGTTAACTGTTTCCTCTGTCCACAACTGTTTCAAAATAAAAGTCCTCACTGCAATAATACACTATTAAATAATTTAACCATTGAAACTACTCAACTATTGAACTGTTCAACCATTCCAACTGTCAGTTATCATCCACTATGCCTCCAGTCAACTACATGAAACCTCCATGTACCTAGCAACCAACATAGCAACCATTCAAATTAAGTGTTTATGACCGTTTCCATAGCAACCAACATGATTATACTGCAGTAACTTCTTGTTTCCTGATAGTGGCCACCATGGAAACCCTAGCAACAAATGTTTCAAAATAAAAGTCCTCACTAGCAAGTTAGCTAGTTAGCATGGTTAGCATAGTTAGCACTTTTAGCATAAATGCAAAAAATCATCAACTAAGTTAGCTAATCAACCTGGTTAGCATTGTTAGCAAATTTAGCATTGTTAGCATTTTTAGCATTACTGCTAGAAATCATCGGTTAAGTTAGCTAATCAACCTGGTTAGCATTGTTAACTCATTGGCTGCCAGCGATTTTCAGTGCAGAGCGCTCCATACTGCCAGACGTTTTACAGCATTTTGACTGTTTTTCCAAGATCCACCGAACTGTGAGCTTTATGACTATGTAAACACCGAAGGTACCAAATGAAAGAGTAGACTCTCTTCTTTCACCAGGAAAAAAACGGCTTGTTTCTATCGTTTTCCGTTCTTTAGTAATCGTCAGTAGAACATGGGTTAGTTTTGCTAAAAACACCTGTTTTTGACCAAAACATGGAGAAAACGATCTTTTTGTGAAAATCAACTTTTTAACGTTAGCGTTTCAGTAGTATGTCAACCACGATTGCACTGTTATCTCGTAAGTCTCGTCAAGGTTGCTAGGGACTCTGATGGTCGCTATAGACTCTGAACAGGATGCTAGACTTAGCAAGCTAGCACTAGCAAGGTTGTTGTTAGTCTATATCGCAATATCCAATGTAAATGGATCATACCGTTCACGTGTTTTCCATCCTTGATGTAAGAAGTAAGCATATGCCCTGCATCGCGTGCAAACTAGATCCACTGTGGTCGATCTTCAGTGTGTTTGCTAGTTGTCTCTGCATGACTTGTGCACTCTAGGCAGATACTAATGATCCAAATGGCACTGTTGCCATCTAGAGGTTCGGATCGCTAGTGCAGTCTGTTTACAAGCCTGAAACTCTGCCAGATCGTTCCCAAGCCCACCCAGGAGCCCTCCCCATTGAAAACGGCAATTGACGTCTATAGACGTCAAAGGCAGTCAACGTATGTGTCTAAATTGACGTTTAAAGACGTCAATGGCAGTTAATGAGTTAATAAAGTTAGCATTGCTAACATTATTAGCATTTTTAACGTAACTGCTAGAAATCATTAGCTAAGTTAGCTAATCAACATTTTAACATGAATAGAAATCATTAGTTAAGTTAGAACTGGAATGTTTCATCTTTTAACTGTCTACCTTCACACTATCAACTCTCTGTAAACTATACAACCACCATGTTTACCCTAGCTACACCTTAGTAACTATATCTACATTATCTATCTATTTTTGCATTTTCATGCACTGGTAATTCCTTGGAATTGCATTTCTAGTTAAACTTCTTCTTCTAACGCAGCCAATTCAGCTTTAACCGTTTAACGTAGAAACTTCATTCAAACGTTGTTGCGTAGGTCTTGCTCATGCCATGTCTGCTTTGTATTTTTCAACTTTGTAACTTTTATACTTTTCAAACTATGAATTAAAAAACGATTTCCCCATAGATTTAACATTGAGCTATTTCCCCATAGACTTAACATTGCTCATTGTGACATCACGGCAGCAATTAGAATCTTAGGCCAGGTGACCGGCCACCTGGGCACCAACTGTCAGTTTCTCTGGCTTTAACCATACAATCTCTCTGAAGACTACATATTCTGTTCCCCTGTATCCTCTGCGCACAACAGTATCAAAATAAGTTCTCCTAATTCCATCCAACTTTATATCCATTCATCTTCTTCAAACCATTCACTCATCCACCCATTCTAAACAGTCTGCCTATCAACATTAATTAGACTATCTACATACAACTTTTAAAGTATTTACTGTGGGTCCCTCTCAAGCAGCGTTTATATGTCCTCCCTAGCTCCTCGATCCTCAATGATCTACATAAAGAAAGATAGAAGAAGGGCTAGACTATCCCATTGTTGCCACTCCATCATTCTTTATGTAGATCAGTGAGGAGCGAGAGAGGACGCGTAAACGCTATATGAGAGGCACCTTCTGTCTCAGGCTTTAAGCATACAATCTCATTAAGACTACAGATCCTGTTTCACTACGTCCTCTGTCCACAACTGTTTCAAAATAAAGGTCCTCACTGCAATAATACACTATTAAATCATTTAACCATTGAAACTACTCAACTATTGAACTGTTCAACCATTCCAACTGTCAGTTATCATCCACTATGCCTCCAGTCAACTACATGAAACCTCCATGTACCTAGCAACCAACATAGCAACCATTAAAATTAAGTGTTTATGACCGTTTCCATAGCAACCAACATGATTATACTGCAGTAACTTCTTGTTTCTTGATAGTGGCCACCATGGATACCCTAGCAACAAATGTTTCAAAATAAAAGTCCTCACTAGCAAGTTAGCTAGTTAGCATGGTTAGCATAGTTAACATTGTTAGCATAGGTAGCATTTTTAGCATAACTGCAAAAAATCATCAACTAAGTTAGCTAATCAACCTGGTTAGCATTATTAGCAAATTTAGCATTGTTAGCATAGTTAGCATTTTTAACATTACTGCTAGAAATCATCGGTTAAGTTAGCTAATCAACCTGGTTAGCATTGTTAATAAAGTTAGCATTGCTAGCATAATTAGCATTTTTAGCGTAACTGCTAGAAATCATTACCTAAGTTAGCTAATCAACATTTTAACATGAATAGAAATCATTAGTTAAGTTAGAGCTGGAATGTTTCATCTTTAAACTGTCTACCTTCACACTATCAACTCTCTATAAACTATGCAACCACCATGTTTACCCTAGCTACACCTTAGTATCCATATCTACATTATCTATCTATATTTGCATTTTCATGCACTGGTAATTCCTTGGAATTGCATTTCTAGTTATTATTATTCCGCTTACCAAATTCATTTTTTCTATTCAGCTTGAACCGTTTAACCTAGAAACTTCATTCAAACGTTGTAACGTAGGTCTTCAATAGGGGCATGCTGCTAAGTATTTTTCAACTTTGTAACTTTTATACTTTTTAAACTATAAATTAAAAACTATTAAAAATGTCCCCATAGACTTAACATTGGCCTCTATGACATCACAGTCGGGTCGTTAAGCAATTAGAATCTTATGCCAGGTGGCCAGCCCCACCTGCAGCAGCCCTCTCTCTCTCAGGCTTTAAGCATACAACTCTCTGTGAAGACTACATATCCTGTTAACCTGTTTCGTCTTTCCACAACCGTTTCAAAATAAAAGTCCTCACTGCAATAATACACTATTAAATCATTTAACCATTGAAACTACTCAACTACTTAACTGTTCAACCATTCCAACTGTCAGTTATCATCAACTATGCCTCCAGTCAACTACATGAGACCTCCATGTACCTGGCAACCAACATAGCAACCATCAAAATTAAGCGTTTATGACCGTTTCCATAGCAACCAACATGATTTTACTACAGTAACTTCTTTATTCCTGATAGTGGCAGCCATGGATACCCTATCAACAAATGTTTAAAAATAAAAGTCCTCAGTAGCAAGTTAGCTAGTTAGCATGGTTAGCATAGTTAGCATCGTTAGCATTTTTAGCATAGCTGCTAGAAATGATTAGCTAAGTTAGCTAATCAACCTAGTTAGCATTGCTAACATAGTTAGCATTGTTAGCATAGTTAGCATTTTTAGCATAACAGCTAGAAATGATTAGCTAAGTTAGCTAATCAACCTGGTTGGCATTGTTAGCATAGTTGACATTATTAATGTAGTTAGCATACTTAACATTTTTAACATTTTTGTTAGAAATCATTAGTTAAGTTAGCTGATCAACCTGGTTAGCATTGTTAACATAGTTAGCATTGTTAACATTTTTACCATAACTGTTAGAAATCATTAGCTTAGTAAACCAATCAACCTGGTTATCATTGTTAACATTTTAACATACCTTTTAGAAATCATTAGTTAAGTTACAACTGGAATGTTTAACCTTTAAACTGTCTACCTTCACACATTAACTCTCTTTAAACTATGCAACCACCATGTTTACCCTAGCTACACCTTAGTAACCATATCTACATTATCTATCTATATATTTTTGCATTTTCATGCACTGGTAATTCCTTGGAATTGCATTTCTAGTTAAACTTCTTCTTCTAACGCTCGCAATTCAGCTTCAACCGTTTAACGTAAAAACTTCATTCAAACGTTGTTGCGTAGGTCCTGCTTATGCCATGTGTGCTTTGTATTTTTCAACTTTGTAACTTTTATACTTTTTGAACTATTAAATAAAAACTATTAACAATTTCCCCATAGACTTAACATTGCTCATTATGACATCACGGCAGCAATTAGAATGTTACCCCAGCTGGTCAGCCACCTGGGCACCAACTGTCAGTTTCTCTCAGGCTTTACAATCTCTCTGAAGACTACATATTCTGTTCCCCTGTATCCTCTGCGCACAACAGTATCAAAATAAGTCCTCCTAATTCCATCCAACTTTATATCCATTCATCTTCTTCAAACCATTCACTCATCCACCCATTCTAAACAGTCTGCCTATCAACATCAATTAGACGCTCTACATTCAACTTTTAAACAATCTACTCTGTCTCAGGCTGGCTCTCTTAAGAGTAGCCAGTTAAATTGATTACACCTGTATCTGTATCCACTACTCTCAGTAGAGAGCTGCGTCTCTCCATTCTACAAGAATATAAGGCACATTTCATCCAACATTCTATCCATTCATCTTCTTCAGACCATTCACTCATCCACCCATTAAACTGTCTATCAACATCTATTAAACAATCTGTCTATCAACATCCATTAAACTCTCTGTCTATCAACATTAATTAGACTATCTACATTCAACTTTTAAATTATTTACTCTGTCTCAGGCTTTAAGAGTACTCTGGCTCTCTTAAGACTAGCCAGTTAAATTGATTACACCTGTGTCAACTACTCTCAGAGAGATGTATCAGTGTCTCTCTTAACAAGAATATACTGTAAGGCACATTCCATCCAACCTTCTATCCATTCATCTTCTTCAGACCATTCACTCATCCACCCGATAAACTGTCAATCAATATCTATTAAACAATCTGCCTATCAACATCCATTAAACATTCTGTCTATCAACATTAATTAGACTATCTACATACAACTTTTAAAGTATTTACTGTGGGTCCCTCTCAAGCAGCGTTTATATGTCCTCCCTCGCTCCTCGATCCTCAATGATCTACATAAAGAAAGATAGAAGAAGGGCTAGACTATCCCATTGTTGCCGCTCCATCATTCTTTATGTAGATCAGTGAGGAGCGAGAGAGGACGCGTAAACGCTATATGAGAGGCACCTTCTGTCTCAGGCTTTAAGCATACAATCTCATTAAGACTACAGATCCTGTTTCACTACTTCCTCTGTCCACAACTGTTTCAAAATAAAGGTCCTCACTGCAATAATACACTATTAAATCATTTAACCACTGAAACTACTCAACTATTTAACTGTTCAACCATTCCAACTGTCAGTTATCATCAACTATGCCTCCAGTCAACTAAATGAAACCTCCATGTACCTAGCAACCAACATAGCAACCATGAAAATTAAGCGTTTTTGACAGTTTCCATAGCAACCAACATGATTATACTACAGTAACTTCTTTATTCCTGATAGTGGGCACCATGGATACCCTAGCAACTACTATTTCAAAATAAAAGTCCTCACTAGCAAGTTAGCATAGTTAGCATTGTTAGCATTGTTAGCATAGTTAGCATTTTTAGCATAACTGCTAAAAATAATTAGCTAAGTTAGCTAATCAACCTGGTTAGCATTGTTAGCATAGTTAGCATTTTTAACACAACTGCTAAAATGATTAGCTAAGTTATGTGGTTAGCATTGTTAACATAGTTAGCAAAGTTAGCATAGTTAGCATTTTTAGCATTACTGCTAGAAATCATCAGCTAATTTAACTTATCAACCTGGTTAGCATTGTTAGCATAGTTAACATTTTAGAATACCTGTTAGAATGTATTAGTTAAGTTAGAACAGGAATGTTTAAGCTTTAAAATGTCTACCTTAACACTATCAACTCTCTTTAAACTATGCAACCACCATGTTTACCCTAGCTACACCTTAGTAGCCATATCTACATTTTTTTGCATTTTCATGCACTGGTAATTCCTTGGAATTGCATTTCTAGTTATTATTATTCCGCTGATCAAATTCATTTTTTCTATTCAGCTTGAACCGTTTAACCTAGAAACTTCATTCAAACGTTGCAACGTAGGTCTTCAACAGGGGCATGCTGCTATGTATTTTTCAACTTTGTAACTTTTATACTTTTTAAACTAAAAATTAAAAACTATTAAAAATGTCCCCATAGACTTAACATTGGCCTCTATGACATCACAGTCGGATCGTTAAGCAATTAGAATCTTATGCCAGGTGGCCAGCCCCACCTGCAGCAGCTCTCTCTCTCTCTCTCAGGCTTTAAGCATACAATCTCTCTGTGAAGACTACATATCCTGTTAACTGTTTCCTCTTTCCACAACTGTTTCAAAATAAAAGTTCTCACTGCAATAATACACTATTAAATCATTTAACCATTGAAACTACTCAACTATTTAACTGTTCAACCATTGCAACTGCCAGTTATCATCAACTATGCCTCCAGTCAACTACATGAGACCTCCATGTACCTAGCAACCAACATAGCAACCATTAAAATCAAGCGTTTATGACCGTTTCCATAGCAACCAACATGATTTTACTACAGTAACTTCTTTATTCCCGATAATGGCAGCCATGGATACCCTATCAACAAATGTTTCAAAACAGAAGTCCTCAGTAGCAAGTTAGCTAGTTAGCATGGTTGGCATAGTTAGCATTGTTAGCATATTTAAAATTTTTAGCATAGCTGCTAGAAATGATTAGCTAAGTTAGCTAATCAACCTAGTTAGCATGGTTAGCATAGTTAGCATTTTTAGCATAGCTGCTAGAAATGATTAGCTAAGTTAGCTAATCAACCTAGTTAGCATTGTTAACATAGTTAATAATAATAATAGTTAACATAAGTTGCTAGGTTACGGGAACGCTGGCGAGACTGACGCCGCTCTATCTGGCATGTTATTGTTTGACATTTTTAAAAGTTTTATAATTTCATGTCAATTTTTTCCCAATCAGTATATAGTATTATTTAGTGTACATATTTCGCTCTTTATTTTCGTTATTTTTATTGCATTTTCCGCCGTGGTATAGGCTACAGGCTTTAATAGAAGAAATTGTCATCGGCGAAACCTACTTGCTGCGCCGCTTGCCTGCCTGATTGCCTGTCTCTCTGCCTGTCCGGTCTTTGTGTGTGGTGGATCCTGCACGTCCTGGCCTAGGAGAAACACCCTGCCTGGCCTGGAAAGAGCTCTCACTGCGGGTTGTGCTGCATGATCGACCTTGTGGCTGTTTTTTCGTATTTTTTGGCTGCACAGTGTCTCTCTCCCTCCCCATCCTGTCGGCTGAGTTTCGATGGCCTTGTTAGTCGGTGGACTAACCTAGGGAGATCGAGGCTTTGTGCTGTGTCTGCCTGAATAGCTACTCCACATCTACAGCTCCACAGCTACATGGGCGGATTTCGTTATACCGCAGAGCAACTTCGTCAGCACGCCTCCTTCACCACTTCCATCGATGAGGATGTGCTCCACCTTTGCCAGGCTGAAGGGATCCTTCGGAGGAAGCGCTATGTGCACAGAGGGTCACGCCGCTCCTTCACCATCCATCGAGTGGCCGAGGATGCCATCCCGACTCTGCAGTCTCGGCGCGACTCTCCTGGGTGGTCCACTCCTGTTGGCAACTCTGCACCCCGCAAGAAAGGCCTCCACGAACACCTCATCACCATACAGACTACGCCTGTTGCCGTTGCTGCTGCTGCTGCTGCGCCCGACACTGTTCCCACTGACTCCGTTGAGGAGGCTACTCTCAGCCGGATCCCCCCCCGCGGCCGCTGTTCTCCCTGTCCACGCCAGCGTGGCGCGAACCTGGGGTATCTGCAGCCTCTGCGTCGTGCCCCCTTGTCAGCTGTTCGCCCTGACCCACCGGCTCCTGCTAGGTTTGGCCTGGTCAACGCCAGATCACTTGGAAATAAAACATTTATCCTTAAAGGGATAATCCGGAGTGAAATGCACTTTAGATCAATTTTTCGGACTATTGGGAGTACATACGTTGAGTTGACACCAAAATCATGTCATTCGGATGTATTTTGAGAAAGTTCGAGCTCACCGTTTTTAGCCAAAACTCGTTAGCCTGGAGGTGACTCGGGCATGTCATTTCGCCGCTACAAAACGCTATTTTTATACCTCTTCTACTGTTCCAAACAACACTACACTTACGTGGTAGTGAGTAGAGGGTCCCTAAAGCCAAACCGAAGTATCCCCACGTCTTTATGTGGTCGGATAGAGAGTCCAGAATGAATTTAATCGAGTCAGTACCTTTCCGGAAATGTCGCTGTTGCAGCTAGCAACGTTTTCACAATGCTTTACTAACATTTCCGGAAAGGTACGGACTCGATTAAATTCATTCTGGACTCTCTATCCGACCACATAAAGACGTGCGGATACTTCGGTTTGGCTTTAGGGAACCTCTACTCACTACCACGTAAGTGTAGTGTTGTTTGGAACAGTAGAAGAGGTATAAAAATAGCGTTTTGTAGCGGCGAAAGGACACGCCCCGGTCACTTCCAGGCTAACGAGTTTTGGCTAAAAACGGTGAGCGCGAACTTTCTCAAAATACATCCGAATGACATGATTTTGGTGTCAACTCAACGTATGTACTCCCAATAGTCCGAAAAATTGATCTAAAGTGCATTTCACTCCGGATTATCCCTTTAAGGACCTTTTTACATCAAGGGAACTGGATTTCCTCTTTATCTCCGAGACTTGGCTGGCTGCTGGTGAGTCAAGTGTCTTTACGGATCTTTTACCTGACGATTGTTGCTATTTTAATTCTCCCCGGACGTCTGGCCGAGGAGGAGGAATTGCGACTGTTTTTAAGAGGGACTTCAAATGCAAACAGATTTCACTGTCTTCCCCCACTAGCTTTGAACTGAGTCTGTTTGAGCTGGGTCATTCGCATAAGGTGTTGTGTGCGGTGGTTTATCGACCTCCCAAATATAACAAAGACTTTTTAACAGATTTTTCTGTGTTCTTGTCGGATGTTATGCCTAAATATGACCGGGTCCTTATTGTCGGAGATTGTAATATTCACGTTAAAAATCTGGGGGTAAAGGTGGACACTGACCTTAAATTTGACACCCAGATTAAAGCTGTGGTTAAGTCCAGCTTTTTTCAATTAAGGCAGCTGGCAAAAATTAAACCAGTCCTTCAGAGACAGGACTTTGAAACAGTAATCCACGCCTTTGTGACCACTCGGCTGGATTACTGCAATGCACTTTATATGGGGGTTAGTGGGTCCTCCATTGCCCGCCTACAACTTGTCCAAAATGCTGCTGCTCGTCTCCTATCAAACACTAAAAAGTATGAGCATATAACACCTATCTTAGCCTCACTTCATTGGCTGCCAATTCATTTTAGGATTCATTTTAAAATTCTTTTGTTTGCATTTAAAGCCTTGAATGGCCTTGCCCCACTGTATCTCTCCAAGCTGCTACACCCCTACACTCCCAGTCGCTCTCTCAGGTCAGCTGACCAGCTGCTTTTGACTGTCCCTAAAACTAGGCTAAAACTTAGAGGAGAACGAGCTTTTGCTGTTGCAGCTCCAAAACTGTGGAATGTATTGCCACTCCACATCAGACAAGCCCCTTCACTTTCTCTTTTTAAATCACTACTAAAAACCCACCTTTTTTCACTAGCTTTTAACACCAGGTAGTGTGTTTATTGTTGTGATGTATATATGTTGTGTGGGCAGTGGTCCTTATTTAATTACTTATTTATCTGATTAGTTTTTTACTTGTTTTATTTCTTATTTTCTTATTTGTGTTGTTTTATTTTATTGTATTACTTTTATCCTGTTTATTTGTTCTACTGTTCTACTGTTGTCATTATTGTTGTGTTGTACAGCACTTTGGAAACCCTGTGTTTGCTTAAATTGTGCTATATAAATAAAGTGGATTGGATTGGATTGGATTGGATTGGATAGTTAGCATTGTTATCATAGTTACGATGCTAGCATAACTGTTAGAAATGATTAGTTAAGTTAGCTAATCAACCTGGTTTGCATAGTTAGCATTGTTAGCATAGTTAGCATTTTTAACATAACTGATAGAAATCATTAGCTAGGTTAGCTAATCAACCTGGTTAACATAGTTAACATTGTTATTATTGTTAGCATTTTTACCATAACTGTTATAAATCATTAGCTAAGTAAACCAATCAACCTGGTTATCATTGTTAACATAGTTAGATAACATTTTAACATACCTTTTAGAAATCATTAGTTAAGTTACAACTGGAATGTTTAAGCTTTAAACTGTCTAACTTCACACATCAACTGTCTTTAAACTATGCAACCACCATGTTTACCCTAGCTACACCTTAGTAACCATATCTACATTATCTATCTATATATTTTTGCATTTTCATGCACTGGTAATTCCTTGGAATTGCATTTCTAATTACAGTGCATGAAAATGCACTGTACTGTTCTTCCTAGGCTTCTTCTTCTTATTATTATTACAGTGCATGAAAATGCACTGTACTGTTCTTCCTAGGCTTCAACTTCAACTTCAACTTTTTATTATTCTTCTTCTAACGCACGCAATTCGGCTTGAACCGTTTAACGTAGAAACTTCATTCAAACTGTGTTACGTAGGTCTTACTTACGCGATGTGTGCTTTCTATTTTTCAACTTTGTAACATTTATACTTTTTAAACTATTAGTTAAAAACTATTACAATTTCCCCCATAGACTTAAAGGGATAGTTCGGATTTTAAGACACGAAGTTGTATGGGTTCCCTGTCAGCAACGTAGTGCATCAGCACTGACTTACCCCCGACAGCGTCCTGTGAGCCGAGATCCAGCCGGTTTTAGATCGTTTTTGATGCTGAAGAAAGTAGTCCGGCAAGTTTCTGGGGTCACGAAATTAAAGTGTTTTTCTTCTCAAAACCATATGCGTTCAACAGAGTGATATATTTGCACCACAAAAACGTTGTCCAGGAAAAATTCAAACCTCGTTATCACTTACTTATTTTTCGCGATTCCTATCACTGCGCGCTACTGACAGCTGGACAACGTTTTTGTGGTGCAAATATATCACTCTGTTGAACGCATATGGTTTTGAGAAGAAAAACACTTTACTTTCGTGACCCCAGAAACTTGCTGAAGAAAATAGTCCGGCATCAAAAACGATCAAAAACCGGCTGGATCTCGGCTCACAGGACGCTGTCGGGGGTAAGTCAGTGCTGATGCACTACGTTGCTGACAGGGAACCCATACAACTTCGTGTCTTAAAATCCGAACTATCCCTTTAACATTGCTCATTATGACATCACGGCAGCAATTAGAATCTTATGCCAGGTGGCCGGCCACCTGGGCACCAACTGTCAGTTTCTCTGGCTTTAAGCATACAGTCTCTTAGAAGACTATATATCCTGTTAACTGTTTCCTCTGTCCACAACTGTTTCAAAATAAAAGTCCTCACAGCAATAATACACTATTAAATCATTTAACCATTGAAACTACTCAACTATTGAACTGTTCAACCATTCCAACTGTCAGTTATCATCCACTATGCTTCAAGTAAACTACATGAAACCTCCATGTACCTAGCAACCAACATAGCAACCATTAAAATTAAGTGTTTATGACCGTTTCCATAGCAACCAACATGATTATACTGCAGTAACTTCTTGTTTCCTGATAGTGGCCACCATGGATACCCTAGCAACAAATGTTTCAAAATAAAAGTCCTCACTAGCAAGTTAGCTAGTTAGCATGGTTAGCATAGTTAGCATAGTTAGCATTTTTTAGCATAACTGCAAAAATCATCAACTAAGTTATCTAATCAACCTGGTTAGCATTGTTAGCACATTTAGCATTGTTAGCATTTTTAACATTACTGCTAGAAATCATCAGTTAAGTTAGCTAATCAAGCTGGTTAGCATTGTTAGTAAAGTTAGCATTGCTAGCATAGTTAGCATTTTTTACGTAACTGCTAGAAATCATTAGCTAAGTTAGCTAATCAACATTTTAACATGAATAGAAATCATTAGTTAAGTTAGAACTGGAATGTTTCATCTTTAAACTGTCTACCTTCACACTATCAACTCTCTGTACACAATGCAACCACCATGTTTACCCTAGCTACACATTAGTAACCATATCTACATTATCTATCTATTTTTGCACTTTCATGCACTGGTAATTCCTTGGAATTGCATTTCTAGTTCTTCTTCTAACGCACGCAAATCAGCTAGAACCGTTTAACGTAGAAACTTCATTCAAACTGCGTTACGTAGGTCTTACTTAGGACATGTGTGCTATGACTTTTCAACTTTGTAACTTTTATACTTTTTAAACTATTAGTTAAAAACTATTACAATTTCCCCCATAGACTTAACATTGCTCATTATGACATCACGGCAGCAATTAGAATCTTACTCCAGCTGGTCAGCCACCTGGGCACCAACTGTCAGTTTCTCTCAGGCTTTACAATCTCTCTGAAGACTACATATTCTGTTCCCCTGTATCCTCTGCGCACAACAGTATCAAAATAAGTCCTCCTAATTCCATCCAACTTTATATCCATTCATCTTCTTCAAACCATTCACTCATCCACCCATTCTAAACAGTCTGCCTATCAACATCAATTAGACGCTCTACATTCAACTTTTAAACAATCTACTCTGTCTCAGGCTGGCTCTCTTAAGACTAGCCAGTTAAATTGATTACACCTGTATCTGTATCCACTACTCTCAGTAGAGAGCTGTCTCTCCATTCTACAAGAATATAAGGCACATTCCATCCAACATTCTATCCATTCATTTTCTTCAGACCATTCACTCATCCACCCATTAAACTGTCTATCAACATCTATTAAACAATCTGTCTATCAACATCCATTAAACTCTCTGTCTATCAACATTAATTAGACTATCTACATTCAACTTTTAAATTATTTACTCTGTCTCAGGCTTTAAGAGTACACTCTGGCTCTCTTAAGACTAGCCAGTTAAATTGATTACACCTGTATCAACTACTCTCAGATAGCTGTATCAGTGTCTCTCTTAACAAGAATATAAGGCACATTCCATCCAACCTTCTATCCATTCATCTTCTTCAGACCATTCACTCATCCACCCATTAAACTGTCAATCAATATCTATTAAACAATCTGCCTATCAACATCCATTAAACATTCTGTCTATCAACATTAATTAGACTATCTACATACAACTTTTAAAGTATTTACTGTGGGTCCCTCTCAAGCAGCGTGTATATGTCCTCCCTCGCTCCTCGATCCTCAATGATCTACATAAAGAAAGATAGAAGAAGGGCTAGACTATCCCATTGTTGCCGCTCCATCATTCTTTATGTAGATCAGTGAGGAGCGAGAGAGGACGCGTAAACGCTATATGAGAGGCACCTTCTGTCTCAGGCTTTAAGCATACAATCTCATTGAGACTACAGATCCTGTTTCACTACTTCCTCTGTCCACAACTGTTTCAAAATAAAGGTCCTCACTGCAATAATACACTATTAAATAATTTAACCACTGAAACTACTCAACTATTGAACTGTTCAACCATTCCAACTGTCAGTTATCATCCACTATGCCTCCAGTCAACTACATGAAACCTCCATGTACCTAGCAACCAACATAGCCACCATTACAATTAAGTGTTTATGACCGTTTCCATAGCAACCAACATGATTATACTGCAGTAACTTCTTGTTTCCTGATAGTGGCCACCATGGATACCCTAGCAACAAATGTTTCAAAATAAAAGTCCTCACTAGCAAGTTAGCTAGTTAGCATGGTTAGCATTGTTAGCATTTTTAGCATAACTGCAAAAAATCATCAACTAAGTTACCTAATCAACCTGGTTAGCATTGTTAGCAAATTTAGCATTGTTAGCATAGTTGGCATTTTTAGCATTACTGCTAGAAATCATCGGTTAAGTTAGCTAATCAACCTGGTTAGCATTGTTAGTAAAGTTAGCATTGCTAGCATAATAAACATTTTTAGAGTAACTGCTAGAAATCATTAGCTAATTTAGCTAATCAACATTTTAACATGAATAGAAATCATTAGTTAAGTTAGAACTGGAACGTTTCATCTTTAAACTGTCTACCTTCACACTATCAACTCTCTGTAAACTATGCAACCACCATGTTTACCCTAGCTACACCTTAGTAACCATATCTACATTATCTATCTATTTTTGCATTTTCATGCACTGGTAATTCCTTGGAATTGCATTTCTAGTTATTATTATTCTCCTAACCAGGTCCTAATTCGCTTCAACCGTTTAACATAGAAACTTGGTTCAAACTTTGTTACGTAGGTCTTGAAAATAAGACTAAGTCTATGTATATTTCAGTTCTGTAAACTTGATACTTTTTGAGATATTAGCAAAATATTTTTCCCCATTGACTTTTCATAGACCTCTGAAGCTGCCCTCTGCCCATATAAGGAGATCCGGGAGTTAATTGAAGCCAACTGCCCATATATGGCAAGCTTTTTTGTAGGCGAACTTCAGAGGTCTATGCACTGCACTGCTGATTAAGCTGATTTGCACCTGTATCAAGAGCCAGCTGCTCAAGGGCCTATCAAGTTTAATTGACAGCCAGTTGTTTTGTGGGTGATTCTGTTGTATCCTCCTGTTCTGACACCTTAAGCCTACCTTACATTGCCAGACTTTGCAAAGATTTGGAAAAGATTTTTGAAAAACTACAGTCTCAGACCCTCTCACATCTAAAGACAATTCATTGAGGTTTTAGTCACAGTCTAGTCACAGGCCAGTCTCAGATTAGGATTTTGCAAAGACTGTGGGTCACTATTTACAAGACTGCTGCTAGATTCCTTCAAATTATTTCCATCGTGCAATAGGCTACACGTCATCATTCACAGGAAATCACATGATAGCCTACTCATATCAAAGTAATTTTTTCGCGTTTCTGCAGCATTGTTTGATGTGTGACATCACTAACAGATATAGAGCTGTTCTGTCACGTAGAACAACCGACTAATAAATTATAAGAAATGAAATAACAAATAATCATAAAGGCTACAGCTGTCGCCTATTTTGCCCCTTCCTGTTTCATGTTCGCGCAAGGTTACTATTGGTTTTTAATGTTCACGTCACTATTTGCATGAGCCACGACTGAAAAGACTTCCGATAATATCAAACATGTTTGATATTGTCGTAACGGCAAAACTAGAAAAAGACTGCCTCCGACGGACTTAAAACCGCTAAGATTGGCACCTTACACTAAACGATTTAGATGACGGGAGCGCGCTGCGATTTCAGTATAACTCCCAAGATTTCCGCCCGATTTTGGAAATTTAGTCGCCGACTGTTAAAACAGACCAAAATCGTGCAATGTAAGCCAGCCTTTAGTCAAGTCTTTTAACTCCTCCGTTTTGCAAATCATTGACAGCATTGCACCATTACAAATTAAGACTATCTCAGTTAAACGGAGGCCACCCTGGAGGACCTCACAGACTGTCAGCGCCTTTAAAAGAACCTGCCGCAAATATGAACGACAATGGCGTAAGTCTAAACTGCAGGCTGATTTTATAAACTATAAGAATCATATTTTTATCTATAATAGTGAAATTAAAAAAGCTCGAAGGCAGCATTTCTCTCAGATTATTGCTGACAATTCAAACAACTCCAAAACACTGTTTAGTACCATTGATAAGCTAATCAACCCTCCACATACGATTCCCACAGAGCTTCACTCTGTAGAGAAGTGCAATGAGTTTGCTACCTTTTTTAGCGAAAAAATGTTAACTATCAGGAGCAATATCACGATACCTTCCAATGCAACTTCCAGCTGCCTATCTTCAAGCCACTCTCTATTTCTCTGTTCAACTGGTCTCCCCAGTTTCACTCCTATTCACCAAAGTGACCTGGAAAAGATAGTCAATCAGCTAGGTTCTGCTACTTGCTCTCTTGATCCGATACCTACCAAGCTGTTCAAGCAGGTTTTAAGCTGTCTCGCTCCTGAGGTTCTCAACATTGTTAATACCTCCCTCCTGTCTGGGATTTTCCCTTCTTGTCTTAAACATGCTTTGGTTACTCCACTGCTAAAAAAACATAATCTTGATCCCTTGGCTTGCGGGAGTTATAGGCCAATCTCTAACCTACCGTTTTTGGGTAAAATTCTTGAGAAGGTTGTTTACAAGCAGCTTTACTCTTATCTATCTCATAACACCCTTTTCGATACCTATCAGTCTGGTTTCCGTGTAAATCATAGTACAGAGACTGCTTTGGTCAGAGTTATAAATGATCTTAAAATTGCCACTGATCACCATAAAGTATCTGTTCTCGTTCTTCTAGATTTAAGTGCTGCATTTGACACCGTAGATCACACCATTCTACTCCAACGCCTGCAAGATCTAACTGGCATCCAGGGTACAGCTCTAGCTTGGATTTCCTCCTACCTAAATGGGAGAACTTTTTCTGTCTCTATAAATAGATTCTGTTCAGATACTATGAACATCTCGTATGGGGTACCTCAGGGGTCCATCCTTGGCCCTTTGCTTTTTAATTTATACATGTTACCACTTGGGTCTATCATCCGGCACCATAATATTTCTTATCATTCATATGCGGATGATACCCAACTTTACATGTCTATATCTTCTGATGACCCCAGTCCAGTAAATGACCTAATCAGTTGTATCTCGGACATTAAAAACTGGATGGCCCAGAATTTTCTATTGTTAAATGACAGCAAGACTGAGGTTTTAGTTGTTGGCCCAAAGGCCCAGAGAGAACATATTAATTCCTTTTTAACCCCCCTTCTGGTAAAACCCTGTGGTGATGTCAGAAATCTGGGTGTGATCCTTGATCCTGATCTTAACTTTGAAAAGCACATATCCACTGTTACCAAGACAGCCTTTTATCACCTCAGAAATATTTCAAAGGTACGTGGCCTTCTGTCTCTACAGGACTCAGAAAAATTAGTACACGCTTTTATTTCTAGTCGCCTGGATTATTGTAACTCACTTTATGCTGGTGTTACCAAACAGGCACTTAACAAGCTTCAACTCATTCAAAATGCTGCTGCTAGAATACTCACAAGAACATCCAAATTTGATCACATCACTCCTGTTTTAAAATCACTTCACTGGCTTCCTGTACAACAAAGAATCCAGTTCAAAATTCTCTTAATTGTTTTTAAATCTTTAAATGGCCTAGCACCAACATATATTTCTGACATGATCTCACACTATCTTCCAACACGTTGTCTAAGATCATCCAATAAAAGTCTCCTGTCAGTCCCCAGAATCAACACAAACGTGGCACATGGTGCTTTTAGCTATTTTGCCCCAACTCTGTGGAATTCTCTTCCTTTGGAATTAAGGTTAGCTCAATCAACTTTCTCTTTTAAAAAGGGTCTTAAAACATATTTATTTTCACAAGCTTTTGTTTGAGTTATGTTTTTTAATTTTTGCCCCTCCGAATAGATTATTTTATGTGCTCTTGCTTAACTCTTTTAACAAGTGAGTTGTATGGATGTTCTCATCTTGGCAAAGTGTTTTATTTATTTTATATTATTTTATTTTATTTTATTTTATTGAATTGTTCTTTTTCCAGTGCTGCTTTTATTATTATTTTTTTTAACCATTTTGTGTTTCCATATATACATGTGTGTATGTGTGTGTGTGTGCGCGCGTGAGCGTGTGTTCATATACAGTATGTATATTTTCCTTTTCATTCAAAGCACATTGAGTCTATGTATGCCATATGAAATGTGCTATATAAATAAAATTTGATTGATTGATTGATTAAATTGAACCTGCATTATCAGTTCTCTCTGTCTACCCATTCACTCATACACACACACACACACACACACACACACACACACACACACACACACACACACACCCCCCCCTGACTGCAGTACTTCATATATACCACACTTCTCCATGCACTCCACAACATTCTCACCTTAACCTAACTACCTCATTTGACTGCATCATAGAAAGCCACGCTCCTTTCATCCACTTAAATCCACTCTCACACACACACACACACACACACACACACACGCACGCACACACACACGCACTCACACTCAGAGGTGGAAAAGTCAAGCTTCAGAGAGTAAAAGTCCAATCACGTATTGGTTCTATCTGTGCACTTAAACACAGGTGATCTCACCAATTAGCTGCTCTGCCTGGCTGAAGAGTTGTACTACTTAGAATCAGCTGGTTGGTTGGACTTTTCCACCTCTGTCCCTAAGCCACATACATACAACACACTGCCCCCCCCCTTCCCTCACCTTCCTCTGTCCATACCTGTTTGTAAATTTAAGTTTGTTTCACATTTTATCTTATGTCTTGCTTTTGCATGCACTGGTAATTTCCTCGAAATTACGTTTTCTAGTTAGACTAATAATTTATATGAAATGAAATAACAAAAAATCATATAAGCTACAGCTGTTGCCTATTTTGCCCTTTCCTGTTTCGTGTTGGAGCTAGGTCACGATTGGTCTTTAATGTTCACGTCACTATTTGCATGAGCCACGACTGAAAATACTTCCGATAATATCAAACATGTTTGATATTGTCGTAACGGCAAAACTAGAAAAAGACTGACTCCGACGGACTTAAAACTGCTAAGATTGGCACCTTACACTAAACGATTTAGATGACGGGAGCGCGTCGAGATTCTAGTACAACTGCCAAGATTTTGGAAATTTCTGTTAAAACAGACCAAAATCGTGCAAAGTAAGCCAGCCTTAATGAAGATTGGTCATTTTAGCCAATGAAGATTGGTGATTTTGTCAACTAATGAAGGTTGGTAATTTTAACCAATGAAGATTGGTCATTTTAACCAATGTTGGTCATTTTAACCAATGAAGATTGGTCATTTTGTCAACTAATGAAGGTTGGTCATTTTAACCAATGAAAATTGGTCATTTTAACCAATGAAGATTGGTCATTTTGTCAACTAATGAAGATAGGTCATTTTAACCAACGAAGATGGGTAATTTTGTCAACTAATGAAGATTGGTCATTTTGTCAACTAATGAAGATTGGTCATTTTAACCAATGAAGATTGATCATTTTAACCAATGTTGGTCATCTTAACCAATGAAGATAGGTCATTTTAACCAATGAAGATTGGTCATTTTGTCAACTAATGAAGATTGGTCATTTTAACCAATGAAGATTGGTGATTTTGTCAACTAATGAAGATTGGTCATTTTAACCAATGAAGATTGGTCATTTTAACCAATGAAGATTGGTCATTTTGTCAACTAATGAAGGTTGGTCATTTTGTCAACTAATGAAGATTGGTCATTTTAACCAATGAAGATTGGTGATTTTGTCAACTAATGAAGATTGGTCATTTTAACCAATGAAGATTGGTCATTTTAACCAATGAAGATTGGTCATTTTGTCAACTAATGAAGGTTGGTCATTTTAAACAATGAAAATTGGTCATTTTAACCAATGAAGATTGGTCATTTTGTCAACTAATGAAGATAGGTCATTTTAACCAACGAAGATTGGTCATTTTGTCAACTAATGAAGATTGGTCATTTTGTCAACTAATGAAGATTGGTCATTTTAACCAATGAAGATTGGTCATTTTAACCAATGAAGATTGATCATTTTAACCAATGTTGGTCATCTTAACCAATGAAGATAGGTCATTTTAACCAATGAAGATTGGTCATTTTGTCAACTAATGAAGATTGGTCATTTTGTCAACTAATGAAGATTGGTCATTTTAACCAATGAAGATTGGTGATTTTGTCAACTGATGAAGATTGATCATTTTAACCAATGAAGATTGGTCATCTTAACCAATGAAGATTGGTCATTTTCACCATTTTGTCAACTAATGAAGATTTAACCAATTGTTTTTAACCAATATGTTATTCGGACACATATTACACGATCTATAGGTTAAAGCAACCTAGCGAGAATGGCCATTTTGTCAACTAATGAAGATTGGTCATTTTAACCAATGAAGATTGGTCATTTTAACCAATGAAGATTGGTCATTTTGTCAACTAATGAGGATTGGTCATTTTAACCAATGAAGATTGGTCATTTTGTCAACTAATGAAGATTGGTCATTTTAACCGATGAAGATTTTAGATCCAATGAAGATTGGTCATTTTAACTAGTTGACAAAATGACCAATCTTCATTAGTTGACAAAATGACCAATCTCTCTAGGTTGTTTTAACCATTAGATTGTGTAATATTTACACAATGACCAATCTTCATTGGTTAAAATGACTAATCTTCATTAGTTGACAAAATGACCAATCTTCATTAGTTGACAAAATGCACATTTAGGACATTTAGGACATTTAGGTGTTTATTTCATGACATTTTGTCTACTCGCGCCTATATATTTCTCCTAATTTTACCAAAAGTTCCCATTCTAAAGTGTCATGTACTACCGCAACCGTGATCCAAATCATATCGTGTGTTACACCGTTGGAAAGCCCTTTTTCTCCTGCATGACGCTATGCAATCCAAATATGGACATTTCCTTTGTATTAGCTACCAATCGCGAAAGTTCAAAGGCGAGTCTAGGCTTAGAACGTATCCCATTGGCTGTGTTTCAAGGCTGTTTTCTCAAAACGAGTTCCTTCTCCCACTCTGAGAACATAATCTCCACTTCTGAAGCACTTACATGCGCCAAACTTTCCAGTCTTATGCCAAACTATATTTACAAGACTTTTACAGAGGGGTTTGTTGAAATATTATTCCTGATATATATGACATTTTATGCTTAAAAACATGGCAAAAAAACGATTTTTCGTGACTACATGCTGATTTACAAGATTAGATTTTTAGATTCAGGTAAGCATCAAGGAACAAAACTGGCTGCATATTTTCATTGGGCATGTGTCCATTTTCAGTACTTAATATTGCTTGATTCACCATAGTCCACTGTAGGCCTATATGTGAAATTGGGCCACCAATTGAATATGCCTGGTCTACACTGTAAGCCTTTCTAGCTAATGATTATTCTGATGTGATTAAATTTCTGTGTACTCTTAGAATGATGTACCTTATGTTCGTCTGATTCAGAACTCAGGCTTTACCAGACACTGGAGGAGATAAAGGGCCAAGTGCAGCAGAACACGTTACTCCTTCAAGCTCTTACCAAAAAAGAGAACGCAGCAGACACCATTGATGACAACTTTCAGTTCCCTCTTCAGAGCATGACTGACATTAAAAGCCTTGAGGACCAGTTGTCCAACCGAGACACTAAACGTTCTCTGGTAAGTTCTTACTGTTGCTTTTTGGTTTGGTAATAATGCAATGTGCCAGTAATGTATGTTAGTGTGTTATGTTATCTTTTCACACAGACAAGGTATCTCTGTAGCCTGGGTGGTACAACGCCAAAATACATTGTGCACCGCATCATGAAGCATGTCATCACTGATGAGCTTGCTAAACAATTTAACTGGCAAGGGAGAGGAGACAAGAGCCCCTTTTCAGGGCTCATTTTGGCAAAAGCGGTCATAGGTACTGTTTTAAATATTATATTGCATGTTGCTACACCATAATACAAAGTTGCATAACAATTGTTTCACAGCAGGAGAATAATATGTTTAAAAGCTGTAACGGCTAGAATTTATAAATAGTTGTTGTTGTTTTTTTAAGTAATATCAATGCATATCAATGGGGCGATTTGTAGCAGCAGTGTGGTAGTACTAACAGCAGAGGTATGTGCAACTTCCATAGTGCATAACAGATTTTGTGGGTCTGAGTCCAGTGTGTGTGTGTGTGTGTGTGTGTGTTGTTAACAGAATCAGCCAAAAGGCAGGGAGCCACTGTTATAGAGGCTGAAAATTCTATCAAAAACTGGCTCAAATATAGTTGTGACCGGAGTGGAGGGAGAAAAGAGAGAGCTGCTCAAAAAGGTATGCTTAATGATCTAATGAAAAAAACACTGTTACATTTGTCTGATTCTAAATGGTGTTCATCACAAATATTGATTGATATATTGACACACAAACAGTGACTTCCATAATTATTGACAACGCTGGAAAAGACCTTGTACCTTGTGGTCAGAAGGTCTACCTATTGCCTTGTCTCTTGCCCTCAGCAGCCTGTGTGTGTAATATTTCATAAAACACATGCCACAATTATTAGCAAATATTTGTAAAAATGGTATGGATTAGGCTTTATGCATGCATGAGGTATAGCAAGTATATGATCACCAATTAAATTCTATCTCCTGTTAAACTCACTGGTTTGTTTCTGCAAAGGCAAATAATACCATCCCATTCTTATTATGTTCCTATTCCTCACCACAGTAGTTAAACAACATGGGTTTACAAGTGATTGTAGGTGAAATTACTGTCCACTTTTTTTTTTTTTTTACAGAAAAACAGAAATCATTGCCTCACCCCATCTCTTTGAGCAGCTCTGACAGTGAATGTAAGTTTTTCATGCAATTTGTCTCTCCTGATATATTTGGTCATTTTGCCGGTCAGCTTGTTTTGTTTGTTTGTTTATTTATTCTTTGTTTTAATATTTTTTTCCAGGAGAATGCTACAAGAAGTCAGAACTGGGAGTACACTACATACATTCAACTCATTAACACTAGAAGCGCCGCGCCGTTCTGACCCACTTATACCTAGAAGCGCCGCGCCCCGGTCATTTGACCGCTTTGACGACCTACTAGAAGCGCCGTGCTGGTGTGAACTACTTAAAGCGCGGCGAGGCGGTCAAAAGACCGTTGAGTCCTTAGACTGGGAGGCTGTTGCTTACACAAAATGATCGCTAGATGGCGCTTCGTGCACGAATCAAATCGTTTGGTCATAAATTCAGTTTGCACTAAGCCATGTATCATTCGTGTCAGACCGTGTTGTTGATAGTCTGTGGTTGTTTCATTATGACATACAGCACGTTCGAGTTATCTGTTCATTTATTTGTGTTGATTTGTGTTGTTTGAGGTAAAAACTCTAGAAGAGTTCTTGAACAAACCTTAAGCAAACTTGACTTTCAACTAAAATGCTCTAAAAGTGAATGGGTGGCACTTCTATTCATTTAATAGGTAGCCTATATGTTTGCGCCGCCGAAAATGAACAGTCTGGTTTCAATTACACAGTAGCCAGGATTTCAGGCCGCATTTTACAGGCTACCGTGGCTACTTTCTAAAACAATTTTTATTCATTTAGGGAGAAGCATCTTATAGGGTCTAGCTACATCGGAGGGAGGGAGATAGAGAGCTATGCTGAGCAGAAAGATATTCTCCGTTTTGTGAATGTGTATGACATGTTTGCGATGTCTGCTGAAAAAAAGCTATAGGCCTATTGTTTCTACAATTTAAGCTAACGTCTACGTGAATTCAAGATTCAGCATTGAGACACACATTTTCACTGATTAGTAGAAGAGAACTGTAGCCCACTGGTTAGAGCTTCGGCCTCATAATTAAAGGATTGCTGGTTCGATCCCCGACCTGTTCATGGCGGAAGTTCTTTTAAGCAAGGCATCAATAAATATAGGCTATATTCTATTTTTTCTATTCACACAACTAGAACTACACGCACGCTGGCGAATTCGAACATTCTGAAACGCGCATATGCGGCGAAACATGATTGCGCATTCTTCCACGAGTTGCCTAATTAGCCAGCCTACAGCCTAGCCTATGCACAGAGAGAGGCGGTGGGGGTGGGGAGGCAGTTAATTGTCCTCGATGCTGCGGTGATGTCTGTAGTAGCCTAGCCTAGACGAGTGTATGGGGGAGGGGGAATGATCGGTTTCATCATCCAAAACCTAAATGAGGCTGCAGCCGCCAAAGTTTTCATGACTGATAATGGCTTTAGTTGCCACTTCATGTCTAGATGTCTATATTGTACTAGATCTCAACACACAATGTTATTGTATTGTTTTGGACAACGTTCTGCACGTTTCACTTCAATGTAGACTGCATGCGTTGTGAACAGCGCAGCAATCTCTGTAAAGGAAACGGTGGAAGTCGCAGTAGCCTAATAGCCTATCGCGTTCAATGTTGTAAGTCCGTCTGTTCCAGAATATTTGGTTCATATCATCAATCTTTGGTTTTGGTGTTTGTGCAACCGGGCTCTGAAGATTTAACAAAAGGCTGACTAGCCCTACATAGGAATTAGGAAAGTATGTAAGGCGAGATCAAGATTAGGCTACGTTGTTTGCTTCTTTCCCCCATGTCAACTCACTGTGTGAGTCCTGTGTATCGTACTGTAGCAACGAGCAGTGTGTCCAGTGGGAAAATCTCATGTAGCCTAGAACTAGGCCTAATTTCTAGGCTCGTTTATTTTTCGCGTGTCTCTATGATAGACTTTTTGCATCTAAAAATAATTATAACTGGCTTAGTCAAAGTTTGTCAGATGGCGGCTCAATTTGGCTCAATTTGGAAAATTATTGGCTGGCGAAATTAGTTTTCGTTAATGGTAAACAGTATTGTGATTCATCCGTTTATTTCAGATAGTTTGTTATTAAAAACCATTAACAAAAAAATAATTGTTCGTCGACGTTGAAAAACAGTCAGCGAATTCAGTCTATATGAGCTACATTTTTTCGCTCGTGCCAAGTAGCGAACCCAGGTCTCCTGCGTAGTAGTCGAGAGAGTTAACAATGCGCCACTGAATGAATGTACCGCTATCAATTGGAAAGAGATTTCTTTGTCCAGCAAATAGCCTATGTAAGAAAATGCTTATACATTAGTCTGAGCTTTAAAAGATAGCCTACAAATAGAAGATAAGATACAACTATGAATGTACGTAGGCATACGCACCCTACGTAGCCTACATAAATAGGCTTCGACGAATTTCAGCTGAAAATATTTTTTACACACGTAGGCCTGCCTAATAGAACAACGTCGCAGAACAACGTTTTCAAAACAAACTCGCATTTTACCACTGTAAATCGCCTCCATAGACTATGCCATGTAAATGAAAAATAGTTATTAAAATAAATCACATATATAATACATATTGCACATATATAAACTATATGTTTTATGGTAAAATATTATTCTCATGCCCGACTGACAGGAAATCCTTGCGACATCTGCTGTGAGAAAAGAGAATAGCAGCCTGGACAAACATGGCCGAACGCGAGACAACATAGTGTTGTCACATAAGTGAGTGCAAAATAGCTCTAAACTAGCTTGTACCGGTGTGCTTTTCATCATGTAAAAATTCTGGGTGACAAAACACGCGTATTTAGGAAAAGTCAAATTTGCTGCTGGCAGGTCTGCTGATCATCTCACAAAATGTTTGTCCAGGGTGGTCCAAGTATCAGTTGGTAGAAATGTTTAGGTTTGAAACCAATTTATCCAACGTTGGCCCAACCATATGTTCATAATACCCTTCCAACCTTCTGCCAACCAAAAAAACTAATTATCCAAGGTTGCGCCAACGTTGGCCCAACCATATCTTCATAATACCATTCCAACCTTCTGCCAACCAAAAAACAACTTATACAACGTTGGGCCAACGTTGGCCCAACCATATTTTCATAATACCATTCCAACCTCCTGCCAACCAAAACCCAACCTATCCAACGTTGGCCCACCGGACAAAATTACGTTGGCCCAACGTCAGCGCCCAACGTTGGCCCAACACAACTTCTGACGTTGGCCCAACGTCAGCTTGCTACCTGGGTAGCATCTAGGTAGTATCCCCCAATCAACCTAGGATCGCTGCTGGTGGTGTAAGCCAGATCATCTTCCTGGAGAAGCCATCTAGGCAGCCATTGACACACATGCCATATGGCTTCAGTTTGTCATAACTGTTCAAATGCCAAATGAAATTTGGACTTTTGGCAAAATAATGGCGACGCCGGAGACGTCCCGCCTGCCTTTGCCTGACACCCCTTGGATCCAGCTCCCTCAGGACCAACCGCACGTCCTCCTTCCTCAAAAAAAGAAACAAGTTTTGCAAATGCCATTTGTTGTATTCTTCACTTTCAAAGTTGAACTCCACGCGGAAAATGCGCCCTTGTTTTCATGAACACAATGTAGCGTACCTCACCTTTCACAACACACGCGTCTCCAACCCGGGTTAGGGAGCTTTAAGTAGGTTACTTTGGCCGGTTGCTTTCGCTTACGGCCATACCACGCTGAACACGCCCCATCTCGTCCGATCTCGGAAGCTAAGCAGCGTCGGGCCTGGTTAGTACTTGGATGGGAGACCGCCTGGGAATACCAGGTGACGTAAGCTTTTCTCTCCATCAGCCAGTGAAACTTTTTTTTTTTCAAGCTGTCTGTCTGTGCGTGCCTGCTCCCTAGTACGTAGACGTTCCAACCCCTTTGAATATTTGCTTCCTCCGTTTGAAAGCAAAATAAATAAATAAATAAATAAATAAATGCATAGGTAGGAAATATAGGCTAAGCCAGCAACAGGTCGAAAAAAATTGCACGAGTTGACTGTCAACAGCTGGCGGATTGGGGGAGTTTTAGTGCTTGTTTTCATCTGGAATGTTTAGCTTATTTTTTGGGGTGACAGCTTTGTTTTCTATGTCCCTATAGTTTTCACCGTGTTGTTCAATTCCCGGTCTCGCTGTGTTCATTCGCCCAAGAGCTGCAAAGTAATTTTTTCAACACTGTCTGAGTATGGAAAATAGCCTATAGTCTGCATGGCCTTCGACATCCCAGATATTGTAATGTTTTCCTGAACAACTGTAGGTTACTCGTTTCAGGATGTCCAAGTAGAGTGAGTGACCAAAGTTCCTGTTTTTACGTACAGAGAATTGATATATGAAAAGCTACAGTAATATCAGCGTGCTTCATGAAGTTTTGCTTGACAGCAGTTGCTACTACCAGAGACGGTTGAAAAAGCTTTGAGGCAGTCAGATTGCCTTCTTGGATGATACAGTAGGAGGGTGCTCACTGCTGGGTGGGAATTCGGCTATTTGTCTGGAGGTGGTATACCCATTTATCTTAGCCAGACTACATTTAGCCTAGTCCACTCCTTGACACAATTATTTCCTAGTGTCTTTATGCAACTGCAGTAAAATCCACATATGTGTGTGTAGGCCTATGCTGTTCAGATGTGTTCATATCTCCTTACTTATATTATATGTTCATGAATGTTTGCTTGACACCTGAAGTTTAGTCAAAGGAATAAGTAGTGAGAGCTGATATTAGGCCTACCTCTCCAAGCTGTGAGTCCTCCAAGCAGCCTACAATACTTAGTGAAAAGAGTTATGGTTGGTTGCGATTAAGAGTATGTGGAAGTGATGTATAATAAAGCTAAACAACCTATTCACTCTCAGACTTGTTTTTTTCCCCCCAGATGGCTGGAGACAAGTACGTGCAACTGGGGTGGAAGCAACCAACTGCAACCGACATCAAATATGAAGTTGTTTGAGACATTTCTAAATAAAATAATTTTGCAAACCTAACAACTGTGCCAGTGTCTTTGTTCTTGTTTTCATAGTAGAATATAGCACACAGAGAAGCAGTCACCATCAGCTTTTGCCTTTCCTCCACACATTTGATTTAGCCCCCATATTAAGCGTTGTATCTTGCTTAGATGGTAAAACATCTGATTTTTTGTTACAGGGCCATTATCTGTATTTTTGGGGCAAATGTCAAATCGGGGAATGAAAACATTCTACCCTTTACAAATTCTAGTTGTTACTGCAACTTCAGTTATGAGTAAATTGATTATAACTTCTGAAAGAAAGGTAATGAATTGATTGTTTTTTTTTTTTCACTGAGTAGATGACAACATTGTGAGTCTCAAATACACTCTAGGTTGTTCTGTATTTACAACAGAAACTGGAGGAAAATTAGATTAATCTTGATTACTTGGTATTTGTTAAGTTTTTAGGGGTTACCATGTTAACAGGCTCTTTCTCTTGAATACAATGGTGGATATAATGTATCTCTTATGTAGCATTATATATATATATATATATATATATATATATATATACAGTATATACAGTATATATTATGATGTAGCGCAACCATACAATAACCTTTTCTGTGTCACAAGGGCATCAAATGGAATGTTCTGTCGAAGCATTATGACACGCATATTTAGGAGACAGGAAGTGTGTACAATTCCATCCCATTGTAAAAGCCTGAGCTGCTTCATCTTGGGTATTTAAGTATCTTTGATGTTATTATAATAATATTTCTGTTGAAATAGTAATTTACATTTTCATTGATAAAATGGCACAAGGGATGGACGTTTTTAGAAGGGGGATGGTTTTATCCTTTTTTTTTTTTAATCTCGGGATGCCATCTCCCCCCTCATTCCCCCTCAGCTCGACTACTGCTTCAATGTAGTTAGCTATAGACCCCTGCTGAGCCTACGTCACTACGTTCGCTGGCGGCAAAACAACCATCAACTGCCACAGGCTGGGCCAAGATGGCGACCAGTTCACACGTCGTGCTCTAAGCTCTGAAGAAGTTCAGGGTACTATGTGTGGCATTGCGGAGAATTAGCCATTGACTACGCCACCCCAGGTATTAGAGGGAACCCAGGGACATCCCTTAGAACCAATAGGACACACAGCTTCGTTGGTGAGGAGGCAGAGACGTGGTTTCCCATTACATATATTTTTTATTACATAACAGCAAGACAACATGTACACAGACATACAGAAATCGGGACATTAATCAGGCTGTGACTTTAACAGGCAACCCTGCTAACGGGCGCTGTACCCCAAAAGGCAATCAAAGTGCTCCACACAGGCACGACCACACGGTGGACTAACAGTAGTACTAGCTACATTCAACACAGCACACGAAAAGGGGAGTGGCGACCACCACAGGAGTTCCCCCAAACAAACAGCCCAATATACCTAATTATCACATACAAGGACAAAACAAAATACTACACAAATACACAACAGGCCATTGGCAAATGGCAAACATAAGACAAACCTACACTTACACCTATACATACATACACACAGGCACACACACACACACAGGAATGCCATCAGCAGACGACAACGGGGCCAAACAGGAAGCTGGAGCCACCCGAACAGACTTCACTGGCTGCCGCTGGGATGTCGCCGGGAGTGTGGGGAGCACAGGACAGCACATGCAACATGTGTGCGCACACGCACAGACAAACACAAACACAGTGTTGATAAAAAGCGCAGAAACAGAGCAGCCTCGTCTGTCGGCTTCCACCCGAGCTCAGGCCTACAAGAGTGGGGAACATCATTATAACGAGCCACTCAGTCACCGAAATCATAAAATAAAACTAAAAGGAACCTACCACGTTGGTCAACATGGAGTACATATGACAAGGGAGCAGGCACCACGGGGCAGGGTGCTTCCAGCGGTCCTTGACGGACCAAAGCAGATCCAGTGCACAGGGCGAGTGAATCCAATCGCTGGCTTGCTGCAAAACAGCCATAGTACTAGCTGACCAAATGCTATGGGGACAGAGCCCATGGAGCTGGGGTGAGAGCCATCCGGGGATCACGCATTCAAGACCCCTTCCAACATGGCCTCTCTTCTACCCCCTTTATAGGGATCTGAAGGCCTTTTCAGGTGCAAGCAATTAAGCACAGGGGCGGGGCAAGGAGAGCAAGTTAATTGCTACCCATTTGGAACTAAGCAGTGTGCGTCCTGCTACATTCGCTTACCATACGAGCATTAATAACCAAATGATAGTCGGAAGAAATGCAAGATAAAGTAATAGACCCGGTCAAGCGTGAGAGTGAACAAGATCGAGTACGGTCAGTTTAATGTTATGAACTAATTTTGCTAACAAGCCCGCTAGCCTGTGGCATACAAGACTGGAGTAGGCTAACAAGCCCGCCAACCTGCAGTAGGCTAGACTAGCCTAAACCGAACGGTGACATGAAACGTAAAGAAGATAAAGTAAAAGGGAACTTGCTAATGGATTTTCAGGAGGGAGAATCTGCAGCAATATGCTCACCTCGACTTGAGACACCTGTGTCTAGCCCGAACCACAAGAAAATCTGCATCGACAATGAAGAAGAGGTATCGAATTCAGACATTTTAAAAGCTATCCGTGATCTAGCCAGCAGATTCACTTCTCTCGAGCACAAAATTGGCAAGAATACCGCGGACATTAAGTCCATCAAAGAAAACATGGAAGGCTTAGAATTCCTAACAAAAACAACTGGCGACAAAGTGCAATCAGTCAATCTGCGGATTTCTGAGCAAGACAGGAAAATTGAAGAAGCAGAACGTTACAGTCGTCGTTGGAATCTAAGACTTAACAATCTCCCTGAAAAAAACAACGAAAGTGCCGAGGACTTAAGAAAGCAGGTCTATGGCATTCTTGGAGAGATAGCTCCAGATGAAAAAGACCAGATGGATATCCTCATCGACACAATTCACAGAGTCGGAAACCACAGAGAAAATGGAAGTTCACGTCCTGTGTTAATCCAATTTTCCTTACGCACCCAGTGCTTGAAGTGGGCCGGAACGCAGCGGAACGCCGTTCCGGAACTTCTGTATTTTCGTCTTTTGAGTTCCGCCACTTTTTTCTGCGTTCCGGTACTTACTGAAACTGATCCGACGCAGTGACAGTCACAGTGGCCCGAGAATAGACAATATCACAAGACTCATGAAAGACTACATTACCCACGAGCCACAACAGTGCCCTATCATAGTGTTTCTCAATCTACCGGGCCGCGAGAAGATCACCATCGGGCCGCTGGCAAACCCTCTCTGCCCTCTTCAAGACGCACCATGCGGCCGCGGCCGCACCCATTCTTCTCGGTCATATTGCTGCGCTAGAAGATCGCACCGAAATAACAGGCATATCACATGAAACTGCAGAACCTGACCTTTCCAATGGCACCAGCCGCTAGTTTCTATGATGAACGGTTCGCGAGATAATTGGCGTTGAAAAGTAGGCTACAGTTACCTACAAAAGTGAATGGCACATGTAGTTCTGCGTCATACCCATTCTTCTCTGTGAAATATCTGACGATTTCGTTACTGCCCTATGGCAAACTACTTATCAAAATAAACAGGAGATCCTACTGATTCCAATGCTCTGTGTAATTAGCAGTAATCACGAGAAATCCTTTTTGGAAATAACATCAAATTTCTGCATTGTTTCATATCTCTCCATATCCCCACTTCAAAATAATTTATTTTTCATATCAGAAGTTGTATTCAGATCCCTGTTTGTCATATAGCCTTGGCAGATGCTTGAAATGCCATTTCAGGACCCACAATAGTAATAGAAAAAACACTTAAAGTCACACTTACCCACTTGTTCTGACTTTTGACCTAATCTCTGTTCTTGGCCAGTTATTGTTAATTAAATCAATGTAACAAGTAGGCTACCTACAGCCTATTTCACAGTTTTCTTCTTCTGGGCCTTCAGCCCAAAGGTTTCTGGTTCTAGGGCCCTTAGCCCAGTATATTGTTAGGCCTACAGGTGGCTATCACACTGGTCTGGTTCGTGTTGTTTTAATGGTTTTCATATTCCATTTGTGAATTAGAAAAAAGTAAATTAGGCCTATAGGTTAGTGCTTGAAAAAATTATTAAATTAAAAAAGTTTTTCAACCAACACCTCCTAAAGACTTGATTTTTTTTCACCGTACAAATGTCAAATGTTGGAAAATTAGAGTTCCTGCACTTATTTTTTCCCACTTCAAGCACTGTACGCACCTTCAGGCAGAAAATATGGAGAGGTTCACTGAAGGCCAAAGTGTTGTCAGAGAACCACTTGCGAGTGGCTGAGGATCTGACATACTGGGAGAGACAGTGTCGTAATAAACTTTGGCCTCTCGTTGACAAGGCACGCAAGGATGGAAAAAAGACGGCCTGGCGAGGACCTGATGTCATCATCAAAGGGAAAAGATTTACTGCTGAAACAATCAAGGAGCCTGCTTGAACAACCTTAGGCTTTCTACTTCCTTCATTCGTTATTCATGTGTAGTCTTGTTAGACTCATGCAGGTTGGTTAATATGGTAATGGACTTATATGTTCAGTTGATAAGTCTGATAAGTTGATCTGTTAAATTGATTAGCTCCAATGAATAGCCTGTTTTATTTTAGGCTATTACTTTATATGCATCTTGGTATAGTTAAGGTTGTATGTACCGGTGCCCTTTACTCCTTAGTTCTTCCACATCCTTTGAGGTTTTTGCAGAAGCAATCCTATTATCTATTTTTTTTCCTCTGTTTTCAAACACAGTGCCTTATTTAGTGTTTTCTTTTTAGTTTCTCATGGCAGATTTTAAGTTCAACTCATTAAAAATTGTTTCACTTAATGTCAGAGGTATACGGAATAATATCAAGCGTAAAGCAATATTCCTCTTTACTAGGAAAATAAATGCTAATATTATTTTTTTACAAGAAACTCACTCATGCGAAAAAGATAGTAAATTTTGGAAAGGTCAATGGGGAGATCAGATTTATTTTTGTCATGCTTCACATCAGTCAGCAGGTGTCGCGATTATGTTTAACAGATTCTCAGGTGACATATTATAAACAATAAACTCCAATGAGGGTAGATGGATCATTTCTGTTATTAAACTTGATAACTCCCTTTTCATACTATGTAATGTATATGGTCACAACAATGTAGCTCTGGCTAAAGTCATGTTCACTCAGATCCATTCTACGTTGCTGAGTATACATGTAAAATACCAAAATGCATATTGGGTTATAGGAGGTGACTTTAATGATGCTCCCAATGATTTAATGGATAGGATCCCAGAAAGAACATCACAGAATCGACTTTTCAAACCCACTCTTTATTTAAGTGAAAAGCTAGCTCTAGCTGATGTTTGGCGGTTCTTTAACCCTGACAGTAAAGAATATACTTGGTGTAATGCCAGGTGCACTCATCAATCTAGAATAGATTTATGGTTGATCTCTACATCTTGCCTGCAGTATGTTTCTGAAGTGTCTCACTCTTATGCCCCTTTATCTGACCATATTGACTGGTTCCAAGACTATTGCTAAAAACATAAAAGGATATTGGAAGTTAAATAACAACTTGATTAATGATAAGGATTTTCAATCTTCAATTAATCTAATGGCACAAGACATTTTTAATAGTAATGAATTAAACAGTAGGCTATACAGAAATGGGAATTCTTTAAATTTAAAGTAAGAGAAATTGCTATTAAGCGCAGTAAAGAAATAAAAAAAGGCCAGTATTCAAAGAGAAAGAGAAATTATGGATAATTTGCAACCTTTGTTGAGTAAGGATAATCTGTCAGACTCTGAACAAGCAAAATTAATGCAGCTCCAAAACGAAATAGATTAAATGTATGTTAATGCAGCTAAAGGTGCCTTCATTCGATCAAGGGCAAGATGGTTAGAAAATGGTGAAAAGAACTCCAGTTATTTTTTTGCATTAGAAAAACGTAATCGTAAAAGAAATAGTATTTCAGCATTAAAAATAAACGATAATCTCAATACTAATCCTAAAGACATAGCTGATTATGTTAGTTCTTTTTACAGAGAGCTTTATAATTCCAAATTTGAAAATGAACAATGTGAAGAATTTTTAAACAGTATTAGAGGACATATACCCACCATCTCAGACCATTTTAGAATGAATTGCGACCAACCCATCTCAAATGCTGAATTGGCTGAAGCTCTAAAACATATGAAATCTGGTAAATCTCCAGGAATAGATGGTTTATCCACCGAGTTTTATATATTTTTCTGGGATATTATTGAATCTCCTCTTATGAACATGTATAAAGAATGTATTGACAATAAGGAAATGGCAACAACAATGAAACAAGGACTGATTAATTTGATACCCAAACCAAACAAAGATACTCTGTATCTAGATAACTGGAGGCCAATCACACTTCTCAATATTGATTATAAAATCTTTGCACTCATTTTTGCTAAACGTTTGAAAAGAGACCTTGGAGAAATTATAAGCGAAACTCAAACAGGCTTCATGAATAACCGCCACATAAGCAACAATATTAGATTGGTTTTGGATTTGCTTGATTATTCCGACCATGTGAATTCAGAGTCAGTTATCGTTTTTCTTGACTTTTATAAAGCATTTGACACAGTAGAACATCCTTTCATATTTAAAGCTTTGGAGATGTTGGGATTTGGAGATTACTTTATATCAGTTGTTAAAATGCTTTACAAAGATATCAATAGTAATATAATGATCTACCCAACAACTTCCCAAAGATTCCCTGTCAACAGAACTGTTCGTCAAGGCTGCCCAATCTCACCTTTTCTTTTTTTGATAGCTGCAGAACTCCTCTCATTAAAGGTTGCTAATAGTCGTGATATAAAAGGTCTATCTATATTTCAAAGAGAAATACGAATAACACAACTGGCGGATGATACTGCTTTGTTTCTAAAAGATAAATATCAAATTGGACCAGTCATAGGACTGATAAATGAATTTTCCAAGGCATCTGGGTTATATCTTAACATTGGTATATGTGAAATTTTAGCATTGCATGACACTGAAGAGAAAAGCATATGTAATATACCGGTCAGGAAATCAATAAAGTACTTGGGCATTGATGTGACACAAGACATTGTTACAAGACAACAGATTAACTTCCTTCCAAGAATTAAGAAGGCGCAAAATGTAATGAATATATGGCTTCAACGTGATCTATCTATTCAGGGAAGAATTCTGTTATCCAAAGCTGAAGGTATTTCTAGACTGGTGTATCCTGCTCTTTCTTTGTTTGTTCAGGATTCAACCCTTAAAGATATCAACAAAATGCTTGTTAATTTCACTTGGAAAAATAAGAAACACTTACTAAAAGAAGATATTTTGTCAGGACCCAGAAAAGAAGGTGGATTTGAATTGTTAAATTTCATTGATTTAAATAATACTTTTAAGATTAAATGGTTAAAAGAATGTCTCAAAGCTCCACAATCTATTTGGTTTTTTATTCCATACAATATCTTTATGATGCAAGGAGGTCTTCACTTCTTGCTTTCTTGTAATTATAGTCTCGCCAAACTCCCGATAAAACTCTCTTAGCTTGGAAGTTATGTTACTCTCATAACTTTTCACCTCACAAAACAATTATATGGAATAACGAAAATATAACAGTAGGTAACAAATCTTTAAGCAAAATTGGATTGATAAAGGTATTATTTATGTTAATGATCTTTTTGAAACTGATGGAACACTGCTGAGTTATGAACGCTTTCTTTATACCAAATCGTTCCCGATTACAAGTAGAGAGTATAACAATGTTTTCAAAGCTATTCCTGTGGGCCTATCCTTCTTGATGAAATGCCACCTAAGTTATCAGGAATCATTGAGACTCAATCCTCCTCTGATGATTAATGGTATCAATATCTTTGACTCAAAATGCAACAACAAACATATACGTAATACACTTTATGAAAAAAGGAAAATTTCACCTAGAGGAAAATCATACTGGAGCATCACATTTTCAGACATTTGGTGGCAAACAGCCTGGTTGTTACCACACAAATATTGCATTAATAATAAAATAAAAGAAGTTCATATTAGGATTCTTCACAACATTTACTTTACCAATGTACATCTCTCTAAATTTCTTGATATAGAAGATAAATGTTCCTTTTGCAATACAGAGCCTGAATCATTGTCTCATTTGTTTTTCAGCTGCAAGCACTCTGCTAAATTTTGGGTTGGTTTAGAGAGATATATATTAATCAATATTAATGAAATCGTTGAAATAACACATAAGAGTGTTATCTTGTACTTTAAACATTCAGATCCTAATGTTGAATTTGTATTAAACCTGTTTATTTTATTAGGAAAATTTCATATACATAAATGTAGACATATGAAAAAGCCCCCACATGTGAAAGCCTTTATATGTGAATTTGATGTTTATAGGCTATGCAAACTTTAAATTTGATATTTTGTAAAAAAGTGAGAAAACTTTGAAACTGTATCATACATTATGTAAAGAGGATTAATATTGCCATGTCTTTCTTTCTTTCTTTCTTTCTTTCTTTTTTTTTTTCCTTTATTGTACTTTGATTTCATATCTCATTTTTATGTAGCCTACTGTATTACTGTTGAACCTGTTTCATCTATATCTTCCATTAAGCTTTGGTTAATCTTTACCGGAAGGTAGCTGTGATGATTTGTATTCTCAAATTGTTTCAATAAATTGATTTAAAAAAAAAAAAAAAAAAAAAAAAAAAACCATCAACTGCCATCAGCGACAACGCTAAACTCATCCGATATGTCATTGTATTGTAAATCTTAGACATGACCATTTGGGACATAGTTATATAGGGTGAGATAAGGTAAATTGGGACACTTTTTGGTAGATCACAAATAAAACTATTTAAAATGCCAAACAGGGTGAAAGTGAAGACTTTTATCACTTCATATGAGTCTTAGCAACATTTCTGTGCAGAAAATATGCTTCCAAATATAATATTTTTAAAGATATTAACCTTCAAAGACCACAAGACACCATACCTCAGACCAAGAAAGTGTTCAGGTAAAATGGGACACTCGGTCAGGTAAAATGGGACAGTCAGTTTAGAATTGAAAAATGTGCAACAAATTGTAGTATAATGACAATGTTTATTTGTATTTTTTAATCATTTAATGATAGTGTTCAGATGTGTGTGTGTGTGGGTGCGTGTGTGCACAAGCACAAGCGTGCAAGTGTGTGTAAGTGTGTGTGAGTGTATGGGCCTACTTTGAGTGTGAAAAGGCTAATATGCGGCTAATATGCTAACACCTTAACGCTAATGGCAAATGTAATGTAAAAGTGTCCCATTTTAGCTGATTTTTTTGTCCCAATTTGCCTGATGCACACCAAAGTCACTAAAATTCATTTTCCTTAAAAAGTAAAGGACATAGCCCAAAAGTTTTGATATTAATTTAAACCTCTCATGAAATAGCATACATTTCATGAGAGTTTTGTATAATATTGTTTTTGTTTCAACTACAATATCCTTATGATCATTAAGACAGAATCGACTTGCCATGGGGCTTTCCTTGCAATTATTGGGTCCACTGATGTTTTTAATCTTGGCACCTCCCATTTGTGATACTTTAGACCAATCAAAATGATTTTATTTGGTAAAGGACATATGTAGTGACAATATAATGACATGTTTTCTGATTGGCAGCTAATATTTAAAGAGATAAAGGTCTAAAACCAACTTTGTCCCATTTTACCTGATGTCCCAATTTACCTTATCTCACCCTATCCAATGATCTATACACCCGCCACTTCTCCTTACTGTATACGCTCGGTTTTTCAATAACGTAATTATAAATATCTGGCCATTCAACGGAGGGCAATCTTGCTACGTGTTCTTTCCATTCACTTAGAATGGGGATCTGTCAGAATGATCCCACCTGATAACGTACGTTTTTTCAAAGTTTTTTCAAATAATCCTCCCAATCCCATACACTGAGTGTATGTACATACTGTTTTATATCGTTAGCCATTTCATCAAAGGTTAATTACGGACTAATTTTAGCCGCATTACTAGTGCTTTTCAATTACCGTCTAACTTTTCTGCCGCCACTGACGTCACGCCACTCCAAATGTTTATCCGTTGTGAACTGAAGGGGTCTATAGGCCAGACTATCTTGGTGGAATGAAAATGAACGGAGATACTAGTCAGGTGGGGCCAAGCCAAGAAAATCCAGAACCATGACCTAACCCCAAACAATGACCACAGACCGTAAAAGACAGAAAATGACAAAAACAGCTTAAAAAGGGATAGTTCGGATTTTAAGACACGAAGTTGTATGGGTTCCCTGTCAGCAACGTAGTGCATCAGCACTGACTTACCCCCGACAGCGTCCTGTGAGCCGAGATCCAGCCGGTTTTTGATCGTTTTTGATGCCGGACTATTTTCTTCAGCAAGTTTCTGGGGTCACGAAAGTAAAGTGTTTTTCTTCTCAAAACCATATGCGTTCAACAGTGTGATATATTTGCACCACAAAAACGTTGTCCAGCTGTCAGTAGCGCGCAGTGATAGGAATCGCGAAAAATAAGTAAGTGATAACGAGGTTTGAATTTTTCCTGGACAACGTTTTTGTGGTGCAAATATATCACTCTGTTGAACGCATATGGTTTTGAGAAGAAAAACACTTTACTTTCGTGACCCCAGAAACTTGCCGGACTACTTTCTTCAGCATCAAAAACGATCTAAAACCGGCTGGATCTCGGCTCACAGGACGCTGTCGGGGGTAAGTCAGTGCTGATGCACTACGTTGCTGACAGGGAACCCATAAAACTTCGTGTCTTAAAATCCGAACTATCCCTTTAAAAGAAGGAACGGGGTTAAAGCCTTTTATTTTGAAACAGGGACTCTTAAACATCTTTGAAAGTGACGTTTCACCCGGAAAACGCCACGCTGCCTGTCCCTCCACTGTTTTGCTTCGGTTGTAGAGGTTCATTCTCACGTATTCCTCAGTTGTAAGCGATAACGTCTTTGTATTTGTGCGAACTTAATGCCTGTAGTTTGTCGGCTATGGGTACACCATCAAAAACCATCCACACGACGACGACGACAAGCGTTTGTTCCTTTACAGGCGAATGATGTCAGAATGTAACTCGGATGGCCAGTCAGGCTGGATAGATTCGGATAGCCTACTTGCAGCAGCTGCAGCCGACCACTTTAATTGGACAGATGAACAGGTATCAAATTGTAGGTCGTTTGCTTAATCAACAGCCATAGGATATTCATTCAGTCCCCTTGTAGCAGACCTGACTGCAGGTGTCTTCCTGTTGAGCTCACTTTTTTCCAAGTTAACGATACTACCGGATGTTGGTTTCTGTTGTTAAGTGACAGAAATGGAGGCAGGAATATCGAAAGTAACGTTAGCCTAATGTCAAGTTGTTTAGTTGTTGCCTAGCCCTAACGTTACTGTTGTGTAGCCTACTTGTAACGTTGGTTTAGCCATAACCTTAGCCATAACATTGACTTATTATCCCATTATAGAAATCAAACACTGGCAGAACAGTATTTAACGTTAGAAGTCAATGTGTGGATGAATTTTCAAATACGCCAAGGGGTTAGAAGAGATAAGGTTAGTCCAATAGCAGAAATAGCGCCCAAGTCGTAATAATTTGCCAAAATGTGACGGTTTCTTTTTGAACTAACTTTACCACGTCAAGAATTTGCAGCTTTTTGTTTGATAAAAATGCCTTGGTTGGAAGACGTGGCGAACGTCGCCTTGCGGGTGCCTAGTTTATTTGCCCTGGACCTGCTGTTCAAATGCGACATTGAGAGTTTCACAGAGCACATAAAGGCCAGAAATGAAGATATGCTGTTCAAGTACAAATATGTCATCTGGAACGTGTATTATGTCGGTGAGTGTTTTCTTTACAACTCTAAGCTACTACGCTAAATCTTGTTTTATGAAGGCCAAGTAGCTAATGCCAATGTCAATTCATACAATTCTTCTTTGTTGTGTTTGTTTGTGTGTGTGAGAGAGAGAGGAAAAAAGAAAGAAAGAGAAAGAACAGCTCCTCTGTTAAATTGGGACCTGTTTGTGCCTTGTGTTCAGGTCAGCTGTTAAGCTTGGTGATGCTGCTGTTGCCACTGGGTCATATTGTTCAGCTGTATCTGCACGTGCTTACGGCTATGCTGCTCTATGTGGGTCATCATATCTGCAGGTAATCTTATCTCATATAGCACTTGATTTGGATCAACATTTGAAAGCATTTGGGCTTTCACTGCTGAGCAGTGGGTTATCGATCAGGGTGAGTGATCATCATTGTATGTATTTCTTTGTCTGACCCACAGGGACTATATACAAGGAGAGGTGCGCTACGGCCTGGACAGGCCGTTGTATCTTGACTCTCAGGCCTTGAATAGTTTTGTGTCAACTCTTACAAGTACGTAACACACACACACACACACACTGTTGCATCTGTATGCATGTAGTTGAGCACACACCTGCTGAAGTCATTGAAATATAACATTGTCATGCATTTGTGTAGTGCAGGCTCTGTGCATTTAATAATGAAATCGTGCGTTTTTCTGTGTAGGTCAGGTGATTGTGTGCACGCTGTGTGCGTTCCTTATGCGGACCCGTCAGGTGTGGCTTTTCTCCGCCCACCTGCTCCCCCTGTTGGCCCGTGCCTGCTGCCTGCCCCTGGACACGGTCAACACCGTGGCCTCGGCCTCCATGGTCATTTCCGTTCTGCAGGTGATCGCTTTCCTGCTGAGCAACATGTTCGTGCCCTACAGGCTGGCGAGGGCTGCCTACAGAGAGATACAGGTAACTGATTTGGGTGCGGATAGCATGGCCTGCTGCCTGCTCAAAAGTACAGTAGGGGTGTGGTAGGGCAGCGGTTACTTCACTGCCTGACAGTTGGTTGGCCTGTGTTCAAAATACAAACCTGCTGCGGCGATTCTGTGTTGCTTAGGATAGAAGCCTCTGCCAAATGCCAGTCAGTTAACTTTACTTTATGCATTCCAGGCCTAGCACAACGTAATGGCATTATTGCAGAGACAGGCTTAAGCCACTGGCAGGAAGTTTGTGGTATGCATGCACATGCAGTTAACTGCAGGGATTTCACCTCCTCACTCCCACTGCCCAACACTGATCTTTCTGTCTCCATGACTCACTCTCTCTCTCTCTCTCTTTCTCTCTCTCTCTCTCTCTCTCTCTCTCTCTCTCTCTCTCTCCCTCTCTCCTCTCTCTCTGTGCAGGTGGTGGGCTTATACAGGTTGTTTGCTGTGTGTGTGTCGGTGTGGCAGAGCTTCTCTGTGCCTCTGCTCTTCTCTGTCTTCTGGTTTCTGTTGTTTGCTGCCCAACTCAGCAGTCCCACATCCAGCCACCAGGGGATGCTGCTGTACCTACTCAGCAGGTACAGTCAAATGACATTTCATTTAGGTTCACACCGTTTGATACCAATTTACACAAACACCTACAAATACTACAATTTAAAGCAAGCAAGTATAAAAGTATATTAATCAGCAGGATAAAATGGTGGACTACTGATTTGGAGATCAGAGTAAGATTACCTACCTATACTAAAAATAGTGCTCATAACTTGCATACCATTCTGTGTGTGTGTGTGTGTGTGTGTGTGTGTGTGTGTGTGTGTGTTTAGCGTGTCCGAGTGCTGCTCTACTCCGTATTCTCTGCTGGGTCTGGCGTGTGTGGTGTCTTACGTAGCCCTGGGGCTCATGAACCTGTGCAAGTTCTTCCTGGGAGGATATGCAGCCGTGCAGAACCACAACGTCATGCACAGGTCAGTCAGGGCTCCTCTGTGTCTCCTCAAGGAAATGAGTTGGGAGCTTTGAGCCCACTACACTGCAAGCCGGCACTCACATGAGTGCAGTGCAGTGCACTGCGCTGCGGTACTGATGTTTGATTACTTGGGTTCCATTGTTTTCAATTCCTGCTCAAAAAAATCCTTTGTTTATTGAGTGCTTGTCAAATTGCTGCAACAGTTGAATTTGCATATTGGTGAATGGACTTCATGTGTGAGTTATTGTTAGCTTGCCAGTGTTGGTAAAAGGGTTCTGTGTGTGTGTGTGTGTGTTACAGGGGGGTGACTGAGGGCGTGACTCTCCTGCTGTTGGCCCTGCAGACGGGCCTGTTGGACATGGCGCCTGTGCAGAGGTCCTTCCTCCTGTCAATCATCCTCTTCATCATCCTCACGTCCACCCTGCAGAACATGATCGAGATTACTGAGCCCATCGTACTCGCGCTGGCTGCCAGCAGAAACAGGTACATGTACACACACACACACACTCTCTCACACACACACACACACACACACACACGCACACTCTCTCACACACACACACACACACACACACACACACACACACACACACACACAAGCACGGTATGAGCAGTCCTAGGCCATTACAAGATCTGCTGCCCCAGTAGTGCCACAATGGCAAATCTCACAAGTTCTGCTTCTGGCAAATCTCTCAGCAGCTTCTGACTGGCTGGTTGGTGGCCCAACACCGAAACCAAAAACCAACCAAAAAAAAATACACCTTCTGTTCCCTTCAAAACTGTACACACACCTCCGGTAGTCTCTGGCTGTACTCCAACAAATAGAGTATTGCTTTTGTAACACTGGCAAAGCAAAACATGCAAGACTTTCCTCATAGTGCTGTGTATGAAGGTGGCTGTCTATGAAGAATGAGTCATCCTAAGCCTGTAGGTGATTTGCTGAGACGTTATGACCTGCTTTTGCTGCCTTCGTGTGTGTGTGTGTGTGTGTGTGTGTGTGTGTGTGTGTGTCTCTCTCTCTCTGCAGGAGAGCTAACTTTCCGTTCATTGTATCTCATCAGAAGCGTATGGAAACACTTGCGGGGGCTGAGCATGTGTGTGTTCCTGCTGCTCTCGCCCATGTTCATGGCCTACAAACTCTCTCAGTTCTTCGTCATGGACCTCTGGCTCCTCATTCTGTTGTCCAGCTGCATCCTGACTTCCCTACAGGTGAGTTCAAAGGTCAAGCGACCTGTAACTCATCAAACTTGTATGTCATGTGTGGGTTGAATAGTTATAATAGTTGTGTGGAATTAGAATATTGATGATGATGATGATGATGATGATTAGAATGCTGGTGCTTATGTAAAGATAGAAAGCAAACTACAGCTATGCTGTGTGCATACAGATTAAACAAGCGTAGTAGGCAGTGACATTACAATGCATTGTAGTTGTACGCATGTGAGTGAATGATTGATGTGTAGATATTGCACATTGTCATATCATATCTTCATATCAACATTGATGATGCCCAAATGATGAAGCAGTGTTCATCTTGTGAGACATTGTCCTCTGTCTTGAGAAACTCACCTGTGCTTGTTGACCTAATTGCTCCCCAGGTGACGGGCACGCTGCTCATCTACGGCCTGTTCATGCTGGAGGTGTGCCTGTCCACGGCCATCGGCGGCCTGGACGAGGTGGTGTACTACGTCAACGGCGTGTGCCGCGCGCTGGAGTTCCTGCTGGCCGTGTGCGTGGTGCTGTACGGCGCCTGGGAGTGCGTGTTCGGCGAGTGGAGCTGGCTGGGCGCCTCGGTGCTCATCGTGCACTCCTACTGCAGCGTGTGGCTGCGCGCGCGCGCCGGCTGGAACAACTTCCTGCTGCGCCGCGAGGCCGCCCGCAAGATCAGCTCGCTGCCCAGCGCCACCCAGCAGCAGCTGAAGGACCACAACGATGTGTGCGCCATCTGCTACCAGGTGAGGACATACGCACACACACACATACACACACATACACACTCATGTCTCCATTATGTCCACCAGCCAAGGATTGCAGTAGTGTTGCTTTATTCAAACATTTACATCATTATATACAAGTACAGTGATGGTTGTGTGTCTTATTGTTAAAGGCGAAATTCGGCGAGTTTTCACACAGATCTCCATTTCTCAAGGTCGATATGTAATATGCAAATAGATAAATCTATCAATGTATATTCTCCACAGGACATGTCGTCAGCGGTGATCACATACTGTGGTCACTATTTCCATGGTAACTGCTTGAGGAAGTGGTTGTATGTCCAGGAGACGTGCCCCATGTGCCACTCGCCTGTCAAACAAGCTCCGCCCGACCAGACAGCTGCTGCAGGAGACACCCCGGAAAGCCCACGACAGGAGGCCCCGCCGGATGACTCCTCATCTGGAGAAGAAGAAGACGACGACATAGAGGGATTCTCTGAAGAAGAGCAGGAAGAAGGAGAAGAAGAAGAACAACAACAACAAACTCCGCCCGATCAAACAGCTGCTGCAGGCGACGCCCCAGAAGATGAAGACGACGTCGTAGAGGGTTTCTCTGAAGAAGTGCAGGAAGGAGAAGAAGAACATCAACTACAACTACAAACTCCGCCCGATCAGACAACTGCTGCAGGCGACGCCCCACAAAGCCCACGACAGGAAACCCTTCCTAATGACTCCTCATCTGGAGAAGAAGACGACCACTTGGAGGGATTCTCTGAAAAAGGGCAGGAAGTAGAACAGCAACAAACACAACAAGAGGGAGGGAGATGAAGTTCAAACTGCAAAAAAAAGGCTGTGAAGAACGAGGCCTGGGGTGTGGTGGGGACGCTGGAGCCAACACAGAAACTAGTGCATCCTCTGCACTGCACAGCTGCACAGGATCTGCCACAGAACTGCAACTGTGCCCTGAGACAGACACACACACACACACACACACAGAGAGAGAGTGGAGGAGGACTTGGTGTCTGCATCTCCACCCTGTCAGGAGGACGGTAGTGCCTCAGTGTCCTAACAACGGCGCGCCACATCATCACCGTGCCGACCACTGACATTAATACAGGGTTTGGAAAGATTAGTGGATGGGACAAACACAGAATCTACTAATAAAGTAGACCTAACGAACAAATGTTGACCATGGATGTGAGCATACACAATAACAGGATACTAAATAAATGTTTGGAGCTGGCAAGTCTGTTGCATATGAATATGAAATATCAAATATGAAAAGCCCTACTTAGTCCTTTCCCTTTCCTCATAGTGTGTTTCCTTCTGTGAACATATGACTGGAAACAAGTTACCTTGTTTGTATGCTCTTGATGGAGATTAGGGAGAGGAAAAGCGATCTGTACACCATTTAGCTCCCATTCATAATCTTTAACGTTTCGAGCTCTTGGCTCTTTCTCAGACTTACTAGTAAATAAATTCATAAAACGATTATGAATGGGAGATACAGTACATGGTGTGCGTGCGGATCCCTTTTACCTCTTGTGATCCTTTCATACTGGATCCTGCACCTGTCCAACTTTGGCCTGGGATGTGTGTGACCCTGCCCTTCTACTTGATGGAGGATTGACTTCTGTGCCTCTCATGCAGCGTTTATACGTCCTCCCTCGCTCCTCGGGCCTCGATCCTCACTGATCTACATAAAGAAAGATAGAAGAAGGGATAGACTATCCCATTGTTGCTGCCCCATCATTCTTTATGTAGATCAGTGAGGATCGAGGCCCGAGGAGCGAGGGAGGACGTATAAACGCTGCGTGAGAGGCACCTTCTGTGTTCTGTTCAGTGTGTCGGACCCTTGCCCTTGATGCCTTTCATAGTCTGTCTAGCCGGAGAGGGTGCACAGATACACAACACCAAAATTCTAGAACAGATCCATCTTGCTCTGTTCTAGAATCTTTGCACAACACTGAAGGTTTGCGCCCATAGATATATATACACGTGTATATATGTCTATGTTTGCGCCTCTGTCCATTTGAAGATCTGATTATTCTGTATTGATGTAACAAATGCATTGTTGACATTAATTCTGCTAGGAGATACTTGTCTGTTTGTTCTCAGGTCCACGTTCAGAGACTGTATACAGAGGGGAGGTACGAGTGTGTGTGTGGTACCAATTATGTGTTCGTGGAAAAGTGATGGATGAGCCTCACCAATAGCAATATATTGTAAATGAATTTGTTAACCTAAGGGGAGGTAAAATACTTGCTTGGACCTGTTGAATGGTACATAGGTACTTACAAGTTATTTTGTTTTAATGAAGACTTTTAAAGAGTTCCACTTGTGACCTGTGTGCCTTGTTTTCTTTGACAAGCAAAAAACTGTGAAGATTAAGAGTGTCAATACTTATGTGGTATATCGCATAAGAATATTAGTATAGATTTTAACATACTGGTATTGGACAAACCAGACCAGGAATTTCAATGGCGCTTAGAGTGGTTTTTATAAGACATTTAAAAAGTACTTTAACAAAAAAAGTTATGCAAATAGGACAGAAGATGTTTACAAAGAAATCTATAAGCAAAAGTACCTCTGAAGAAAACACATATCACTACTATCTAGGACCTTTCAGGGGCTCCATAGCTTTCCATGTTTTAGAACTCACACCATGTCAGCTGACCTGCATGTTGACATGTCATATGATGCACAACCAGGAAGTAAACTTTGAGTTGAGCGCGAGAGATTAACATGCCTTTTACGTTCCTCCTCGGCTCGTTCTGTTGCTTAATTAATCTCCAAATGAGTGTCTTTTATGACTGAAATATTCAATCTGCTGCTGCTAAACAGATGTGGTGGGATCGATGTCGTAAATAAGCGATGTTGACTAACCATGGCCTCAGTGCAAAGAAAAGTAGTGTTGTTTGCCTTCATAAACTACTTTTTAATCACGTTCGCTTCGTGTAGACACTCAAGGACAGACGTTGTTGATGAGCAGGGCACTGAAGTGGAGACCCAGAGTCTGAACGGAAAATGGATACTGCGCAACAATAACGGTTCGTTCAACTTACCTGCGGAAGTACCAGGATGCGTCCACACCGCCCTACAGAAGCAGAACTTGATTCAGGTAATGGGTGAAGACAAAAAAGTTACCATAGGATGTTCTGCACAGCCTTTGTGTCTCAATGTACACAAAGGTGTCACATAGGCTATGTGTCACAAGAGTCCTAATGTAAAAATAGAGAATGCAACCTTTTCTTGACAATGTGTGGCAATCATGCAATGCAAAGAAGTAAACAGGTGTTGTTGCATTTCATGTAGGACCCCTACTACAGGTTCAATGACCTTGACTACAGATGGATTTCTCTAGAAAACTGGACGTACAGTCTTGCATTCACAGTACCACATGCGACCAGGTATGGCAACTTGCTTATTTGTACAAATCATAACTCCAGCTTAACTTAACTTTACATACATGTAAGTGATTTCACTGAGTTGTGTCCTCAGACGGATGAAGAGAGCAGTTTTGGTGTTTGATGGAGTTGACACAGTGTCCACCATCACTCTCAATGGAGTTACTATTGGCACCACGGATAACATGTTTCGGTCATATGTAAGTCATGCCTCATCAGGTGTGTGTGTGTGTGTGTGTGTGTGTGTGTGTGTGTGTGTGTGTGTGTGTGTGTGTGTGTGTGTGTGTGTGTGAGAGTGTGTGTGTGTGTGTGAGAGAGAGAAAGAGAGAGAGAAAGAATGTGAGTGAGTGTGTGTGTGTGTGTGTGTGTGTGTGTGTGTGAGAGAGAGAGAGAGAAAAAAAGAGAGAGCGAGTTTGAATATGTGTGAATGCTTAAGAGGGATAGAGGCAACATATTGTAACAGCGTGTCTATGTGTCTGTGGTCTGTGTTTAGGAGTTTGAGGTTGGAGGTCTCCTGGTGGGAAATGACAATATTTTAGTGGTGAGTTTTATGGCAGCAGTGACCTACGCAGCACAGAGAGACCACGCCCACTCAGCGTACAAAGTCCCGCCTGCATGCCCTCCCCCGGTGCAGAAAGGAGAGTGCCATGTCAACTTCATCAGAAAGGTCCTGAGAAACAACCGCACCGCAGACTCACTCCAACCACTTACTGTAGTTATTTATGACAGTTCAAAGTTTATTGTCATGTACTCATAAGCATTTATAAGTATTGAAATTCTACATGAATTGAAATTCTATCATGTTATATACATGATAGTGTGACTCACAATGATGTTAGTGACATTTTGTGTCTGTGTGTGTGTGTGTGTGTGTGTGTGTGTGTGTGTGCGCATGTCTGTTTAGGCCCAGTGCTCTTTCAGCTGGGACTGGGGTCCTTCATTTCCAACACAGGGTCTGAGAGGGGTCGAGCTGCAAGCCTTTAACTTCATCAGATTGCAGAGTTCCGTAGCCAGCACTGTGTGGGGTATGGACAGTTTGTCTGTCTGTCACGTGCACTCCCAGACACACACATTTGCAGAAGTAGACACAAAGAAGGGTCGTTCCAGATAACGTTGACATAAACATGTCCTTAATGTCGTCAAGACAAGTGCTGAAAGCGAATAAGCATGTACTGTACATAGAATGTAAGCACACATAGAAATGCATGCAAATTTTGGGAATTTACAAATAATGTTATTAGAGTGCATGAAAATGCACTCTACTGTTATCCGGTTTCTTCTTATTATAGGCAATTATTATTAGAGTGTTATCCGGTTTCTTCTTATTATAGGCAATTATTATTACTCTACTGTTATCTGGTTTCTTCTTATTATAGGCGATTATTATTCTTCTTCTAACGCTTTTTGTGCGTCCAATTCAGCTTCAACCGTTTAATGTAGAAACTTAATTCAAAGTCGCGTAGATCTTACTTATGTGACTTCAGCTATGTATTTTTCAACTTTGTAACTTTTATACTTTTTGAACTATGAATTGAAAACTTAAAAATTTCTCCATAGACTTAACATTGCGCCGCCATGTTGGATACCAACAACCAGCTACTTCACGGGCATGGTAGGCTAGTCCTTGGCTAACTAGCATAGCTATGACTAGCATTAGCTGCGCAGCCTCATAGTGAGTGAGTCTGAGGCTAACCAAAGCCCATTTGACACAACAGGGTCGTTTATTAGGGTTAATTCCGAAAGACTGAAACCTGAGTTCTGAGCTATAATTTAGCACACATAACCAGTTCATTGCAGGACTCTGGGAGCCAATCAGATTGTAGGATTCCAACAGCCAATCAGATTGCAGGATTCCAACAGCCAATCAGATTGCAGGATTCTGGGGGCCAATCAGATTGCAGGATTCCAACAGCCAATCAGATTGCAGGATTCTGGGAGCCAATCAGATTTGCAGGATTCCAACAGCCAATCAGATTGCAGGATTCTGGGAGCCAATCAAATTGCAGGATTCTGGGGGCCAATCAGATTGCAGGATTCCAACAGCCAATCAGATTGCAGGATTCTGGGAGCCAATCAAATCGCAGGATTCTGGGAGCCAATCAGATAGCAGGATTCTAGGAGCCAATCAAATTGCAGGATTCTGGGAGCCAATTAGATATATAGATAGATATAGATATACCGTTTAACGTAGAAACTTCATTCAAACTGCGCTGCGTAGGTCTTACTTAGGTGACTTCAGCTATGTATTTTTCAACTTTGTAACTTTTATACTTTTTGAACGATTAAATAAAAACTATTAAAATTTCCCCCTAGACTTAACATTGCGATTATGACATCACAATGGCAATTAGAATCCTATGCTAGAACTCTCTCTCCCTCAGGCTTTAAGCATACAGTCTGGCTCTAATAAGACTACAGATCCTGTTCAACTGTTTCCTGTGCGTCCTGAACAGAAATGTTTGCATTTTCATGCACTCGTAATTCCCTGGAATTACTTTCTCTAGTTCTATATGAAACAAAGGAAACAAACTGTTGAAATAAAATACTGATGTATCCCATATTGGCGGAGTTAAGTGGAGGTTGACATGGTGTAGGCGTGCTTAACTCTCGATCTGTCATAATCCCAGTCTCTTCTGTATTCTCTCAGTCTGTGATTGATGACGTTTCACAAAGGTTAGAAAGTTCACAAGAACAGAGAAACATGGTTTAATCAAAGATCCTTTAGAACCTTTCTCAACCGTCTCTGGTTTAATGCTGTCTTACAGATTCCTCTCTCTCATGCTGGAATGTGGAGGTAGAGCTGTCCTTCGAAGTTGTCGTGGCAACAGTTGGGTGTTTTACATTGGTGCTGCCAGAGCTGAAGGTCTTTCAGAGTTTCCAGCTGTCAATCAAACCAGACCAACCCAGGCAGTCTCTCCATCTTCAGATTCTTTCAGTAAGCCAGCAACATAATCAAAGAGTGACATTGTGTGTATTGTGTATGTGTGTTTATGAATTTGGGAAATCCTTTGAAATGTACCTTTGGCCTATTATAATTTCTTATGTCTGTATCCATGTTTGTAGAATGTCTCCGTTGACCTGTGGTGGCCGAATGGTCATGGACAGCAGACTCAATATCTTCTATTCATGGAGGGCAGAACAGAATCTGGGGTTACTTTCCACACTGAGACAAAGGTGAGGCTGAAGTACTGAATTGTTATTTTTCAGTTCCTCTTCGAGTTTAGTACAGTAGTATAATTCAGCTCTGTTTAATTACAGTACCGGTATACATTACTTTCTAAGCAGTTTGTGTGAGTGCAGTGTATTCTTCTGTATGTGTAATTCTTAGAGTGTGTGTGTGTGTGTGTGTGTGTGTGTGTATGTGAAGGTGGCATTCAGAACCGTGGAGCTGGTACAGGAGCCCATCCCCTCCTCCCCGGGCTTGAGTTTCTACTTCCGGGTCAATGGCCGACCGATCTTCCTGAAGGGTTCCAACTGGATCCCTGCACATGCCTTTCAGGACCTTGTGACTCCTGATATGTGAGTAACTTAATGCCAACACTTAACTTTGACTCCTTTCAGTGTTGAGCTCATGCACAGAGCACATTCTATTTGTGTGTGTGTGTGTGTGTTTATGTTTGTTTATGTGTAAATTTGTTTATGTGTGTGTGTAGGCTGAGGAACCTTCTACAGTCGGCTGTAGATGCGAACATGAATGCACTGAGAGTTTGGGGAGGCGGAGTCTACGAGCAGGACACATTCTACAGCCTGTGTGATGAGCTGGGCATCATGGTAACCATGGATACTTCACGTCAAGGACCAAAACAAGGAGTTAAAAAGTGAACATACATGATGCATCAGTAGTGTGTGAAACAATAAGGAAGTGGAGCTTTGTAAAGCCTGTACACTGAAGGGGTAGGGAGGGAGTGAGTTGAGATAGATTTAGGTGTGTAGAATGATGGCCTTAGGTCTGTATTTCAATGTGACATGACAACATGATATTGGGGTTAATGATTCTCAACTGTTTGCAATCAAGCATTTATGGAATTACATTTTTAAGTGTTTATTTTTGTGTTTAGACTATGTTACACTTGCCTTGTTTTCATTTGTATGTCTGTGTGTTTACAGGTGTGGCAAGATTTTATGTTTGCCTGTGCTCTGTACCCAACGGAGCAGGACTTCATTGAGACAGTGAGGGAGGAGGTTGTCCAGCAGGTACACACACACACACACACACACACACACACACACACATACACTGACTCACACGCACTCATTCTTGCTTATGTTTTTAGACAGATGTACACAGTATGAACAATAATTTCACCCATTTTTCTTGTCTTAGGTCAGGCGGTTGAAGTCTCACCCATCTATCATTGTGTGGAGTGGCAATAATGAGAATGAGGCTGCCATAGCAACTGACTGGTTCGGCATTCCTGTTGCGGAGCGACCAAAATATGTGAAGGACTATGTGACCCTCTATGTGGAAAACATCCGTGCTATTGTAAACAAGGTAGACATTGTAAGACAAAGAGAGCGCATATGAAGAGTTCAGATTCAAAACCCTGTAAACACCACCTCTGTCTAAAATGTAGATAACCATGGTGAATGCTCTCCACACAAAGTATACAGTATGTTGATCAAATAATTCAGTTTCATAAAACCCGCTGAATACCACTCTTTTCCTGGTCTAAAATATTGATTTGTAGGCAAGAACCTATAGGAGCCTGAAAAAAATGCTAATTTCAAAGAAAATACGGATTTAGAGGGTTCTGCTTCTGAACTCTTCATAATGTTTATGTAGTTACACCATGTAGGTGTTGTTGTTGCTTGTTTGATTATTATGATCATCATGATGGTAGTGATGGTGATGGTGGTGGTGATGTTTATGTTGTTACATTATATAGATGATGTTGTTGTTGTTGTTGTTGTTGATGATGATGATGATGGTTTTGATCATCATGACAATGGTAGTGGTGTTGTTGATGTCTATCAGGAGGACTCGACCCGACCCTTCCTGGTATCAAGCCCCACAAATGGGGCAGAGTCTGAGAAGGAGGGCTTCGTCGCCCAGAACCCCTACGACCCCCACTACGGTGACACACACTTCTACAGCTACCTGAGAGACTGCTGGGACTGGAGGCAGTTCCCACGCACACGCTTTGCCTCCGAGTACGGCTTCCAGTCCTGGCCTTCCTTTTCTACTCTTAGCAAGGTAAGCTATGGCCCCTTCTCAACCTCTCTCCTCGCTGCTCGGTCCTCCAGGCTCGTTCCCACTGATCGATAACTAACACTGGATAGACTATCCCATTGTTGCCGCCCCATCATTCTTTATCTAGATCAGTGGGAACGAGGACAGAGGAAGGAAGGGAGGATATATAAAAAGACGAATGAGAGGCGCCCTATGAGATGTCTACATACACACAGATATCCAGTATATGTAGGCCACACTCGTTACACTTTAGAGAAAAAGCACGTAGAGCATAGTTGACCTGTTTGTATTGATTTGAAGTTATGCTTGAGGTATAATTGAGTTATTACATTGTGTGTGTGTGTGTGTGTGTGTCTGTGTGTGTCAGGTGTCCAAACCTGATGACTGGGACTACGTGAGCAGTTTCTCAGAGCACAGGCAGCACCATGAGATGGGGAACTCTGAGATGCTCCTGCAGGCAGCACTGCATTACATCCTGCCCAACAGCACCGACGCTCTGAAGCAGTACAGGGACAACCTCTACATCACACAGGTACACACAGGTACACACGCACACACACAAACTCTCTCTCTCTCTCTCTCTCTCTCTCTCTCTCTCTCTCTCTCTCTCACACACACTCACACACACACACACACACACACACACATACACACGCATCACACACAAACTCACACTTTCTCACAGTCTTTTTCTCTTGCTGTCTCTCACCATGCCAAGAAATGAGTTATATAGATACATAGATCAATTTTACTTTACTTTCTCACACATACACACACATATTCACACACTCTCTCGCTGTCTCTTTGTCATACTCTCACACATACACATTCATACACAGATCCATGGATTGGATACACATACACACACACACACATAAATGCAAGTACTCTTAACCATACACTCACAGACGTGCACAATAATGCAAGCACTGGTTGATGTCTGCAGGTGATGCAGGCGCAATGTATAAAGATGCAGACGGAGTTCTACAGACGCAGCCGCTCAGAGATCATCAACGGCGAGGGGAACACTATGGGCGCCCTCTACTGGCAGCTCAACGACATCTGGCAGGGGCCATCTTGGTCCTCAATTGGTTAGTGTCTAACAACAACAACAACCACAACAACAACAAACCACTATGTTAGTCAACAATAGCTGTAATTCTGTTGCCTTTATTCAATGTGATTTGTGTGAGACATTTTACACAATTGCTTTCTCAGGTACAGCATGAGAAAGGCAATCCTAGATGGAGACCCCATGTATGACAAGTATGTGTACATCATGTATTTGTTTTGTCTGTCTGTGTGTAGAATTTGGTGGTAAGTGGAAGATGCTCCATCACCTGGCTGTAGACTTTTTCTCCCCAGTCCTAGCAGTGGGCTTTGAGGAAAACGACACCCTCAAGATCTACGGCGTCTCAGATCTCAGCACAGACCTTAACCTCACTGTCATGGTAAGGGCACCTCTCACATTGTGTGTGTTTGTTTGCTTGTGTGAACCTGATTATCAATAGCTTTGGAACAATAGTGTTAGCATAAAATGGCATTTCCAATATAATGTATGTATATAATGTATGTATTGTGTTGTTTAAAGCTGCAGTGCAACTGTGGAAAGTAAAGTGGAGTCAATATCTTACAACTTCTTATGCTGTGTGCATGTGTGTGTGTATGTGTGTGTGTGTGTGTGTGTGTGTGTGTGTGTGTGTGTGTGTAGGTTACAGTCTATCAGTGGAGCAGTCTGACTCCTGTGTGCACTAAAGTGTCTGACCCGTCCATGCTGAAGGGGGGTGGGGCCGTGTTGATGATGCAATATTCTGTTCCCGCCCTATTGCGGGACTGTGGGAAATGCAGTCGCCAATCCTGTTTGGTGACCTTCGACCTCCGTGAATCTGCTAACCCCAACAGTCAGCATGGCCCTACCAGTCACCTGTTCCTCACCTCACTAAAGGATTCAGGACTGCTGCCAGTCAACATCAAAGTAAGGCACACACACACGCACGCACGCAGGCACGCAGGCACGCGCACACGCACACACACACACACATGCAGAGTGAGAAACATAGATAAACATATTCAGCATTAATGTGAGGACAACCTCTCTGTGCTTTATTATGATCTATTACTTGGCGCTCCAGTGTCAAAATTGGTGACCCATGGCCATTTAGGTTCTAGGTTCTTCTTTAGGTTCATTTAGTTGTCAGTATTAATCCTGCTACTCCCACAATTTAGCCCTGTATATGATACACATGAGATCTTAGTTTGAACCTCAGAACTTGGCAGCCAATCGAAAATGGTGGCTGACATCATCAGACGTTATAAAACAAGTGGAAGATGGGTAAGTGGAGACCTCAAACACATAATCACCATGTCCGTCGTCTGTGGTGGCTGTTTCTGTTTCCAGGCTTCCGTGGAGCAGGATGGGGATGTGTTTGCCTTCACTCTTCAGTGTGATGCTGTTGCAGTGTTTGTGTGGCTGGATGTGGAAGACGTCGCAGGGCGCTTTGAGTCTAATGGCTTCCTGCTGTTGTCACAGAAACGAACTGTGCGCTTCCATCCCTGGAGGCCAACTACCGCTGAGGAGCTGTCGAAAAAGCTCCACATCACCTCATTGCGAGATATTTACTGAGTGTGTGTGTATGTGTGTGTGTGTGAGAGAGAGTGTGTTGTTGTTTTTGTAATGAATGTAATTTCTGATTTGTTAAATAAAAGATTTTAGACACCCAAAACCACACACTATGGTGCTGATGTTGAAGAAAATCTGATTTTAATTTAGCCTACTAAAACACATTCCACGTCTGAATTACAATTAAGTGTTAACTCCATTCAGCCAAAGCAAATGTCAAAACAAATCAAACATCACCAGTAACACAGGTCTTAAAAGTTTCTGCGGAGTAGCCACTAGGCGGCATCGACTGGTCAGAGATTTTTCTAAACTCTGCATACTTCAAAAAATGATAAATAAGTTAAATAAGCTGTGGAAGTCTGGCTCTGGCGGTATCGTGAGTGAAACAATGACATATACTTCTCGATCCTCTGAAAACGTACTGTTGTCTCTTTGTTCATGAAAGACCACTTTGAAAATGCCACCAGCCTGCACGTCGCTAAAAGGGAAAGAGTGAAAAGCGCGCACAAAGACACCATTGAGACGGGGGAAACCGCGAGCGGGGTGCCCGAGTACTCACTCACCAAAAGCGCGAGCTGATCTTTGAACCGTCTGAGCGCGCTTTAATCTCTGCTGTAGCTGATACGTCCATCTAAAGTTATTTACGACTGATGATAGCTCGTGGGACAGCCATTCTCTGCTTTCTTGTCACTAATGAGTTCACCGGCATAGTTTAGCGTTGTTTATTTGCTCCTTGATCACGAAAAGTCTGGATGCCCTAATTGCATGGCATTAGTCTACCTCTAGTTCCCTCGGGGCGCAACTGTAAACCTCTCCCGTTACTTGAACGCTGGAACTTGAACGTTGGGACTTCAGAATGGCTGCATTGCGAAGTGTGATTTTTCTGGCTGTGATTTCAAATCCATATCGCACGGACGCAACCCCTCAAAGTTCTTCTTTTGGAGATTTATTGCGTTTTTATGGTGAAAATGAATCCTTGTCTACTGACAACATGAACAACTTTCTGCACTTGATCACGACCAGGAGATCCCCATCTGTTGACAGTGAGGACAACCCACTGAAAAACTCAGAGGTATAGTTTACTATTCAGTAAGGTGCCATAACTGCATTAATGCATGCAATGTTGTTAAAGTAAGTTTCTGTCACTCAGTCCTCTTTGTTAAGATCATGTGGTGAGGGACATGATTGACTGTGATGAGATGTCAACCTGACCTGTGTTATGTTTCTGACCTTATTAATCCTCTGTTAATGAACTATTATCTTCTCTGTGTGTGTGTGTGTGTAGTGCAAGTCTCCGAATGAATTACTGGTGTGGCATGGTTTGGGGAATGTGACGGAATTGACCTTGTCTCAGTTGGAGGTCATGTGTCCAGCATTTCTAACTCAGGTGCTTTTCCCAGCGTGTCCATACGTCACCCCCGGAGACATCAAGCCTCCAGCCAGCCATGGTGAGGCGGCCATTACCACTCTATTAACACTGAAGTCCTCTCTGGGAGTACAGTGCACGTGACTATTTGTATCACGCTACTGTGAGGCTCAATACTGACTCAATATGTCAACTGTGCCAGTGAAACAGGGCTTGATAATACCTCCTCAGACTCTAAATTCTTATCTCTAGAATCCAGCAAATGTTTAAACTCCACCAGTTGTTGATATTTCAAAATAATTTTGTTAAGAGGAGTATTCACACAGTGTCTCTTGGTTACATTGACCCTTGATAACTCTGAGGTATGAAGTATAGTCAGTGTGCACCTGTTCAGTCCGCTAATTGCTAATTGTGTGTGTGTGTGTGTGTGTGTCCGTGTCCTCCTGGGCAGTGTGGGGTTATGGGTTCCTCTCCGTGACGCTGATCAACCTGGCTGCACTGCTGGGACTGCTACTGGTGCCCTTCACAAAGAAACCCTACTTCCCCAAAGTGCTCACCTACTTCATTGGCCTGGCCATAGGAACACTCTTCTCCAATGCAGTCCTACAGCTCATTCCTGAGGTCAGAGGAACACAGAGAGAGAGAGAGAGAGAGAGAGAGACTGCTCATAAAGTAATTTCCTGTGTATTAGCCACACTGTGTATAAGCCGCAGGATAGTGTTTTGGGCAAGTTAAAAGAAACAAAGCCATATCACATTAACTGCCCCCATATACAGTATTAACCAAGAAATGTTGCAAAATCAATGTATTAGCCATGGCTAATCGTTTAGGAAATTGCATTGCATATGTATTGCAATAACATTTGTACATATAGGTAGTGGGGATAAATTATATGTGCAAGTGCAGCTATTTTTCAACAAGAACTTCATAGTAACAGAAAACTCAACACTGCTTAGGCCTACTCTACATACTGCCAGTTTATTGATGAACTGACGTTTCAGTCAGTCAGACCCTCATCAGAGTTGCTCAGTGCTCAGTTTGAAACAGCAGTGATAGAAGCGAAGTTACTATCAGTATTTGATCAGCAAGCTCATCAGATATTAGGGGTGTCGCGGATCACATCTGTATTGAACCTAATGCCCTGAACCTATATGCCCTGTACCTTAACAGTTTGATATGGATACGTGTACCTTAACACACCTATCAGATATCAATCACTTATTGCACATAAAGACTTTGGTCTGTACAATGCTGACAAGTGGAAAGGAAAGCATGATGTGATGGAGAAAAGACTACAGGGCTGTGATGTGTTTTACTGTTTCTCTCTGTGTCTCTCTGTGTCTAATTCATAGGCCCTGGGCTTTGATCCAAAATCTGATAACTACATACTAAAAGCCATTGGAATATTTGGAGGATTCTACATTCTGTTCTTCATGGAGAGGGTCCTGAAAATGGTCCTTAGACTCGATCATGAGGTGAGAAGTGTTTGTGTGTGTGTGTGTTGGAAATGCTGTTTACACTGAAACTAAAGGGATACAATTCCATCCTCTACGAGGAAAAGTCACATATACCACCCTATTGATTTGGTCTTATCAGCTCGTTTTGGTGTGAGCATCCACTAAAGGTTAATGTGTGTGTGTGTGTGTGTGTGTGTGTGCTTGTGTGTGTGTGTGTTTCCACCTTTATGTCGTAGCATGGACACAGTCATGCCCCTCCTCCGCCACCCCAGCTGACCCCTGAGGTGAAGAGTGACGTCATCACCGTCACCAGTTTCAGCAACATCAGCCTGAACAACACAAGCACCATAAACAACAGCGTCAACAACAGCGTGGCCAACCTCATCAACAATGACATGACCAATGGGGTTGCAGCCCCTGAGAATGAACAGGTAACGTAACACACATGCCAACAACCCCCCCCCCCCCCCCAAAAAAAAAACAAAAACACACACACACACACACAGCAAATATTCCCTCGTATTTCCTGGTAAGAGAGAAGAAAAGAAAAATAAGAAAAAAAAAACTTTCTGTGAAATTGGTTAAGTATTAGTGATCTATTACATTAGAGATAATTCAGTGTCGTTAATGGTTAATGACACGGGTCCACATGTGTGCACGTATGTTATCAGTGAAAGGTTGGCATCTTTAAGGAGGTTAAGGAGTTCCGTCTTCTCACTGGGTACGTCGACACTGATAGTGCTCAGTGCTGCAATGGGTCTGACCCACATTTGGAGCATGCGATGATGGCCAGATCTATTCCATAGTTCAGGTCCAGTGACAGTCTAGAGTTAAATAAAGTGATTTTAATTTAATACTGTTTAAGGTGTAATTCAGCCCTCCCGAAATTCACAATCACACACATTAGTACAAGCACAAAATAAGCTTCTGTGTTCTCTCTCTCTCTCTCTCTCTCTGTCTCTCTCTCTGTCTTTTCTCTCTGATCTCCCACATATGTGAAAAACATCTGTCAACGTCTGTCAGCATGCATGAAACTAGGTGTTTGGGTGCTCCCTCTTAGGGCAAAGATTCCCCTTTAACTCACTGCTGTGGTCATTGCAGTGTCTCAGTTGAGCATTTCAACCTCACTTTGATACCTGTATTGCCTCTCTGCATGTGGCTCTGTCTGTGCTTGTGTGAAGGAGAGAGTTGTTGCCTGTCATTGGCTGCGCGGCGAGCAGATCTCGAATATAAAGACGGTGGCCTGGATGATCACACTGAGCGACGCGTTGCATAACTTCATAGACGGCCTGGCCATCGGAGCGTCCTTCACTGTGTCCATCCTCACGGGGTTCAGCACCTCCATTGCCATCGTGTGTGAGGAGTTCCCCCATGAGCTGGGTGAGCATATGTGGACATGTTCACAAAATGAACACGGCGCACGACACACACACACACACACACACAGACAGACAGACAGACAGACAGACATTTACAAGATAAGAGAGAGAGAGACACACACACACACACACACACACATACTTACAAGACAAGAAACACACATAGCCTAGATTAGACAGTGATAGTAATTTCCATATGCAGACACACACACACACACACTTATTTACATACAGCATAGACAAATATTATGTAGGCCTTGTCACTGATGTAACTCTATTAAAACATATTTGGCTAGTTTAGTAAAGTTTTCTTTTCTCCCTCTCTCTCTCTCTCTCTCTCTCTCACTCTCTCTCTCTCTCACTACAGGTGATTTTGTGATATTGCTAAACTCGGGCATGTCAGTGCGCCAGGCTGTGTTCTTCAACATGCTCTCTGCCATGTCCTGTTACCTGGGGCTGGTACTGGGCATCGTGCTGGGCAGTAACTTTGCCCCCAATCCCATCTTTGCCGTCGCTGGTGGCATGTTCCTTTACATCGCCCTGGCTGACATGGTGAGTCCTCGCTATTATGAAGAGTTTATTTGTGGCTGTTTAATGCAAATGATTTGGCCTGTGTTTAACCTCCGTCTATACTGGATAAAAAATTAATGAAACTATTGAAATTTAACTATATAAACATATCCAATACATGATTACATCTACATTCTATGTATTTCTCTGAATGTTATGTTTTTATTGTCTCAATCAACGTCAGGTCACACACACACACTTTCACACACATATACAGCAACAAGCATACAATTGAAATCCCACATCAACTTGTTTATATCCTTTAGTTCCCTGAGATGAACAACATCATGAATGCCACAAAGCTGTCGTCAATGGAGAAAGCCTTATTCTTCCTCATCCAGAATGTTGGCCTACTCACAGGGTTCAGCATCATACTCCTCATCACCATGTTCGCTGGAGACATTAGTTTGGGGTAGAGTGGAGGAAAAACAGTAAAGGGAGGGAGATAGATAGAGAGAGAGAAAGAAAGAGAGAGAGAGAGAGAGAGCAGTAGATTTGACTTGATTTTCATCTGTATTCTGCCAAAGAACAAAGGATGGACACTGATATGTGTTACGGAGACCTGCAGGAATACACACATGCAGACAGATTTTTTTTTTTTTACCAACACTGGAAAGGGATGTTTATATTCAATGATGTGCAATAGTCTTACTTTAGAATTTATAGTAAATTATTTTTCCAACCATGTATTGTGTTTTCTTTTGTGGTGTTTTTTTCAAGTTTCTGCCGTATTTGATCTAAACAATGAGCCTGTGTTTGTGCAAATTCCTTGGTGTCAACATGTGCCTCGTGTTTTCATTCTCTCTCTCTCTCTCTCTCTCTCTCTCTCTCTCTCTCTCTCTCGCTCTCTCTCTTTCTCTTTCTCTTTCTCTGCCCCCCTCTCTCCCTAGTTGATTTAGTCTCCCCCAGTAGGCTAGTAGCTCAGTAGCTCATTGATCCTGTCAGGTCAGCTATGAATGCATGTGAATGCCTACTGTGCATAGTTATGCTGCCATCTAGTGGGAGAGTGAGTTAACACTAATGACATGCCTGCCCTCTAGCGAGAACAAACCAAGGAGAGGCGAACAGGCGACAAAAAGCAAGACAGCCAAGACCCCCCCCCCCCCCCCCCCCCCCAACACCATAGTGCTGAGCCTGCTGTTACTAACAATGTTAGGCTACTAACAACAACCTATCTTTACAACAACATTCAGGCCTAACAACAGCCTATATTCATTTGGAGAACTTCATACAGCCATATAAAGGTTAAAGTTAGGCTATCATTAGTTTTATTCTAGTTTACGTGTGTTGTGTATGGCTTCAAGCATTCATTTTAGACTGGGTAAACCCAGCCTGAGCTGCAGGGGGAAAGCCATTGAAACACTGCACATTTATCTCTTCCCCAAGCTGGGCTTGGCCCCTTAGCGCCAGTGAAAGGAACACTGAATGCTTCAGCATTAACCAATAGATTTTGGACAATGCCATGCTCCCAACTTTGTGGGAACAGTTTCGGGATGGCCCCTTCCTGTTCCATGCGCCCTTTTGGGTTGGTTGTAGACCAGGCGTGCTGCTGCGTTCTGGATCATCTGAAGGGTTTTCACTGTGCAGGCTTGGAGACCTGTCAGGAGGGCATTACAGTAGTCAAGTCGTGAGAGCATCCTGAGTCAAGTAAGTCCTGAGTTTCCGTATGTTGTAGCGTGCGTAACGACACGACCGGGCTACTGAGGCCACATGATCAGAGAGGGATAGTTGGTTGTCGAGAACGACTCCTAAATTCCTTGCTGTCCTGGTAGGTGCAACATACAAGTCCATTTTGATGTTGATATCATGATGTTTGCTAGGTTTGGCTGGGAGGACCAGCAATTTGTTTTTGAGAGGTTTAGCTGGAGGTGGTGTGCCTTCATCCATGTTGATACCTCGCGGAGGCAGTCTGAGATCCGTGGCGAGACCAAGGGGTCATCAGATGGAAAGGACAGACAGAGCTGTGTGTCATCTGCATAGCAGTGGTATGAAAAGCCATGTGAACAGATGATCTGTCCCAAGGAGGTGGCGATAGCAAAGAGAAGGGGGCCCAGCACTGGGCCCTGGGGGACCCCTGTGGTGAGAAAGTGGGATGCAGAAATTTGTCCAAGCCATGATACATTAAAGGTGACATGACTGTGCACCAGTGCACAAAGCAAGGTCCATACAGACATGGCTGACAGAGTTTGGTGTGGAACTTGACTGACCTGCACATAGCGGAGACTGAGTCATCCAACATTAGTGTGTGACCTGACCTCACAAATGAGCTTCTGGAGGAATGGTAAAAAAAAATCCCGTAAACAACACTCCTAAACCTTGCAGAAAGAGTTTCAGAGTTGAAGCTGTTATTCATCGGTTTCATCACGTCCCTTTGCACAGGTGTGTAAAATCAAGCACCTAGATTATAAATGCAGACTGCAGACTGAAGTTTTCTTCACAGACTACTGATCTAAGTGAAATTAATTAATACAGACGATAATGTCCATAGGCACGGGAGACGCTCAGGTTAAAAACACTCAGCAATAGTTTTTTAGCCAACGGCAAGGGAGAGACCACGATGAATTAGACACACTCAGGTGAGCGATAATCTCAGCCAGAGGCAAGAAAGAGACAGGAGAAATCTATGTTTGTCTGGCCTGCAGTTGTTGGGGTGCTTCCTAAAATTCATAAGTGTTTTGAATTTGAACTTTAATTGACAGACAGGAGACATAAACAGGGGCCAGCAGGGGCTACAAAGGCACCTGAGTCCTGACCAATCAGATTTCTGACTTGTTTCAATCCCACCCTAGTGGGCGGGACGGGAGTGAAAACGGAAGTCAGGGGGTGCTAGTGAATAGCCCATAGACAGAATAGCCACACTGAGTACGATTTGGGGATCTGTTGCAACTCTTGGAGAAGCAAAGCGCACCAAACGATTGCGTTAAGTTACAGTTTGTGACTTGTCCTTGAAGAGGTAGGTTCTTATTTGACACCACATTTGGGCACATGTCGTGCTGGTATTAGCGAGTATAGCCAGTAAGATTAGCAAGCGTCATGGTAGCTAGATAGCTAACGTTAATGTAATTATACAGCAATGAATGTAACAGTAACGTTAGCCTTACTTTTTTGAATATCCTGATGAAACAGCCTATTATTATTTGGATTGCTTCACGACCAGACACAATTTGTGGACACCCGCGTGATCGACTGAAAATGTGTAAATGTTGACATGAATGGCATCATAGTCCAAACTTTTATGGTAGCCTATCTTGCTAGCTGGCCAAGCAAGTTTACTTTTACACAGGTGTAAGATCTAAAGATAACGTAACTTGTCCTACTGACATAGCCCACTTTGATGGGCCGTGAACCAAGTTGAAGGCAGAACATTATAATGGCATTTAACTTACACCCAGATTCGCACTAACTTCGTCTCCCTTTGTATAAAATGCTGGTGATATTCCAGCCCATTCTTCTAGGATGAGTCTCCCTGTGCCCTTGGGCGTTGTTTGGACTTAAGAATACCAAAACACTGAACACTAAGGCGGTTGTTGTTTGTGCAAACTTTCTGATCGGCCTGTCTAAGCACTGCGTAATTTGGGTACGTGCATGGCCGGTGTTACGAATCTTAACATTCTGTGCAATGAATAGCCTATATGAGATACGAAAATATTCCCTTTATTCGACAACTAAATAAACATATTTTTGACTGTCGAATAAAAACACAGACATTCAGACAACATGCAAAAATAGGCAATAATCATTTTCAATTATATTCAATATATTCTTTTATTAATTATTTTCTGTGCTCTGCCATTTATCTTTTGTTTCAAATGAATTTATACCAATAATGTACTGTGACTGAAAAAACTCTACATTTACACAAATGAAAATAACCCTGTCTATAATGATACTAAGGTTGTTGTTGCGAGTTCAAGTGCTGCTTTGTGACTGGAATTTTGTTTTTCATAGCAGCTGCCTTGAATCTGTTGATGGTTAAGCTATGTCATATACAGTATGTAACTCAATCCATCCATTTCTTTTGACAAAGCTCGCCAGAAGTCCTCATGTAAGGAGTAGTTCTCCCACTTTTTTCTACCCGGGGAACATGCCCACAAACCCCTCCTACCTTAATTCAGTTATCAACTTTCTGTGACTAATACCCCTGTTGCTGAAGAAATGTCTGGAAAAATCCAAGTCTACATGATGTTTACAAGGAAAATGGTCCACTCATTGTGCCCACTCAAACATTACATTTGCCCCCCTTAATCAGAGCAGTCTAACTCTGGACCTGGTCCTTACAATCGAGCACTCACCGTTTTCAACTTTTTTTTTTTAATCTCCTCAGACCTGATCCATGGCTAGCCTGCAGATACGACGCTATGAGGATGATGACGAGGAGATGGTGAAGGAGATCTTCACTATGGGCATGAGCGAACACGTTCCCTCTTCGTTCGTGCACCTGCTCAAGCAGCCACTGATGCAGATGTTATGTGTGTGTGTGTTTTGCACGCTAATGGCCACCTCCAAATCGGTCATCCTTCCCATCCTCGCAGTAACGCTGCTCCTGGCCGGTGGTCGACAGCTGGTGTCCTACCTGTTCAACAGCTACATCGACGAGTCCATGCGGCGGGATCTGAACAAAATACAGGAAACCTACATCAGCTCACCAAACTCCTGCTTTTGGGTGGCGGAGAGTGACGGGCGCGTGGTGGCCACAGTGGCATGTCTGCCGGCCGAGAAGCATCCTGATTGTTTGGAGCTCAAGCGCATGTCCGTAAAGCGCTCGCACCGTGGCCAGGGAATCGCCAAAGCGCTGTGTCGCACAGTGGCCGAATTTGCACGTTCTCGCGGCTACCTGGGCGTGGTTCTCTATACATCTGTGGTCCAGACAGACGCTCAACGCCTGTATGAGCACGTTGGTTACCAGAGAGTACGACAGTTTGTTGTTCCGGAGTTCTTTGCCAAAATCACAAACTTCTCCCTAATTGAATACAGACTGGACGTCCAACCTTCACCACAATAAGAATGGAACTGTGGGCATTTGATTATTTTTCAGTGTGTGTGAAATTATTTTCATTCAAATACCAACAACCTCAAAAACTACTGTTGAATGAAAAGTAACCCGTATCTGCCACATTTCTATACTTGTACAAGTTTTGAGGGACCGTGTGACCTGTCTAATCATGTGCATTGATCTTGTGATCATTGTGCAATAACCATGGTCTTTTCAAAAGGTCAGTCTACTACGTTTTCATGAAATGCTCCCCCTGGTCAGTCTATATGTTCAGCTAACCTCAGTGAGTGGTTTTTATTGCCAGTGCAATACGTGGCCTCATGACTCAAACTCATAAGCGTGCTGCATCTTCCTTCCTCAAACCTAGGAAACTGTTTGTTACACTTTCAACTGGCTGGGTGTATTTTGTCTGTGAATATGTGACTCATAGGGCCCTGCTTTTAATGGTAGTCCAAAGTTGTCATGCAAGAACTTTAACTATCCTGTGTTACTGTATGTGGGAGTATTGAGCTGACTCAATGTTTGTGGTTAAAGTTTTCCCCGTGGTGTTAAAGGAGCAAATAGATTTGGTTAGACTTAAGACTTTGCACTTTATCTATCGTTCAAATCAGGGCCCATAATGTTGTATGCATATAAAATGGAGTCAGAGAATTTCTCCTCAGGCTTCTCTAAACATCTGTTCAGCGTTTACTTAAACTGTACTGCACTGTCTCTACAACACCCTGGTTCTGTTACCAGGGAACAAGCATAATGGCACGCACAAAACCACAAACAATCCCACCCAATCAACGCAGTGATTCATGGGTGCATTTTGATTGGCTGATATCAACCACGTTTCTCATGACTGAAATGCAGACTGTATCCTTAACCTTTAACTCATGCAGATAACCACGGCAACTTCCTAAAACTATTATTCACCAGACTATACTGGATACAAGTGTTTTCATGACATTTCAAGTCAGTTAGTTAGGAGTTTCCTAGTGTCATTTCATTTTGGGGTCTTGTGTTTCAATGAGAAGTGTCTCACTTGCTGTGTAGGAAGACTTGAACATGAATCTAATATGGCATCATTTATTGTGTAGCTGTAGGTCGGCAAAGGGAAACGCCTGTTAATACTGAACTCTCTTTACATAAAAAACTTTTTCAGTAAATTAAATCTCAGTCTGAGTAGGCTTTTAGCTGCCTTGAGACAAGTCTTGAAGTGCTTGAATTTTTATACCTAAGTTCTTACATGGTGGCAGTGCTACAACAATCCACTCAGTTTCACAAATGTTTGAGAATTGTTTTGAATATAATACTGTTACTTTTTAAGCCTATTAAAATAAAATAAAAAACCCAAATCTTTATGGAGGAACTATGTTGTCCTTTGCTTCTTGCATACTAGTGTGTCATTACCGTAATTTCCCGACTATTAGCCGCGGCTTTGATTTTGATTGATTTTGCCAAATTTCTTCCATATGAGGTTAATACAGGGGGGCAATTAATATGGTGTTGATATGGTTTTGTTTCTTTTAAATAAAACACTGTCCTGCGGCTTATACACAATGCGGCTTATACATTATGCGGGAAATTACTGTATGGGATGAGTTGATCTCTAGTGTGTCCTGTTTTTTTTCAGTTTGATGTTCTCTGGTATCCATTAACCAGACCTGAACTGTAGGGATCATGTGACATGAGGCTCAGGAAACAGCACAGGAAGAGGTACGAGAAGGGGGATCTGTATGTGAAGACCCAAACAATGTGTGTTTGTATGGGAATACTCTCAGAGCTATAAGGTTTGTGTGTGTGTGGGTGTGTGTGCATTGCTTGTAGGAAAGGTTGACAGGTGGGAAGTCAAAAAAGTGAGACTTTGTAGAAGTCACTGTAATAATGCAAGGTTATTAGACAGTTATATGCATCTTTTCTATCGCCATAGCATAGAATGTGTACCTCACTGTCTCGTCTCCATGGTTTCTCCTCATCCCCTCTCTCTGACTCACAGATGATGGAGTATTCTCTGCGAGAGTACCGGGACTCTGACTACGCTGTGGTTCGTGAGGTGTACTCCACGGGGTTCAGAGAACACAGCGGCGCCATCTTCCTGATGGTCCTTCGGAGACTCCGGGTCCAGGCGGTTCTGTTGGCTGTGTTCCTCACCCTGCTGGAGCTCTCTGGCTCCCTCCTGTCAGCAGTGCTGGGGGTCTCCGGGGCCTTGTTGGCCATTCGGGCGTCCGTGCAGTGCCTGCTCGAGCAAGGCATACGCCTGGGCCTCAGCGAGGACCTCCAGAACATCCGTGCGTCCTACATGGATCCCGGCCGAGTTGCCCGCTTCTGGGTGGCAGAGGTGCAGGGGATCCTGGTGGGTACTGTGGCCATCCTTCCCTGCCTGGAGGAGAGAGGGGCCTGGGAGCTAAAGAGGATCACGGTGCTCAAGAGATCCAGGGGGCGAGGCATTGGCAAGGCTCTCTGCCAAACTGCCTTGGAGTTTGCAGCTATTCACGGCGTGGAAAGGGTGGTGCTGTTCACCTCCGTGGCCCAGTCAGATGCGCACAGACTCTATGATAGTCTGGGCTTCAAGAAGGAGACAGAGTTTGTGTGGCCATCATTGCCGGCCAGGCTTGTTAATTTCCTGGTATATAAATATGCCTACAAAGTTGTTGTTAGAACTAAGCAGATGTTGATCAGTAACTAATTATTGTTATTGTTCAAATGGACATTTTCTCATGTGCATTGCACATTGTTGGACATTTGTTTTGTCTGGACCTTGATAAGTCGTGTCTTTATTTTGTAACATTACAAGGCTATTTGGCATTATGTGTATTCAAAATATGTTTACATTTAGACTCCATTCCGTTTGTCTATGTTTTGAAACCAGTCGTTTCATCTGCGTTAGCTGAGGCATTGCCCTGTTTCCTTCCTGTCATGTGAAGAAGTGCTGTTGAAGATCATCAGATAACCTCTTATCTTTGCTATAGCCCAACGGCGGACTTTATTTGACACTGACAGTAATATCAGCTTTAATAACAGCATTATTATCAGTATTATATGAAACACGTACTGTATGCAACACCATTAAATCTCTGTTTTAAAATAATACAGGGCCTGTATTGAAATATTTGTATTTAGACTGCTTAACACCATTAAGAGTCATCCATTATTAGGCCTATACAGACTACCTTAAAGCTACAGCAGGCTATGTAGCCTACGGTATCTGAGAAATCATATGGCCACTTAAGCACATTTCAGCACCGGCCAGTTCCCTTCCAAATGCAATCCGGCATAGGACAACAGGAAGTTGAGACTGACTGGCTCCTGTGTCTTTTCCCAAGCGCTGGAGACGGGACTGTCAACACACACCGTGTCAATTAAAACGTTTAGAATAATAAGGTAAGGTAGTGTTTTTAAATTATTATTATGATTTTTTTGTGTCTTTTCATAATGGTGACTGGCGTGTCGTTAGCCGGTAACACTTACATTTACCCTGCTTTTACCGCGCCTTCGATTATCGGATGCAAAGGGAGTTGCCTCTGTCATCAAGCGATGTGTTTTGTCCTGAACCTTAAAAACGTGAAAAATGCGTTGGTGCTTTTTATTACTGCCAGCTTTCTTGTACACACATTTTCTTCCATGATTAGCCAACGAATGTAGCGCATGCCTTCTCAAATCCACCACGTTTTCCCACCCTTCCCATTGGGTGTCATCAACACGTTTTAGACTACGTATAGCCCAATTTCTCAAATTATTTGTCACAATTTGTGATTTAGTTGATACAATTAGATGTCTGTATTTTCCCCTCACATCACTACGTGACTGTAAACGTTTTAAACCCAGAAATAGCCTAAACAATGTTGTATATAATTAATTAGGCTGTTATTTGAGTGTTTTTTGATTACTTTAGATAGGTTTGCACATATAATTAAACACCAATCACGCCAAAAAACAAGGTTCTTCTAACCAAAATAGCCCAAACAAAACAGTGAGTCAGTAATAGGGACAATCTCTGGGTTATCGATTTGACGCCTTTCCCGTCGAAGAGCGTCATTACTTGATGCTGTCAGTAGGGGCCAGCAGACATCCATAGCTCCTCTGTGAAATTGAGTGGTCTCCAAGTCTAGATAGGATCCGAATGTCTCATTGGTAGGTAGGGCAATGCTTAATTTACGCGTAACAAAGTTATATCCTGCATGGCCTAATTGTAGGCATTTTTCCACATTGCAGGATGAATGTTATGTCCTTTGAAGAGCTAAATCGAAAACCATAACCTCACACAACACACCCGTAATAGCCTAATTTATTGGCACAGGGTTTGCCAACCCAGTTTGTCAATAATGTTTGATTATCTTGTGAATTGCCGCTGATAACAGTAAGCCTGCCTGACACAATATTTGTAGATTGGCTATATAATAGACCTACTGACCTACCTCTGCAAAGTTTCAAAATGTGCATGGCAATAGCAATAGGACCAGTTCTCTCATTTTGATTGCCAGGCATCACGAGCAGGAACAGATCAGTGAAATACAATTAGAGTTGTTTCCACTCCTCCCTCATAAAATGTCCAGCATTTTGAATAAGTGATAAGGGGGCGGGAGTTTTTCCATCCTACTGGGTCTGCACTTTTATTGTGGCTTAAACACCACAACTACCATCTCTCTCTCTCTCTCTCTCTCTCTCTCTCTCTCTCTCTCTCTCTCTCTCTCTCTCTCTCTCTCTCTCTCTCTCTCTCTCTCTCTCTCTCTCTCTCTCTCTCTCTCTCTC